>NC_091291.1:10488933-10855183 GCF_032444005.1 Ranitomeya imitator | reverse complement strand
ATCCAATCCTGCCACGTCTCTAAATTCTGCCCATGCCTCCAGTCCTGCCCCCAGTGTGTCCAGCAATCTGCCCCAGTGTATCCAGCATTGCCCCAGTGTCTCCAGCATTGCCCCAGTGTCTCCAGCATTGCCCCAGTGTCTCCAGCATTGCCCCAGTGTCTCCAGCATTGCCCCAGTGTCTCCAGCATTGCCCCAGTGTCTCCAGCAATCTTCCCCAGTGTCTCCAGCATTGCCCCAATGTCTCCAGCAATCTGCCCCAATGTCTTCAGCAATCTGCCCCAGTGTGTCCTCCAGCAATCTGCCCCAGTGTCTCCAGCATTGCCCCAGTGTCTCCAGCATTGCCCCAGTGTCTCCAGCATTGCCCCAGTGTGTCCTCCAGCATTGCCCCAGTGTGTCCTTCAGCATTGCCCCAGTGTGTCCTCCAGCATTGCCCCAGTGTGTCCTCCAGCATTGCCCCAGTGTGTCCTCCAGCATTACCCCAGTGTGTCCTCCAGCAATCTGCCCCAGTGTCTCCAGCAATCTGCCCCAGTGTCTCCAGCAATCTGCCCCAGTGTCTCCAGCAATCATCTGCCCCAGTGTGTCCAGCAATCTGCCCCAGTGTGTCCAGCAATCTGCCCCAGTGTGTCCAGCAATCTGCCCCAGTGTCTCCAGCAATCTGCCCCAGTGTCTCCAGCAATCTTCCCCAGTGTCTCCAGCATTGCCCCAATGTCTCCAGCAATCTGCCCCAGTGTGTCCTCCAGCAATCTGCCCCAGTGTGTCCTCCAGCAATCTGCCCCAGTGTCTCCAGCATTGCCCCAGTGTCTCCAGCAATCTGCCCCAGTGTCTCCAGCAATCTGCCCCCAGTGTGTCCTCCAGCAATTTGCCCCAGTGTCTCCAGCATTGCCCCCAGTGTGTTCAGCATTGCCCCAGTGTGTCCTCCAGCATTACCCCAGTGTGTCCTCCAGCAATCTGCCCCAGTCTGTCCAGCAGTATGACCCAGTGTCTCCAGCAATCATCTGCCCCAGTGTGTCCAGCAATCTGCCCGTGTCTCCAGCAATCTGCCCCAGTGTCTCCAGCAATCTGCCCCAGTGTCTCCAGCATTGCCCCAGTGTGTCCTCCAGCAATCTGCCCCAGTGTGTCCTCCAGCAATCTGCCCCAGTGTCTCCAGCGTTGCCCCAGTGTCTCCAGCGTTGCCCCAGTGTCTCCAGCAATCTGCCCCAGTGTCTCCAGCAATCTGCCCCAGTGTCTCCAGCAATCTGCCCTTAGTGTCCCCCAGCATTGCCCCAGTGTCTCCAGCATTGCCTCAGTGTCTCCAGCATTGCCCCAGTGTCTCCAGCAATCTGCCCCAGTGTCTCCAGCAATCTGCCCCAGTGTCTCCAGCATTGCCCCAGTGTGTCCTCCAGCATTGCCCCAGTGTCTCCAGCATTGCCCCCAGTGTGTCCTCCAGCATTGCCCCCAGTGTGTCCTCCAGCATTGCCCCCCAGTGTGTCCTCCAGCATTGCCCCCCAGTGTGTCCACCGTAACCGTTAGCTCAAAAAACAAAAAAAAACAAACAGTCCCCTCACCTGTCCGCGCTCCAGGCGGCGAGCTCCTTCCAGCAGCGCACACTCGCCGGCGACTGACAATGACGTCAGACGCCGGCGACGTGTGCGCCTGTGGCCGACATCAGCCGCCAGCCTCCAATTGGCTGGCGGCTGTTGTTGTTAACTATTGATGTGCCGGCGCGCGCCCGCACGTCAATAGGAGACCGCCGCAGCGCTGCAAGGGGCCCGGTGAGCAGATGAGGAGGGGCCCGATGCGGACCCCCGCTCTCTGCCCACCGGGTCCGGGGGCACATACATGCCGGCCCGGCGGCGGGCATTCACAGACGATTATCAGAGGGTCAATCTGTGCGGTAGCCCAGGGCCCCCCCAGACCACTGGGCCCTGGGCTACCGCCCATATTGACCCTCTGATAATCCGCCCCTGCCTGGATCCATACTTGTTTTTCCTTCCCCTTCGCCATGCGAGGTCTTTTTTTTCCCTTGTAGTTCTGATTGCCGCCAGTCACATAACCATAAAATAAATAAACCGAAAAAAAACACAGAAGGGAGAAAAAACTCAAATTGCTTGAAATGGTTAAAAAAAAACCTCCATTCCGCCAGTGTTTTGCGTTTCCATTTTTACTGCACTTGCCATATGGAAATATCACCTGGGAATAAGATTCTCCTGGTCGGCACGATGGCGGCAACCACAGACTTATATAGCGGGGTGTTGTTTTTTTTTTTTTTTTTAAAGTAAATAACTTTTTTTTTTTCTTTGTTGCCATTTTTCCGTTCTTGTAACTTCCTATTTCCCATTGAGGGGCCGTGCATGTAGTTTTTTTTTTTCTCTTTCGGAATATTGCGGCTACCAAGAAAACCCCAAAAGTTGGGCGTTTGACCTGCGTCTAACAGCAGCGACTGGAACTGGCTCTGATCGCTGCTGATTAACCGTTTCACTGTCAGTCTAAGAGCAGCATGTCTAGGGAGCGATTGCAAAAATTGGCCCTGACCCTTAAGATGTTTGCCGGAGAGGAGGTCCCAGGGAGGCACTGAAGGTCTTGTTGCTTCTGTTTCAGGGTGGATCCGTCTCCGTCGGAGGGCAGAGGCTCAGTGCTGTCAGGAGATCCATCGCGTTGACTTCTTCGCAGCCATCGGATCAGTTTGGTCAGAGACTCTGGAGATCGGAGAGTGTTGCGGACAGCGTTGGAGGACTCCCCGCTATCAGTTGTTCCCTGTTCTCCCCTCTTTGCCCCCCGCTATGTCACTGCTTCCGATGGCGGATGGATATGCTGACACCACTGCCTGCCCTCCTCAGATTGGCGGCAGCTCCAGTACAGAAACAGCAATACAAATCCAGATCGAGGTCCACAGCCCTCCGTACGACGTCGACCCGGAGGAGGGTCAGTCGCGCTCGGTTACACCCACCGTGGACCACGAGCGAGTGACTACTGCTCACTGCGCCTTCGGGTCACCTGCCTGGTGCTTTTTTGGGGTCCCGGGAGGATCCCCCAATATACAGCGTGAGCTCGTTGTTACCTGTAAGCTGTGCCGTGCCCAGGTACGAAGGGGCATTAATCCGGGCAAGGTCGGCACCACCTGTCTCCTCACTCACCTGGAGAGGCGGCATGGCATGACCAGACAGGAGGTCTACGAGAAAGCCGTGACATTGGGGTACTGTGGCCCCAAGCCGATGTTTGCTGCCCTGTCCTCGGAGTGTGTTGGTGGAAGACGAGTCGCTTCTAAGAGATCCGGGGCGTTCATCTCTTCCTCAGATGATGACGACGAGGACGTGTCCATACGTCAAACCACGACCGCCCCCGCTACTTCATCCGGATTCCCTGCCGCCACCTCCAGCTCCCCGTCAGATAGGCAGAACCAAGGAGGCCGTACCAGGTCCTCCGCGTACCGGCAGGCTTTACGGGACCGTCTTCTCGGCAGCATGCACTTGTTCTGCGAGGTCTGCCACGCCTTAGTGCTGTCCGGAGAACGCAGCCAGAGTGGGCGGGACCTGGCACTAGAAACGCATTTCTCCACCAATCACCCACAGATGTTCAAGCTCTTAAAGAGCGGAGCTGCCAGAGATGTGCGCCTCGGTGGTCTGTGTCCTTCCAGTTCTTTGCCGTCTTCTGTCCAGCGTTGATCCTCAACTCTTGCAGAACTTACTTTATTCCTGTCCTACCTCCGACCCGTCACCTCGGGCACATTCACCGCTCATCGACAACCCTTGCCCTCCATACGCCGCCCGGCGGATCCTCCTCACCTGCTTCTACAAAGACATTGAACTAATCTCTGGATGACTTTCAGTTACTTTTTCTCTTGGATGCTTTCCGAGAGCTGATATCGGGGCGTGACACCTGGTTATGAGCCGGTCGTAGACAGCTACCATTGAGCAGAACGTGTATTGCCCACTTAATGGGGCCGATGAACTGGGCACATCCTGTAAATGCTCCAGCACGATCGGTGGATAGAAATTACCAAAAAGGACCTCGGTCTAGCCACCATGTCTGTGGTCCATGACTGTCGGCGTGTAGTTCTCCGATCCTTCTACCTACCGGCGCCACCTCTGATTAGTACCGTGTGCGTCAAGATGGACCTACTAATCGGAAAAGGCTCTGGGGATGTCTTCAAGTAGGAGGTTGTTCGCAGGGCTCCAGTCCCTTGGCCATGGACTTCCTTTGAATGGGTGGTAACCAGAGGAGCGATTTGCAGGACATGATCTAGCGGCCACGTCAGTATGCCGTAGGCATGTGGACATGCTGGCAACCATAGCCCTTCTTCTGATTAGTAGTCCTTGTTATGGCATGGCACACACATGGCGTTATGTCAAGGCGGCTAATCAAGAGGTGCCAGATGTATCGGCAGGTAGGAGACATTTTGCAGGACTTTTAGCCAACTGCCACCGGTATGGTTTGATCATGTCTAGCGGTAACTCGTATGCCCCTAGCAGTGCCGAAGGTTTCCGTTTTCCATTTTGGACCCCGTGTAAGGTGTCCCACTCCTCGCTCTTTTCTATTCTCTATGGCTCTGTTTGGAGCCTCCAGACACATGACTCATTTTGGGGGCACAACGTCTTGGGTAGAGTCTGTTAAGTCCCCAGAGGATGTCCCAGGTGACAATTTGTTGACCCGTTTCCTTTTCGCCAGGATGCCCGTGAATTGCAGTAGTTGTGAGACCCGACGCGCCGCTTTACGGAGACCCAAGACCGGCCATTCAGTGTGCAAGGAGTGCTTCTTCCATGCTTTCGAGGAGGAGGTCCACCATACCATTGTGTCAGCCAAGCTCTTTCAGCCGGGGGAGAAGGTCGGCATTGGAGCTTCGGGTGGGAAAGACTCCACGGTCCTTGCCCACGTGTTAAAGGTTCTGAACGGACGCTACAATTACGGCTTAGAGCTCATTCTCATCTCCGTGGACGAAGGCATCTCCGGATACAGAGACGACTCCTTAGAGACGGTGAAAAGGAACCAACTTCAGTACGAGCTGCCATTGAAGATCGTGTCCTACCGGGAGCTGTACGGATGGAGCATGGACCAGATCGTCCAGCAAGTGGGGCTGAAGAACAACTGCACGTTTTGTGGGGTATTCAGAAGACAAGCTCTGGACCGGGGCGCCATCATGCTGGGGGTCAACAAGATCTGCACAGGTTAGTAGTCTTAGGGGGGGCCACCGTACAAGCTGCCGTGCACAACGTCAAGCTTCATTCTTGGATCCAGGGCTGCTTTCTCATGGCGAACCCGTTGATTAAAGGGACAGTGGAGGCACGTCTCCTAGGTACTGCGACTTAGTCTTACACAAGTGAATGAGACTGAGCCACAGTACCAAGGACGGCCACGACAGTGTGTGGAGTGGCGCCCTGTTAGCAATGGGGACGAGATGGAATGCCACTGCCCCTTCAATCAACTAATCGGTAGAGGAGTCAGGAGCCCGATCCGGAGGGAAGGACATCTGTATCGTAATCCTGGTAAAACCAGCCAAAGAGAGCGTGTCACCAGAAAAGTCTCCGCAGTGTTTTTATTTCCCTGTATAACAGTTTTTATTAAAAGTTAAAAATCTTGCAATTCTCACACCGGCCATTAGGTTTTTTTTTTTTTTTTAAAGACCCCTGTTTCAGGAAATGCACTTGTACATTAGCAGCAATGGACCAACACAGACCTCAACTCTAGCACATGCTCATTAGATGCTTTGGGGTAAAGGTCATTGTGAAAGGAGGTGAGCTGTGACATCATCTATTGTGAATGGTGGATCCTGTGTTATCTACTGTATATAGAGGAGTTATCAGTCATTGTACAGGAGGAGGAGGTGAGCTGTGACCTCACCTATTGTGGATGTTGGATCCTGTGTTATCTACTGTATATAGAGATGTTATCAGTCATTGTACAGGAGGAGGAGGTGAGCTGTGACATCACCTATTGTGAATGGTGGATCCTGTGTTATCTTCTGTATATAGAGGTGTTATCAGTCATTGTACAGGAGGAGGAAGTGAGCTGTGACATCACCTATTGTGAATTGTGTATCCTGTGTTATCTACTGTATATAGAGATGTTATCAGTCATTGTACAGGAGGAGGAGGTGAGCTGTTACATCACCTATTGTGAATGGTGGTTCCTGTGTTATCTACTGTATATAGAGGTGTTATCAGTCATTGTACAGGAGGAGGAGGTGAGCTGTAACATCACCTATTGTGAATGGTGGATCCTGTGTTATCTACTGTATATAGAGGTGTTATCAGTCATTGTACAGTAGGAGGAGGTGAGCTGTGGCATCACCTATTGTGAATGGTGGATCCTGTGTTATCTACTGTATATAGAGGTGTTATCAGTCATTGTACAGGAGGAGGTGAGTTGTGACATCACCTATTGTGAATGGTTGTTCCTGTGTTATCTACTGTATGTAGAGGTGTTATCAGTCATTGTACAGGAGGAAGAGGTGAGCTGTGACATCTCCTATTGTGTTAGTAGAAGTGTTTTTAGTCATGGCAATCCTGACTCTGCTGATAAAGAGACTGACGAAAACTCTTCCAGGAATTATGAGTCTAAAATAGCCCCAGTGGTCGGTGCGAAAACTGCAGATTTTTTTTTAAAATTTACATGTAACACAATAATCTGATTTATCCAGTGCGCCCTATTCTGATGACACATTCCCTTTAATGCCCTTTCAGGGTGACTATTATTTGAGTATATCTGCCTGGTTACCGAAATCTCTTATCTGCTGCACAGTATACTGCCTCCCCATGCTACACAGACTTGATTCATATTCCTTACCATTCTTTATCGGTGTTTACAAATGTAATATGTGTATCCAGTTTGGCGAGGCTTTTTCTGCTGTACAGTGGACTTCCTCTACATGTAAGACAGACTACTTTTATCTTGCTAGTGTGGCTCAATATTGTTTATGGGTGACTACTATTTGCGTGTATGTATCTGGTAACAGAAAGCTGTACAGTAGACTGCCTCTGTATGTTAGATGTTTTTGTTTATTTTTTTATTTTTTTTTAAGTTTCAGCATCTTACTTCCAAGCACACATACTCAAGCAGTAGTCACCCTGAAAGGTTAAGATATATAAAGGGACAGTCTACTGTACAGCAAATAGATGACTGTAACCAGATATTTCTAATGAAACGTTAGTTTAAAAAAATATATACCTTATTAAGGGGCAAAAAAATAAAAATCTGTGTAACATAGAAGCAGTCTACTGTGCAGCAGATAAAAGCTGCTCGTAACTAGATACATAAATTTAAGGTAAATGGTAGTAATCCAGAAAGGATATTAAGGGATGTAAAACAAGTCTGTGCAGCATGGAGAGGCAGTGTACTGTACAGCTGTTTGTGTGCTCGGTAGTAGTAAGCTCTATCAGCTATACAGCACACTGCCTCGACATGCTGCACAGACTTGTTTTTATGTCCCTTAACATCCTTTCTGGATAATTTCCATTTAAGTATATGTATCTAGGTACAAGAAGCTGCTATATGCTGTACACTAGACTGGCTCTGTATACTGCACAGACTTGTTTTTAGGTCTTTAATCCGGATGCCTTGGATGTAGGAAACTCTGTCTGCTGCACAATAACGTGATACAGACTTGTTTTATTGCCCTTAAATATCTTTGGAGTAAACATTTTAGAGCACGCTTCCTGTAACCAGATACCTATAAATTATCTGCTGTACAGTAGACTGTCTCTACATGGCACACAGACTTGTTTTATGACCCTTATATCCTCTTAGAGTGATGTGCTGTACGGTAGACTGCCTCTACACGCTACACATACATGTTATACGACCCTTCTCTCCGCTCAGGGTGACATCTGCTGTACAGTAGACTGCCTCTACATGGCACACAGACTTGTTTTATGACCCTTATATCCTCTTAGAGTGATGTACTGTACGGTAGACTGCCTCTACACGCTACACATACATGTTATATGACCCTTCTCTCCGCTCAGGGTGACATCTGCTGTACAGTAGACCGCCTCTACATACTACACAGACTTGTTAAAGGTGTTACTTGCACAAATAACATAAAAATGAGATTGCAAAGCAAGTGATAGAGTGAGAGATGTAGGGCAGACAGGGCTTCCTGCGACCATGCAGTACAATAGACTGCCTCTCCACACTACACAGACTTACTACTCCTGCCATTTTTTACTCCCAGGTCATAACGCAGACGACATAGCGGAAACCGTCCTGATGAATTTTCTTCGAGGGGACATTGCTCGCTTGCGGCGCTGCACAGCCATCACCACGGGCAGCGAAGGCGCCATCCCGCGCTGCAAGCCCCTGAAGTACGCCTACGAGAAGGAGATCGTGCTGTACGCCTACTTCAAAAAGCTGGACTACTTTTCCACCGAATGCATCTACTCCCCGAACGCCTACCGGGGCCACGCCCGCGCCTTCCTGAAGGAGCTGGAGGCTTTACGGCCCAGCGCCATCATGGACATCATCCACTCCGGGGAAAACCTGTCGGTGAGGGAAGACGTGCGGATGCCGGTCCAGGGAACCTGCACGCGCTGCGGCTACATCTCCAGCCAGGGACTCTGCAAGGCGTGCGTCCTCCTGGAGGGTCTCAACCGGGGGCTCCCCAAACTGGGGATCGGGAAACACCACAAACTGCACCACAAACTCCTGGCGCAGGAACCACTGAGCGAAGCGGAGACCCGAAAGCTGAAAGTCGTGGACTTCTGAGCACTAGAGACCCCTCCCAACGCCATATTATATTACGGGGCTGTGCTGCAATACCCGGACTGACCTGCGGACAGGTGTGGCGCTGTTTTTTGTTTATTTTTGCAGGGGAAGAGGTGCAGTCATTCTTGTCTTCGACCGTCCCTTTAAGAAGTCACAAGCACATTAATAAAAAAAAATACTTCTAGGCTATCACCAAAGAACTGAATGCAACTTATGGTCGAAAATATTTGTGGGACAGATCGATCCCCCGTCAAGAGTTGCATGTAGAAGTTTTAAGATTTTTATTTTTTTTTTAAATATATATATTTTTTTGTTTCAATTCTGTGCGGAAAGTTGTGTGACTAAAAGGAAACCATCAACAAGCAGGTCGGCTGATCTTAGTAATGCGTGTCCTTTAATTTTAGCCGTGACTGCCGAGTGTAAAGCTGAATTTGTCTCTGAACGACCGTAAAATCTGAAATTGCACCCGTGGGCACTCAGAGTGCTAAGTTGAGACTTGTAAAACTATCAGATCTGTCACCTGCAACTTGTTGATGGTTTCCATTGTGAATGCATTTTTTTTTTCCAGCAATGTACATAGTAAAACATTATTCTAGTGAGTTAGTGACAATAGCACTTGCATCAGAAGGATTGCACGGTCCGTATTAAAGGGGATCTGACCGCTAAGATTTAAAAAAGTCATATGCAGTATATATGTAAACAGACGTGTGATATGTCATGTTGGAGGAGCCGACCTGCTCTGTTCATTTCTTTTATATTTTGTGAAATTCTTAACATTCTTTTTTTTTTTTTTTGCTGCAATAAAAAATAAAATGCTGCAATACTGTACACACCCTGCAATGTGATGGAAGAACGCCACCAGGTCTTATTACAGATGACTAGTCTACAATGTGCATGAACGTAACCCCAACATGGACAATGGGAACACACAGACGTATATTCATTCATTGGGAGAAACAATCGTGTACATAGGAGCAGTATTATAGTAGTTATATTCTTGTATATAGGAGCAGTATTATAGTAGTTATATTCTTGTACATAGGATCAGTATTATAGTAGTTATATTCTTGTACATAGGGGCAGTATTATAGTAGTTATATTCTTGTACATAGGGGCAGTATTATAGTAGTTATATTCTTGTACATAGGAGCAGTATTATAGTAGTTATATTCTTGTACATAGGGACAGTATTATAGTAGTTATATTCTTGTACACAGGAGCAGTATTATAGTAGTTATATTCTTGTGCATAGGAGCAGTATTATAGTAGTTATATTCTTGTGCATAGGAGACAGTATTATAGTAGTTATATTCTTGTACATAGGAGCAGTATTATAGTAGTTATATTCTTGTACATAGGGGCAGTATTATAGTAGTTATATTCTTGTACATAGGAGCAATATTATAGTAGTTATATTCTTGTACATAGGGGCAGTATTATAGTAGTTATATTCTTGTACATAGGAGCAGTATTATAGTAGTTATATTCTTGTACATAGGGGCAGTATTATAGTAGTTATATTCTTGTACATAGGGGCAGTATTATAGAAGTTATATTCTTGTGCATAGGGGCAGTATTATAGTAGTTATATTCTTGTGCATAGGAGCAGTATTATAGTAGTTATATTCTTGTACATAGGGTCAGTATTATAGTAGTTATATTCTTGTACATAGGATCAGTATTATAGTAGTTATATTCTTGTACATAGGGAGCAGTATTATAGTAGTTATATTCTTGTACATAGGGAGCAGTATTATAGTAGTTATATTCTTGTACATAGGGGTAGTATTATAGTAGTTATATTCTTGTACATAGGGGTAGTATTATAGTAGTTATATTCTTGTACACAGGAGCAGTATTATAGTAGTTATATTCTTGTGCATAGGAGACAGTATTATAGTAGTTATATTCTTGTACATAGGGGGCAGTATTATAGTAGGTATATTCTTGTACATAGGAGCAGTATTATAGAAGTTATATTCTTGTACATAGGGGCAGTATTATAGTAGGTATATTCTTGTACATAGGAGCAGTATTATAGAAGTTATATTCTTGTACATAGGGGGCAGTATTATAGTAGGTATATTCTTGTACATAGGAGCAGTATTATAGAAGTTATATTCTTGTACATAGGAGCAGTATTATAGTAGTTATATTCTTGTACATAGGAGACAGTATTATAGTAGTTATATTCTTGTACATAGGAGCAGTATTATAGTAGTTATATTCTTGTACATAGGAGCAGTATTACCCAGATAGATTAGCGAAATTAGGATTATTTAGTCTAGAAAAAAGACGACTGAGGGGCGATCTAATAACCATGTATAAGTATATAAGGGGACAATACAAATATCTCGCTGAGGATCTGTTTATACCAAGGAAGGTGACGGGCACAAGGGGGCATTCTTTGCGTCTGGAGGAGAGAAGGTTTTTCCACCAACATAGAAGAGGATTCTTTACTGTTAGGGCGGTGAGAATCTGGAATTGCTTGCCTGAAGAGGTGGTGATGGCGAACTCAGTCGAGGGGTTCAAGAGAGGCCTGGATGTCTTCCTGGAGCAGAACAATATTGTATCATACAATTATTAGGTTCTGTAGAAGGACGTAGATCTGGGTATTTATTATGATGGAATATAGGCTGAACTGGATGGACAAATGTCTTTTTTCGGCCTTACTAACTATGTTACTATGTTACTATGTTACTATGTATTATAGTAGTTATATTCTTGTACACAGGAGCAGTATTATAGTAATATTATTGTACATCGGGGCAGTATTATAGTAGTTATATTCTTCTACGTGGGGCAGTATTATAGTATTTACCGTATCATCTTGTGCATATGGGCACTATTATAATATATATTTGTATAGATGGGCAGTGTTATTTTTAGTGTTCCCTTGGTGGATTAAATACGTCATGGGGTTGGGGTACGGTTTGTTTTTTCCGCTCTGGAGATGCACCTCTGGCACCCGGACAGCTTTCTCCGTGCTCCATAAAGCATATGACAGCATCCGCTATGCTCCGTGGATTTTGGAGACGGGCGGTTAGGGCAGCCAGAGGGCTCGGATGCTTCTGATTTCTCCCAGGATCTTCCTCCGTGAAATGTACCCGTCATTTATATAACTCGTTATTCTCCACATTGTAAACTCTCTCCTATTAAACCCCGTATAGGAACACAAGTAGAAGCGGAGGAGATATTTTTCCATTCACAAGGTGATAACGCAGCCGTGTTTTGGCATTTGGTCGACATGCAGAATTAATAAGTGTCACTAGCTATAAACATGTAATATTTCCTCCATTATAAGCCGCCGCTCTCCTGCATCCGGCGCTGGTTTTTCTCTTGTTCCATTCTGTCCCCAATCAATCACAAAGCGGAATGCTCAATCACTGCAGATCATGCTTTCTCAGTGATTGGCTGCAGCGGTGATGTTCACTTTTGTCATGATGTCACTGGTGCAGTGAAAACGCACGGAACGAGGAAGCATGGGTACTATCTTAGTTTATGTTTGCAAATGTGCAGTAGTTTGGGGGCCCAATATTTTTTTGAAACTTGAAAACCTTTTTTCATGCAAGAAATGTAGGATCTAGAGGTCATGTGAAGAGTTCATGTGGAAGAGGATAGGACCTACAGCACCAAAGATCTCGGCTTCCTGGTTGGGTCGAGTGGCCAATAGAGAAAAACAAATGGTGCAACGGGCAACTCAGTAGTCCACGGCCGCCATACTGGAGCCCTGTGAACCGGCCAATATGTGCCGAAGTCCCTGGTGCCTTACACTTGGCGAAAGGTCATTGTTGCGAAATGGTGCACGCGACATCGGGTCAAGATTCTGAAAGGAAGAGCCGCCGGGTGGTAAGTAGGTGGTTACAAAATAGTTGCAAACCCAGGCGCTCCACTGGATTTTGTGCAACTTGTCAGGTCCAAAAGTTGTCCTAGCACTCCACTGTGTCTCACGTGCAACATGTCGGGTCCAAAAGTTGCCCTGGCGCTCCACTGTGGCTCACATGCAGCATGTCAGGTCCAAAAGTTGCCCTAGCGCTCCACCGTGGCTCACGCGCAACACGTCGGGTCCAAAAGATGCCCTAGCGCTCCACCGTGGCTCACACGCAACATGTAGGGTTGAAAAATTGCCCTAGCGCTCCACCGTGGCTCACGTGCAACATGTTAGGTCCAAAAGTTGCCCTAGTGCTCCACTGTGTGGCTCACATGCAACAGGTCAGGTCCAAATGTTTCTGTAGCGCTCCACTGTGGCTCACATGTAGCATCGGGTCCAAAAGTTACCCTAGCACACCACTGAGGCTCACATGCAACATCAGGTCCAAAACTTGCCCTAGCGCTCCACTGTGGCTCACGCGCAACACGTCGGGTCCAAAAGATGCCCTAGCACTCCACCGTGGCTCACACGCAACATGTAGGGTTCAAAAATTGCCCTAGCGCTCCACCGTGGCTCACGTGCAACATGTCAGGTCCAAAATTTGCCCTAGTACTCCACTGTGGGTGACGTGCAACTTGTCGGGTCCAAAAGTTCCCATAGCGCTCCACTGTGACTCACGTGCAACTTGTCAGGTCCAAAAGTTGCCTTGCGCTCCACTGTGGGTCACATGCAACATCATGTCCAAAAGTTGCCCTAGTGCTCCACTGTGTGGCTCACATGCAAGAGCTCAGGTCCAAATGTTTCCCTAGCGCTCCACTGTGGCTCACATGTAGCGTCGGGTCCAACAGTTGCCCTAGCACACCACTGAGGCTCACATGCAACAAGTCAGGTCCAAAAGTTGCCCTAGCGCTCCACTGTGGCTCACGTGCAACATGTAGGGTCCAAAAGTTGCCCTAGCGCTCCACCGTGGCTCACGTGAAACATGTCAGGTCCAAAAGTTGCCCTAGCCCTCCACCGTGGCTCACGTGCAACATGTCGGGTCCAAAGTTGCTTTAGCCCTCCACTGTGGCTCACGTGCAACATTTGGGTCCAAAAGTTGCCCTAGCGCTCCACCAAGGCTTACGTGAAACAGGCCAGGTCCAAAAGTTGCCCTAGTGCTCCATCGTGGCTCACATTCAACATGTTGGGTCGAAAAATTGCCCTAGCGCTCCAGTGAGGCTCATGTGCAACATGTTGGGTCCAAAAGATGCCCTAGCGCTCCACCGTGGCTCACACGCAACATGTAGGGTTCAAAAATTGCTCTAGCGCTCCACCGTGGCTCACGTGCAACATGTCAGGTCCAAAAGTTGCCCTAGTGCTCCACTGTGTGGCTCACATGCAACAGGTCAGGTCCAAATGTTTCTGTAGCGCTCCACTGTGGCTCACATGTAGCATCGGGTCCAAAAGTTACCTTAGCACACCACTGAGGCTCACATGCAACATCAGGTCCAAAACTTGCCCTAGCGCTCCACTGTGGCTCACGCGCAACACGTCGGGTCCAAAAGATGCCCTAGCACTCCACCGTGGCTCACACGCAACATGTCAGGTCCAAAATTTGCCCTAGTACTCCACTGTGGGTGACATGCAACTTGTCGGGTCCAAAAGTTCCCCTAGCGCTCCACTGTGACTCACGTGCAACTTGTCAGGTCCAAAAGTTGCCTTGCGCTCCACTGTGGGTCACATGCAACATCATGTCCAAAAGTTGCCCTAGTGCTCCACTGTGTGGCTCACATGCAAGAGCTCAGGTCCAAATGTTTCCCTAGCGCTCCACTGTGGCTCACATGTAGCGTCGGGTCCAACAGTTGCCCTAGCACACCACTGAGGCTCACATGCAACAAGTCAGGTCCAAAAGTTGCCCTAGCGCTCCACTGTGGCTCACGTGCAACATGTAGGGTCCAAAAGTTGCCCTAGCGCTCCACCGTGGCTCACGTGAAACATGTCAGGTCCAAAAGTTGCCCTAGCCCTCCACCGTGGCTCACGTGCAACATGTCGGGTCCAAAGTTGCTTTAGCCCTCCACTGTGGCTCACGTGCAACATTTGGGTCCAAAAGTTGCCCTAGCGCTCCACCAAGGCTTACGTGAAACAGGCCAGGTCCAAAAGTTGCCCTAGTGCTCCATCGTGGCTCACGTTCAACATGTTGGGTCGAAAAATTGCCCTAGCGCTCCAGTGAGGCTCATGTGCAACATGTTGGGTCCAAAATTTGCCCTAGCGCTCCACCGTGGCTCACGTGCAACATGTCAGGTCCAAAATTTGCCCTAGTGCTCCACCGTAGCTCACGTGCAACATATCGGGTCCAAAAGTTGCCCTAGCGCTCCATCGTGGCTCACGTGCAACATGTTGGGTCCAAAATTTGCCCTAGTGCTCCACCGTGGCTCACATGCAACATATCGGGTCCAAAAGTTGCCTAGCGCTCCATCGTGGCTCACATGCAACTTGCCGGGTCCAAAAGTTGCCTAGCGCTCCATCGTGGCTTACGTGCAACTTGTCGGGTCCAAAAGTTGCCCTAGCGCTCCACCGTGGCTCACGTGCAACATGTTGGGTCCAAAATTTGCCCTGGGGCCCAGTGCTTGAATCCATCTACATTTCCATATGTTTTTTTTCTTTTGCCCATCCTCCCAATCCTCCAAAAAATTTGCAGTGTTCCATTGTCCAAGTGACCCAGATTGGATGCATTCTGCTATGTGCACACTTTGCGGATTAGGCTTAGGAATTTCTGGTGCGGATTCTGCCTCTCCTGGCAGAAAACGTAGCTGCGGACTTGTCGCGTTTTTTGTGCGGATCCGCAGCATTTTTGGTGTGATTTTTGGCAGATTTTCAGCCTTTTTTACCCCTGCAGATTTCTATAATGGAATGGGTGCAAAAACGCTGCAGATCCACAAAAAAAAGTGACATGCTACTTTTAATTCGCAGCGTTTCCGCATGGAATTTTCCGCACCATCTGCGCAATGTTTTTTTTGTTGTCATTGATTTACATTGTACTTTAAATCAATTGCGGATCTGCAGCGTTTCTGCACCTCAAAAAACGCTGCGGATCCGCAGAGAATCCGCAACGTGTGCACATACCCTAAGTTACTTGCAAAGTTTCTCAACTTTTACCCCCAAGTCATTCCATGAAGGGGTCATCTCAAAAAGTTGATGCCTACTTCCGTATGATGAAGAGTCATCACATGGAGATCAGTGGTGTCCCTCAATTTAAGCCCCAATTTTTGGAAGGTACGCATGAGGGACGACCGGTCAAACACATCCGCGACCTGCGGTTGGCCGTAAGCAAAAGCGTGAAGCCGGGTAAGATGGAATTGGCCAATGAGGCGGCTCTAGAAGTCACGCGGGAGCGATGATAATGGCTCTAACCTTTGTAAATCCCCTGTGCACACACTTCAGGGATTAGAAGCCACCAATGAACCGAGGATCCGATGAGTGATCGCTGGTTACATTTGTGGTTTTTCTCGTTCTTCCCGTGTGTCGCTCAGGATCAGCGGACGTAGGACTCCACATCAGCAATTACCAATAGTTACTATTTCGGGAAAGTTTCCACAACTCCTCATTTTTTTAAGTTCTGTTGATACTTTTCGGTTTATTCCAAGTTAAGATTTCAGCACATTCTGGAACTTTAAAGAATATAGACAAATGTTTTTTTCTGTAATACATGCATTTTGGCAATTGGTAGTTCATTTAAATTCTTACACTTTTTGGCTTTTACTTGTTCTTAGCAGCAGAATGAGTCAACTGAGAATCAGTCAGTGAACTCATGCCGCACAGTTCAGATGGCGTTTTATGTGGTCTGTGTCCATAAATCGGAATCGGCACAGATCAGATCAGATAAGAGTCACAGACAATGGAATGGAATCAGATCGCCTTTACCAAGACCACTGTAACCTTCAGCACTACGTACACCATGTTCCAAATTATTATGCAAATGATATTTTTCTCTGATTTTCCTAAAGGGTCGGTGCAAATAACAGTCAGTCTAATAAGGTTCTCTATAGGGCTGAGGTCAGGGGAAGATGGCGGCCGCACCATGAGTTTATCTCCTTTTATGCCCATAGCAGCCAATGACTCGCTATTCTTTGCAGCATGAGATGGGGCATTGTCATACATGAAGATGATTTTGCTCCTGGTTTCTGCTTTTTAGACCATGGAAGAAAGTTGTCAGTCAGAAACTCTACATACCTTGCAGACGTCATTTTCACACCTTCAGGAACCTTAAAGGGCCCCACCAGCTGTTTCCCCGTGATTCCGGCCCAAAAGATGACTCCTCCACCTCCTTGCTGACGTTGGAGCCTTGTTGGGACATGGTGGCCATCCACCAACCATCCACTACTCCATCCATCTGGACCATCCAGGGTTGCTCGACACTCATCAGTAAACAAGACTGTGTGAAAATTAGTCTTCATGTATGTCTGGGCCCACTGCAACCGTTTCTGCTCATGAACACTGTTTAGGGGTGGCCGAATAGTAGGTTTATGCACCACAGCAAGCCTTTGAAGGATCCTACACCTTGAAGCTCGAGGGACTCCAGAGGCACCAGCAGCTTCAAATAACTGCTTTGTAATGGTATTTTGGCAGCTGCTCTCTTAATCCAATGAATTTGTCTGGCAGAAACCTTCCTCATTATGCCTTTATCTGCATGAACTCTGTCTGTGCTCTGTTCACATTATGATGATCACTCTTAATTTTTTTGTGAAATATCTAATGTTTTCATACCTGGTCCAAGGCATTGGACTATTTAACGCTTTTCAGCAGCAGAGAGATCCTTTTTACTTCCCATATTGCTTGAAACCTGTGGCCTGCTTAATAATGTGGAACATCATTTTTAAGTAGTTTTCCTTTAATTAGAATCACCTGGAAAACTAATTATCACACGTGTTTAAGATTGATTTCAGTGATCCATTGAGCCCTGAGACACAAAACCATCCACGAGTTTATTTGAAAAACAAAACCATTAAATCTTTATGACACTTAAATCCAATTTGCATAATAATTTGGAACACAGCGTAGATCCGAAAGAGAAACTCCTCCAGTCGTGATTCAAGATGAAAAAAAATGAATTTATTCCAAAAGATTAAAAAAGCGACATCCTTAAAGGTCACCAAAGTGTAGTATATGGTTCCTACGCGTTTCAGACGTCTACTCATTTCTTAGGGGTCTGAAACGCGTAGGAAAGTCACATACTTTACTATGTGATGCTATTTTATGGGCACTTCATGGCGGTATTATTTATTCACTGAGCCTTTGTGTGCCTCTTCTTCCCCCCACACCAACCTCAGCCCCCTGCAAATCTTATATGAGACCTACATATATTAGGGGACCCATCCTGGTAATTACAACATGCGCCCCAAAATCTAATTCCTTTTTTTTTTTTTAAATAACTTTTTATTTTGAAACTCCCCCATTTGGTTTCAAAGTCAGGCCGTGTGCACACTGAACCTTTTTTTTTATTATTATTCTGGGTTTTTGGAGCTGAAACTGAGCAGAAAATCAAAGTTTTTGAAGAGTTTTAACATTCCCCCCCCCCCCCCCCCCAAAAAAAAAAAATCCTCAAAAAAGTCTAACCTAGAGAATAAAGTAATCCTATATCCAGGTGTTTTTTTTTACCAGAGTCAGGAATTGCTTAAAAGGCGATTCCCCGATAAAGTGGCTGCAAAATGTCCTGTGGCTGCATTGTCGAGCGGATGCCATCAGCATCATTAATATGTAAAACGATGACATGTTACTCCCCCAAATCCACAGTTATAAGATGTGTGAGATCTGCAGGTGCTGCCCTTCACTACAGCCGAGAAGCACAGGAGGAGGTAGGAGCAGCTGCAGGCAATGGGCAGTGGGCTGCAGGCAGTGGGCAGTGGGCAGCTCTATGGATACATGTAATATACATTGTATCTAATAATTATATACTGCTCATTGCAATGATGTCAATGACAATTTTAAGTCAAATACCAATCCCCTTTGTACACAGTTGCAGCAGAGCTGAGTTTAGTTTTCAGCACTCATGCACCCCTTCCCCACCTTGCGATTTTCCATTTTTGCGCCTTCATTTTTTTTTCTTCCAAGAGCCGTAACTTTTTCTTAAATTTTTCCAACAATATGGCTTGTTTTTTGCCAGACAAGTTGTTGTTGTTGTTCTTCTTCTTCTTCTTTCTTCTTCTTTCTTCTTCTTCTTTCTTCTTCTTCTTCTTTCTTCTTCTTCTTTCTTCTTCTTCTTTCTTCTTCTTCTTTCTTCTTCTTTCTTCTTCTTCTTCTTTCTTCTTCTTCTTCTTTCTTCTTCTTTCTTCTTCTTTCTTCTTTCTTCTTCTTCTTCTTTCTTCTTCTTCTTCTTTCTTCTTCTTTCTTCTTTCTTCTTTCTTCTTCTTTCTTCTTCTTTCTTCTTTCTTCTTTCTTCTTCTTTCTTCTTTCTTCTTCTTTCTTCTTTCTTCTTCTTCTTCTTCTTCTTCTTCTTCTTTCTTCTTCTTCTTTCTTCTTCTTCTTCTTCTTTCTTCTTCTTTCTTCTTCTTCTTCTTCTTTCTTCTTCTTCTTTCTTCTTCTTCTTTCTTCTTTCTTCTTCTTTCTTCTTCTTCTTTCTTCTTCTTTCTTCTTTCTTCTTCTTTCTTCTTCTTCTTCTTCTTCTTTCTTCTTCTTCTTCTTTCTTCTTCTTCTTTCTTCTTCTTCTTTCTTCTTCTTTCTTCTTCTTCTTCTTTCTTCTTCTTTCTTCTTTCTTCTTCTTTCTTCTTTCTTCTTCTTCTTTCTTCTTCTTCTTCTTTCTTCTTCTTTCTTCTTCTTTCTTCTTTCTTCTTCTTTCTTCTTCTTCTTCTTCTTCTTCTTCTTTCTTCTTTCTTCTTCTTTCTTCTTCTTCTTTCTTCTTCTTCTTCTTCTTCTTCTTTCTTTCTTCTTCTTCTTCTTCTTTCTTCTTCTTCTTTCTTCTTCTTCTTCTTCTTCTTCTTTCTTCTTCTTCTTTCTTCTTCTTCTTTCTTCTTCTTCTTTCTTCTTCTTTCTTCTTCTTCTTCTTTCTTCTTTCTTCTTCTTTCTTCTTTCTTCTTTCTTCTTCTTCTTTCTTCTTCTTTCTTCTTCTTCTTCTTTCTTCTTCTTCTTTCTTCTTCTTCTTTCTTCTTCTTTCTTCTTCTTTCTTCTTCTTCTTCTTTCTTCTTCTTTCTTCTTTCTTCTTTCTTCTTCTTTCTTCTTCTTCTTCTTCTTTCTTCTTCTTCTTTCTTCTTCTTCTTCTTCTTCTTTCTTCTTCTTCTTCTTTCTTCTTCTTCTTTCTTCTTCTTCTTCTTTCTTCTTCTTCTTTCTTCTTCTTTCTTCTTCTTCTTCTTTCTTCTTCTTCTTTCTTCTTCTTCCTTCTTCTTCTTTCTTCTTCTTCTTTCTTCTTTCTTCTTCTTCTTCTTCTTTCTTCTTCTTCTTCTTTCTTCTTTCTTCTTCTTTCTTCTTCTTCTTTCTTCTTCTTCTTTCTTCTTCTTCTTCTTTCTTCTTTCTTCTTCTTTCTTCTTCTTCTTCTTTCTTCTTCTTCTTCTTTCTTCTTTCTTCTTCTTTCTTCTTTCTTCTTCTTTCTTCTTCTTTCTTCTTCTTTCTTCTTCTTCTTCTTCTTTCTTCTTCTTCTTTCTTCTTCTTCTTTCTTCTTCTTCTTTCTTCTTTCTTCTTTCTTCTTTCTTCTTCCTTCTTCTTTCTTCTTCTTTTTTTTTCCTATTTTGTAAAAAAAAAATTCACATTGCACGTGCATCACAGGGGCGCTGATGGTTGGGATTTGTGACGCGCAGGGGTTAAGCTACCACATTATCAGGGTGCTGATTTTGCATTCCCACCAATGGCTCTACTTGCCTATAAGGCCAGGAGCACACAGAGTCTTTTTTGATGAATTTTCAGAGCAGAAAATGGGCCAAGTTTTCCGGAGTTTTTTATGTGTTTGGAGGAGGATAGGTCAGTCTCTGCTCCGCAATCTCTGTGTGCATGCAGTCCTAGAGGTCAGCACTAGTATGGGGAGACTGATAAAGTTTTTTTTCTTTGTGGATGAACAAAGCTTTCAGCTCTGCTACATCTCTAAATTTATAAACTTTCAGCATTACTGACTTTGGTTAAGTAATTAGATGGTTTTTCTTCTCCACTCACATCCAGAGCTGCTTCTAGATTCTAGGACATTATATACAGGGCTCTTTGCAAAGCTGCAAATTCTTGTTGCAGCTTTGGATGTGAATGGAGAAGCAAAACTCACACAAGTCAGTTTCAGCACAAGCTGGAGTTCTGGTAATGTTATTATGTATCAGTCACATTGTTATTTACAAATAGAACACGAGCAGTGACAATGATACAATGTATCAGCTCCGCCTGTTACTCGCACATTCCGGCCTCATTCATTTGTGCTTCTATTGATCTCATAGATTCTGACGATTTCTGATTGATGCAGATATTGATTTATGGAAATATAATTTACATCCCACGATGGGGTTCATCAAGACTGTATCACACATGATGGGATTAGATACACGGCTCAGCAGTCAGTATCACACATGATGGGATTAGATACACGGCTCAGCAGTCAGTATCACACATGATGGGATTAGATACACAGCTCAGCAGTCAGTATCACACAGGAGAGGATTAGATACACGGCTCAGCAGTCAGTATCACACAGGAGAGGATTAGATACACGGCTCAGCAGTCAGTATCACACAGGAGAGGATTAGATACACGGCTCAGCAGACAGTATCACACAGGAGAGGATTAGATACACGGCTCAGCAGTCAGTATCACACAGGAGAGGATTAGATACACGGCTCAGCAGACAGTATCACACAGGAGAGGATTAGATACACGGCTCAGCAGTCAGTATCACACAGGATAGGATTAGATACACGGCTCAGCAGACAGTATCACACAGGAGAGGATTAGATACACGGCTCAGCAGTCAGTATCACACAGGAGAGGATTAGATACACGGCTCAGCAGTCAGTATCACACAGGAGAGGATTAGATACACGGCTCAGCAGTCAGTATCACACAGGATAAGATTAGATACACGGCTCAGCAGACAGTATCACACAGGAGAGGATTAGATACACGGCTCAGCAGTCAGTATCACACAGGAGAGGATTAGATACACGGCTCAGCAGTCAGTATCACACAGGAGAGGATTAGATACACGGCTCAGCAGTCAGTATCACACAGGATAAGATTAGATACACGGCTCAGCAGACAGTATCACACAGGAGAGGATTACATACACGGCTCAGCAGTCAGTATCACACAGGAGAGGATTAGATACACGGCTCAGCAGACAGTATCACACAGGAGAGGATTAGATACACGGCTCAGCAGTCAGTATCACACAGGAGAGGATTAGATACACGGCTCAGCAGACAGTATCACACAGGAGAGGATTAGATACACGGCTCAGCAGTCAGTATCACACAGGAGAGGATTAGATACACGGCTCAGCAGACAGTATCACACAGGAGAGGATTAGATACACGGCTCAGCAGTCAGTATCACACAGGAGAGGATTAGATACACGGCTCAGCAGACAGTATCACACAGGAGAGGATTAGATACACGGCTCAGCAGTCAGTATCACACAGGATAGGATTAGATACACGGCTCAGCAGACAGTATCACACAGAAGAGGATTAGATACACGGCTCAGCAGTCAGTATCACACAGGAGAGGATTAGATACACGGCTCAGCAGACAGTATCACACAGGAGAGGATTAGATACACGGCTCAGCAGTCAGTATCACACAGGAGAGGATTAGATACACGGCTCAGCAGTCAGTATCACACAGGAGAGGATTAGATACACGGCTCAGCAGTCAGTATCACACAGGATAAGATTAGATACACGGCTCAGCAGACAGTATCACACAGGAGAGGATTACATACACGGCTCAGCAGTCAGTATCACACAGGAGAGGATTAGATACACGGCTCAGCAGACAGTATCACACAGGAGAGGATTAGATACACGGCTCAGCAGTCAGTATCACACAGGAGAGGATTAGATACACGGCTCAGCAGACAGTATCACACAGGAGAGGATTAGATACACGGCTCAGCAGTCAGTATCACACAGGAGAGGATTAGATACACGGCTCAGCAGACAGTATCACACAGGAGAGGATTAGATACACGGCTCAGCAGTCAGTATCACACAGGAGAGGATTAGATACACGGCTCAGCAGACAGTATCACACAGGAGAGGATTAGATACACGGCTCAGCAGTCAGTATCACACAGGATAGGATTAGATACACGGCTCAGCAGACAGTATCACACAGAAGAGGATTAGATACACGGCTCAGCAGTCAGTATCACACAGGAGAGGATTAGATACACGGCTCAGCAGACAGTATCACACAGGAGAGGATTAGATACACGGCTCAGCAGTCAGTATCACACAGGATAGGATTAGATACACGGCTCAGCAGACAGTATCACACAGGAGAGGATTAGATACACGGCTCAGCAGTCAGTATCACACAGGAGAGGATTAGATACACGGCTCAGCAGACTGTATCACACAGGAGAGGATTAGATACACGGCTCAGCAGACAGTATCACACAGGAGAGGATTAGATACACAGCTCAGCAGTCAGTATCACACAGGAGAGGATTAGATACACGGCTCAGCAGTCAGTATCACACAGGAGAGGATTAGATACAAGGCTCAGCAGTCAGTATCACACAGGAGAGTATTAGATACACGGCTCAGCAGTCAGTATCACACAGTAGAGGATTAGATACACGGCTCAGCAGACAGTATCACACAGGAGAGGATTAGATACACGGCTCAGCAGACAGTATCACACAGGAGAGGATTAGATACACAGCTCAGCAGACAGTATCACACAGGATAGGATTAGATACACGGCTCAGCAGTCAGTATCACACAGGGTAGGATTAGATAAACAGTTCAGCAGACGGTATCACACAGGATAGGATTAGATACACGGCTCAGCAGACAGTATCACACAGGAGAGGATTAGATAAACGGCTCAGCAGTCAGTATCACACAGGAGAGGATTAGATACACGGCTCAGCAGACTGTATCACACAGGAGAGGATTATATACACGGCTCAGCAGACAGTATCACACAGGAGAGGATTAGATACACAGCTCAGCAGTCAGTATCACACAGGAGAGGATTAGATACACGGCTCAGCAGTCAGTATCACACAGGAGAGGATTAGATACACGGCTCAGCAGTCAGTATCACACAGGAGAGGATTAGATACACGGCTCAGCAGACAGTATCACACAGCAGAGGATTAGATACACGGCTCAGCAGACAGTATCACACAGGAGAGGATTAGATACACGGCTCAGCAGTCAGTATCACACAGGGTAGGATTAGATAAACAGTTCAGCAGACGGTATCACACAGGATAGGATTAGATACACGGCTCAGCAGTCAGTATCACACAGGATAGGATTAGATACACGGCTCAACAGACAGTATCACACAGGATAGGATTAGATACACGGCTCAGCAGACAGTATCATACAGGAGAGGATTAGATACATGGCTCAGCAGACAGTATCACAAAGGAGAGGATTAGATACAAAGCGCAGCAGAGAGTATCACACAGGAGAGGATTAGATACACAGCTCAGCAGACGGTATCACAAATGAAAAGATTAGATACAGCTCAGCAGTCAGCATCACACAGGAGAGGATAAGATATACAGCTCAGCAGACAGTATCACACACAATAGGATTAGATACACGGCTCAGCAGTCAGTTACACAGGATAGGATTAGATACACAGCTCCGCAGACGGTATCACACAGGAGAGGATGAGATACACGGCTCAGCAGTCAGTATCACACAGGACAGGATTAGATACACGGCTCAGCAGTCAGTATCACACAGGAGAGGATTAGATACACGGCTCAGCAGTCAGTATCACACAGGAGAGGATTAGATACACGGCTCAGCAGACAGTATCACACAGGAGAGGATTAGATACACGGCTCAGCAGACAGTATCACACAGCAGAGGATTAGATACACGGCTCAGCAGTCAGTATCACACAGGAGAGGATTAGATACACGGCTCAGCAGTCAGTATCACACAGGAGAGGATTAGATACACGGCTCAGCAGTCAGTATCACACAGGAGAGGATTAGATACACGGCTCAGCAGTCAGTATCATACAGCTTAGGATTAGATACACGGCTCAGCAGTCAGTATCCCACAGGAGAGGATTAGATACACGGCTCAGCAGTCAGTATCACACAGGAGAGGATTAGATACACGGCTCAGCAGTCAGTATCATACAGCTTAGTATTAGATACACGGCTCAGCAGACAGTATCACACAGGACAGAATTAGATACACAGCTCAGCAGTCAGTATCATACTGGAGAGGATTAGATACATGGTTCAGCAGACAGTATTACACAGGAGAGGATTAGATACACGGCTCAGCAGTCAGTATCATACAGCATAGGATTAGATACACGGCTCAGCAGTCAGTATCACACAGGAGAGGATTAGATACACGGCTCAGCAGTCAGTATCCCACAGGAGAGGATTAGATACACGGCTCAGCAGTCAGTATCACACAGGAGAGGATTAGATACACGGCTCAGCAGTCAGTATCATACAGCTTAGTATTAGATACACGGCTCAGCAGTCAGTATCACACAGGACAGAATTAGATACACAGCTCAGCAGTCAGTATCATACTGGAGAGGATTAGATACACGGCTCAGCCGTCAGTATCATACAGCATAGGATTAGATACACGGCTCAGCAGTCAGTATCACACAGCAGAGGATTAGATACACGGCTCAGCAGTCAGTATCACACAGGAGAGGATTAGATACACGGCTCAGCAGTCAGTATCACACAGGAGAGGATTAGATACACGGCTCAGCAGACAGTATCACACAGCAGAGGATTAGATACACGGCTCAGCAGTCAGTATCACACAGGAGAGGATTAGATACACGGCTCAGCAGTCAGTATCACACAGGAGAGGATTAGATACACGGCTCAGCAGTCAGTATCATACAGCTTAGGATTAGATACACGGCTCAGCAGTCAGTATCCCACAGGAGAGGATTAGATACATGGTTCAGCAGACAGTATTACACAGGAGAGGATTAGATACACGGCTCAGCAGTCAGTATCATACAGCATAGGATTAGATACACGGCTCAGCAGTCAGTATCACACAGGAGAGGATTAGATACACGGCTCAGCAGTCAGTATCCCACAGGAGAGGATTAGATACACGGCTCAGCAGTCAGTATCACACAGGAGAGGATTAGATACACGGCTCAGCAGTCAGTATCATACAGCTTAGTATTAGATACACGGCTCAGCAGTCAGTATCACACAGGAGAGGATTAGATACACGGCTCAGCAGTCAGTATCACACAGGAGAGGATTAGATACACGGCTCAGCCGTCAGTATCATACAGCATAGGATTAGATACACAGCTCAGCAGTCAGTATCATACTGGAGAGGATTAGATACACGGCTCAGCCGTCAGTATCACACAGCATAGGATTAGATACACAGCTCAGCAGTCAGTATCACACAGGAGAGGATTAGATACACGGCTCAGCCGTCAGTATCACACAGGATAGGATTAGATACACATTTCAGCAGTCAGTATCACACAGGATAGGATTAGATACACGGCTCAGCAGTCAGTATCACACAGGAGAGGATTAGATACACGGCTCAGCCGTCAGTATCATACAGGAGAGGATTAGATACACGGCTCAGCCGTCAGTATCATACAGGAGAGGATTAGATACACAGCTCAGCAGTCAGTATCACACAGGATAGGATTAGATACACGGCTCAGCCGTCAGTATCATACAGGAGAGGATTAGATACACAGCTCAGCAGTCAGTATCACACAGGATAGGATTAGATACACGGCTCAGCCGTCAGTATCATACAGGAGAGGATTAGATACACAGCTCAGCAGTCAGTATCACACAGGATAGGATTAGATACACGGCTCAGCCGTCAGTATCATACAGGAGAGGATTAGATACACGGCTCAGCAGTCAGTATCACACAGGAGAGGATTAGATACACGGCTCAGCCGTCAGTATCATACAGGAGAGGATTAGATACACAGCTCAGCAGTCAGTATCACACAGGATAGGATTAGATACACGGCTCAGCCGTCAGTATCATACAGGAGAGGATTAGATACACGGCTCAGCAGTCAGTATCACACAGGATAGGATTAGATACACGGCTCAGCCGTCAGTATCATACAGGAGAGGATTAGATACACTAGGACATTTCCTGTGCTGAGTTCAGCAGAATTCTGCATTTTGTACTCCATGTTTCTTAGATGCTTTGGATACGTCCGATTCTTTGTTCTGGACACGTGTCGCAGTGACGCAGCGCTCTGGGGCGTGTTTGGGGCGTATTTGGGGCACACAGTAATGGACGGTGTCACCAGTCTGTGGATGCCGCTGGTTTCTCCTCCAGCAGGAGCCGCCTTGATGTTTCTGGTCCTGGTTCACACTGTGCAGTAACGATGCAGCTTTGGTGACTGCGGCTTTTCCTCGGAATGATGATTACCGTCCTTTATTATTCGTTATTTCTGTACATTATATAATTCGTGGCTCCGGGACTCGTCGCTCGTCACATTACTCTCTCGGGTTCTGCGCTTCCTATCATTGTGCACCAACCACTCTCATCAGCCTGTGTTTCAGTGGGGAATCAATCATGGACATGAAAACCTGGGACTGTTGGATGCTCCTGCTCCTGGGTAAGTGACAGCGGCTCATGGGCAAAACTTTGAATATATAATATACTTGACTTTTTCTTAAAGGGCCAGTGACCCTAAAATTAACCGAGGATAATAAACAACCTTCATATTCGCTGCTTTAGGTTCCCACGTACTAATAACTCTGTTCACACTTGTTTTCCAGCGCTGCCGTCAGCTTTCTCCATGGCATACCCACAACAAGGTACCGTATGTGGCAGCTCCTTACGGAGAACCATCAGACATTTGGGGGTCATTTATCAGGTGTCGGGTGCACATTTGGGAAGCTTTGCCCATTGCCCCTGTCTCTGTCTCCCCTCCAGGCTCGCTCCTTTATCCCTATGGTGAAGCTCACAACGACCTGGTCACTGAAACCGAGGACGATGGCGGCACCGACCTCATCCCATTCTCACATTCATTTACCTTCTTCAAGGAAATTTACAGGAGTTGTTACGTAAGTCCACCATCACTGATCAGTAAAGGGCAGCAGCCCCTCATTAACAGAACTGGTCAAGTGGGTTTTTAGGGGGAATATCCACCCAATATCCAGCGCCTGGCTGGAATTTTGTTTGTCCGATACAGAATGATGTTTTATTTCTGGAAGTTTTGGGAGTGAGGAAACTGTCTTGATAACGCTTTTTGGGCGTGAGTGGGGCACTCTGGATTTCCAGTCTTTATAGGATCGCTTTCTGACTAGTACTGTACTAGTACCACATGTACAGGTCCTTCTCAAAAAATTAGCATATAGTGTTAAATTTCATTATTTCCCATAATGTAATGATTACAATTAAACTTTCATATATTATAGATTCATTATCCACCAACTGAAATTTGTCAGGTCTTTTATTGTTTTAATACTGATGATTTTGGCATACAACTCCTGATAACCCAAAAAACCTGTCTCAATAAATTAGCATATTTCACCCATCCAATCAAATAAAAGTGTTTTTTAATAACAAACAAAAAACCCATCAAATAATAATGTTCAGTTATGCACTCAATACTTGGTGGGGAATCCTTTGGCAGAAATGACTGCTTCAATGCGGCGTGGCATGGAGGCAATCAGCCTGTGACACTGCTGAGAGGTTATGGAGGCCCAGGATGCTTCAATAGCGGCCTTAAGCTCATCCAGAGTGTTGGGTCTTGCGTCTCTCAACTTTCTCTTCACAATATCCCACAGATTCTCTATGGGGTTCAGGTCAGGAGAGTTGGCAGGCCAATTGAGCACAGTAATACCATGGTCAGTAAACCATTTACCAGTGGTTTTGGCACTGTGAGCAGGTGCCAGGTCGTGCTGAAAAATGAAATCTTCATCTCCATAAAGCATTTCAGCCGATGGAAGCATGAAGTGCTCCAAAATCTCCTGATAGCTAGCTGCATTGACCCTGCCCTTGATGAAACACAGTGGACCAACACCAGCAGCTGACATGGCACCCCACACCATCACTGACTGTGGGTACTTGACACTGGACTTCAGGCATTTTGGCATTTCCTTCTCCCCAGTCTTCCTCCAGACTCTGGCACCTTGATTTCCGAATGACATGCAAAATTTGCTTTCATCAGAAAAAAGTACTTGGGACCACTTAGCAACAGTCCAGTGCTGCTTCTCTGTAGCCCAGGTCAGGCGCCTCTGCCGCTGTTTATGGTTCAAAAGTGGCTTTACCTGGGGAATGCGGCACCTGTAGCCCATTTCCTGCACACGCCTGTGCACGGTGGCTCTGGATGTTTCCACACCAGACTCAGTCCACTGCTTCCTCAGGTTCCCCAAGGTCTGGAATCGGTCCTTCTCCACAATCTTCCTCAGGGTCCGGTCTCCTCTTCTCGTTGTACAGCGTTTTCGGCCACATTGTTTCCTTCCAACAGACTTACCATTGAGGTGCCTTGATACAGCACTCTGGGAACAGCCTATTTGTTGAGAAATTTCTTTCTGGGTCTTACCCTCTTGCTTGAGGGTGTCAATGATGGCCTTCTTGACATCTGTCAGGTCGCTAGTCTTACCCATGATGGGGGTTTTGAGTAATGAACCAGGCAGGGAGTTTATAAAAGCCTCAGGTATCTTTTGCATGTGTTTAGAGTTAATTAGTTGATTCAGAAGATTAGGGTAATAGGTCGTTTAGAGAACCTTTTCTTGATATGCTAATTTATTGAGACAGGTTTTTTGGGTTATCAGGAGTTGTATGCCAAAATCATCAGTATTAAAACAATAAAAGACGTGACAAATTTCAGTTGATGGATAATGAATCTATAATATATGAAAGTTTAATTGTGATCATTACATTATGGTAAATAATGAAATTTAACACTATATGCTAATTTTTTGAGAAGGACCTGTATAGGTGCCAGGGAAGCAGCGGTACAGTTAGCGCTGTTCCCCCGGTGCCGGGTGCTGAAGATGGCTCTCATCATTCTATCCTGCTCTGACGCCGAGCAGCGCGTGGTTTCCTCTGTATTTTTGATAACCAGCCAGGCAAAACTGACAGCTGCGGGCAAAGAGCCCGCAAAGCACCAGAATTGGCGCATCTAATTGATGTGCCTTTTCTGGGCAGCTGCGGGCTGCTATTTTTAGGCTGGGGGCATCAATATCCATGGCCCCTTAACAGCCTGAGAATGCTAGCCCCCAGCTGTCTGCTTTAGCAAGGCTGATTGTCAAAAATGGTGAGGACCCCACGCCGTTTTTAAAAAAAATGATTTAAATAATTAAAAAAAAATATGGCATGGGGTCCCCTCTATTCTTGATAACTAGCCTTGCTGAAGGTTGCAGCCCGCAGCTGTCAGTTTTGCCTGGCTGGTTATCAAAAATGCAGGTTAACCCACGCTGTTTTGTTTTTTTTTAACTGCGGTGAACTCATTGACTTTTTCTCATGGTGCTGAGGTCACTGCAGTTCAACCAGCCTGAGAATACCAGCCCCCAGCTGGTTGTCCAAAATTAGGGGGACCCCATGCCATTTATTTATTTATTTAAATAATTTAAAAAACAGCATGAGGACCCCTCAATTCTTGATAACCAGCCTTGCTAACTCCGACAGCTGAATGTTGCAGCCCCCAGCTGTCAGTTATGCCTTGACTGGTTATCAAAAATACAGGGGAACCCGCTCCGTTTTTCTTAAATTTATTAGTGGTAGCAGGTGTAGGCTGATGGGAGTAGTAGTCCCATCAGCTGCCACCTGCTCTCACTGTAATCAATTGAATATAACTCTCACCATTCTCCCCTGCTCCCGCTGATCGCCGTCAGAGCAGGGGAGAATGATGAGAGCCGTCTTCAGCATCAGGTGCCGGGGAACAGCGCTAACTGTACCGCTGCTTCCCTGGCGCCAGTACGTGTGATACTGATGACACATGGATGTCATCTGTGTGTCATCAGTGTGCACGTGTGTGGGATGTTTTGCTGGTAAAAAATGGACATGTCAAGGTATTTTGCCCACGGACACACGGTCCATAAAAACACACTGACATGTGCACAGACCCATTCACATGACATCTGAAAGAGGCCTAACACTGTTTATGGGGCACTCTCTTTATGACAGCATGCAATCAGTGGCTGGCACTGTTTATGGGGCACTCTCTGCGTGTCAGTGTCCCGGTATCCATATTTTGGCTGGCACTATTTTCAAGGCACTCAGCTGGGTGTACTCTCTTCCTTACATTCTTAATAGGGGCACTTTCTGTAGGTGGGAGTACTCCCTCTTTTACACTGTAAATAGGAACTTTACTGGATGAGAAAAAGTGATTTTGCTGTTCCTGATTACCTTTTTTTTGTCACACTTACACTTAAATGTTTCAGATCCATAAAGAAATGTAAATATTAGACAAAGATAACACAAGTGAACACAAAAGGCAGTTTATAAATGAAGGGCTTTATTATTGAGGGAAAAAGAAATCCAAACCTACAGGGCCCTGCGTGAAAAAGTGATTGCTCCCTAACCCTAATAACTGGTTGGGCCTCTTATCAATCCAGAGTCTGCAATAACTGGCAATGAGTCTTTTACAACGCTCTGGAGGAATTTTGGCCCACTCATCTCTGCAGAATTGTTGTAATTCAACCACATTGGAGGGTTTCCGAGAATGAACCGCCTTTTTAAGATCCGCCACAGCATCTCAATCTGATTAAGGTCAGGACTTTGCCAAGTCTTAATTTTGTTTTTCTTAAGCTCTCGCTGTGGTTTGCTGGAGTCCGAAAGCTTTTGGGAATGGCTTTATAACCCTTCTCCAGACTGATGGATCTCAATTACTTTGTTTCTCATTTGTTCCAGAAATTTCTTTGGATCGCGGCATGATGTCTTGCTTTTGAGGACCGTTTGGTCTACTTCACTTTGTCAGGCAGGTCCTATGTAAGGGATTTCTTGATTGGGAAAGTGGGCAGTAGTAAGGCCTGTGTGTGGCTAGGGAATGTGAACTCAGCTTCCCAAAGATGTGATAAACCACAGTTAATTCATGTTAGGAATCCCTTTTTTTTGCACAGGGCCCAGTAGGTTTGGATTTCTTTTTCCATTAATAATGAAGACCTTAATTTAAAAACTGTATTTTGTGATGACAGTATACATTGATGCACGTAAGCAGGTGGTCTGAATGCAACCTCAGAGACACCGGGCGCGATCAACAATTTACGAGGGCTGTTGCTCCATCTCACAAGTGGCACGTTTACCTAAAAAAAAAGTCTATCAGCGATCTCTGGGCCGCTTTAACATCAACCAGACCCCATTTGGCCTGCAGTCCTCCCCCTGCCCATGCCTGGTCCCATAGGTCCACGATGAAAGTGACGGCCCGGTTCACACATCTCCTCCAATCTCCAGCCCAGGCACAAGTCTCCGGTATCCTTGGGGTCTCTTCGGTACTTGATGGCTGACGAGTGTTTCCTTGGCCTGTATCATTGAGGGCTGGTCCTTGGCTGTTGACCGACATCGTTTGGATCGGGAACCTTGATCGGCATCATTTGGGTCTTCAATGCTTGACAGTCTTAATCTGGGTCGGGGACTTGATGGTACACGCGGATGTCTGGGCCGCAGCGAGTGGACCTGTCACTTCGCTTTGCGACAAATCTTATCCCCTTTTGGCGCACTGTGCTTTTATATCTAAGGCTGGCTTCGTCATCGCCACCTGACCCAGAGCACTGCCTAATTCTGTCCCTCCTGCAACTTTTTCCCTCCGAGTTAGTTCCGTATGTTTTTGTTCAGGCCTGGAAGCCGCACGGCATTAAAGCCTTTTATCTTGATTCTCCTACATGCGCTCTGTGTCTGGTACTGCCTATCGAGAGCGCTTTGGATGGTCTGTTAATAGCGACACTGTTTGGATGCCAGTATACATGGGTGCACTCAGTGTCTGGCCCCTGTTAATAGGGGCACTCTACATATGATCCAGTTTACGGTGATCGTTCATCTTCATCATCTCATTGCGAATTCTCATTTCTTTCGCAGGTGAACAACAATGGAGCGATCTCATTTAAACAACCGGTGACTGACTACACTCCTGACGCGTTCCCCATTCCTGATCTCTTTATGATCTGTCCCTACTGGGGAGACGTCGACAATGAAAGAGGAGGTTCGATACATTACAGGCAGACGACGGACGAAACGCTGATGAAACGCATATCCGATGACATAAACAAAATGTTTGAAGATATGGATTTTACATCAGAATGGGCGTTCATCGCCACCTGGCATGAGGTGGCCTATCATGGAACCGAATCCGACAAGGTTAGGGGCCAAGAAATCGGCAGCGAGAGAACAAATATTTCGGATCAATAAATTACTATTTCCTCCTAAATCAAAGTCGCGTGATGGCGTCCAAAAGACGTAACTGACGCTCTCTTCTAATTCCCCTTACCAGACGAACACCTTCCAGGTCGTCCTCACTGTTGATGGTCTCAGGTCCATCGTCATGTTTAGATACCAAGATATTCAGTGGACAACCGGCACAGCCAGCGGTGGAGACCCTCATACGGGTCTTGGAGGCACCCCTGCCCAGGTATGTATAAAAAAGTTCGCTAAAGGCAACAAACAACTGCAAAATTCCAGTAAGACACTTGACAATTTGAAGGTTTCTCCAAAATAATACAAATTTAAAAAAAAAATTGGTTCAACAATGAAATTTCACTTTTGACATCTGAAAAGGGAAAATGACACATGTATTTGGTGATGGGGAATAAAGGCCAATAAAGGTCTACATCATTGAAACCAGACTGTTACCATGACTCAGTGCTTATACAACCGATTCATAATGCGGGGGGCTATTTCAAGCCTATGATAGAGGGTAGACCATTAAATACTGTAATATCATTTTTTTTTCTTGTAACAGGCTGGATTTAACACCGATACCGAATATTTCAACATTCCCTTCTCCAGAACTGAACATATAATCAATATTAAGTCTTCCAGCAATGTTGGCATTCCCGGGCTCTGGGTCTTCCGAGTGGATGAATTCAAGGTGCCCGGTGGCTGTACGCACTCAGGTATGTGTTCCCTTCTAATCACAAAAATGGGGGTCCTTAGTCCCCCATTCCTCATCACCAAAGCGGCGGTCTACCATCTGGGCTTCTTGTACATAAAAATATTAAAGTGCAGACACGTTGATAGGATATTCCACCAATTTTGACCAGTGGAGGTCCAGACTTGGTCTTAAAACAAAGTCTGTGCAGCTCTACACAATATAAAGTGATCCCAGTGGCTTTTTCTTCACTTGGCATCACTCGTGACCCAACACAATCCTACTTTTGTGTTATAGCAGAGAGCCCAAGGGATGTCTTGCTCCTTTACTCCTTTGTTCGATGAGTTCCTAGAAATAGGTAATTGATGTCTACAATACAAAAAAAAAACCTTTAAATAGCTGATTTATTCCAGGAACTTATTTAGACAAAAAGTCTTTCCTAACATTCGGTCCAATCCAAATATCTCAAGGTTTTGGTGGCCAATAGAAGAAAGGGTCAACGGCAATACCCGAGCTGCCTGTTTCGACTTTCATGGAAGAACCTGAACCAGAAAGTAGAAACCAACCACAATTCTAGAGTTTATGGAGCCAATTTCTCAGCTCTTTTTTTTTCTTCTTGTATCTCCAGATAGTTTCCTAAGCTTTGGACAAACCATGTGGAGCGACGAAGGTTGTACCACCCAGTGTTCTTGTAGGCGCAGCGGGAAAGTGTTGTGCGAAGACAAGAAGTGCGATGAAGGTCACATCTGTGTGCAATCAGGTCAATACTACACGTGCCAAATCGATGAGGAAGACTGCTAGGTCTCCACCTGAAGATTATGTTATGGATCTCGGAGACTCGGCCCTGCTTCAAACGCTCGCCTTCTTCTCTAAATCTTTTCAACTTTATTACACCATATTATTTAGAAAGATTAGTTTTATCATTTCACGTTCCACCATCGTATTATGCAAAAAGTCCAAAGTCTGTGATGTTTGACCTCACATGATTGAAGTCCTTGACTTGTCTTCTTTGATAACTTCCATAGTGTCTTCTTCTGGCCTCCAAACCCATCGAAAGGTTGAAGGTTCCTCTGCAGTAGAACGATTCGCAGCATTTTTTCCCACTTTTTCCTTTTCATCTGCCTGACATTAAAATAAATCTCTCAGCTCTTGTCTTCTCCGTGGTTATTTATTTCTTCTCTATCTCCATATTGAACTTCGGAATTTCCAAGGAGGAGACGGAGGAGATTTTGATAAATTCTACTCTTCGGTCATCGTACATCTTGCTCAAGTTTTTGGACAAGAAGTTGAAGATTTCATGGTGGGACGTTGGGAGCGTCTTCAACTTGCCGAGTTCTACTGACCCGCAAAGAAAGAGCTCCAACAACTCGACCAAAAACTTGAGCGAGGACGAAGATAAGTTCATGCCCATTGGGAAACAACTGGAGGCTTAACGATGAGGATGAACAATTTGCCCTATGTTGGATAAACTAGGACAGGAGTTCTGCTCTTTCTATCCATATATATTCTTCTTGCTTCAATTTTTCTTCTCTATCTCCATATTGAACTTCGGAATTTCCAAGGAGGAGACGGAGGAGATTTCGATAAATTCTACTCTTCGGTCATCGTTCGTCTTGCTCAAATTTTTGGACAAGAAGTTGAAGATTTCATGGTGGGACATTGGGAGCGTCTTCAACTTGTTGAGTTCTACTGACTCGCAAAGAAAGAGCTCCAACAACTCGACCCAAAACTTGAGCAAGGACGAAGATAAGTTCATGGCCATTGGGAAACAACTGGAGGCTTAACGATGAGGATGAACAATTTGCCCTATGTTGGATAAACTAGGACAGGAGTTCTGCTCTTTCTATCCATATATATTCTTCTTGCTTCAATTTTTCTTTCTCGTCTATATCTTCTGGGATGGGGGAATAGTTCTATTGTTCTCCTTAAGAAGACCAGATATAAATGGTGTCTTGTTGTTAAGGCTTCATGGGAAAACTATATGCAAAAGTTCTCTCCCTTAATAAAAGATAACAATCTCACTAATGTTAACCTGTGCAGGTAGTTAACCAACGTCCACCCAACTTTGTAAATTGTCTCCTTTAAAAAAAAATCCTCTCCTTTCTGAAAAATATAGGAATTTTTTTTTGTCTTTTTATGTTCTATATCATTGTCCAAAGTGCAGCGCTTACAAACTCCTTGTGATAGAGCCTGTAAGTGCTGCCGACCTGTCCAATTTTAGACAATTTCCGATGTTGCAGACGTAAGGCTGCCTTACCTAGCCCCAAGAGAATTAAAGGGGTTGTCTATCGATTTGATATTGATGACCTATGGGCTGTACACACGGAGGACGCGGCACCTGGTCAGAAGCCTTTTATTATCACATGACATCCTATATGGACGGATTACATCTTATTTGTGGCTATGCTGACATGTCTGACAGCTATTTGAAGCAATGATGTGCGGCATCTCGCAGCGACCAGTCAGCAGGGCAGTGTATGCATAAGGGTGGTCTCTACGGGGGGAGGGCACTACAGACATGGGGCAGGTCTCCCACCGCTCTGTAGGACCTCTTGGTTGCCCGATAAGAAGCCCTGGGCAATCAGATGTGCCGGTGGATCACTTAGAAACAGAGTTTCTTCTCGATCTTGCAGGTGAAGAAAGGTCCAGATTCTTCACAGGTGCCGGACCCCGGACATTTCTCCTCCGCACAGGACACCTTACCGCCCTGACACCTGCACTTAGTGCTGCACGAGGCCTCGCTCCAGAAATCCTCACCTTCCTTAGCAAACTGTGCTGTGATAAAGAAATAATGGAAAGTGATATCAGAATGTTCCCAAAAACTGCAGCAGCAGCAGCACAGGGTGCTGCAATAAAACCTGCGTCGCGGGACCCAGGCCTGATGGGCAGAGGGGGGTCCGCGTCTCACCTGCCCACCGGGCCCCATACACCAGTCAGGGCGGCCCTGCACCTCAGCATCCGATTGGACAACTTAGCTGTCCATCAAATACTGACAGCTCAGCATGCTGATGCTGGCGGTGACAGGAGTCAACAGATACTGATGATGGCGGTGACAGGGGTTACAAGATACTGATGATGGCGGTGACAGGGGTCACCAGATAACAGTATTTGTTATTTTCGTTCCTGTTTTTATTTTCTTACTTGTTATTATGCACCTTGTAATAAACAAGGAAATACCTTGGAAGATGCAGCCCCCGGAAACCTTAAAGTCATCGACCTGGAATACCCATCGTCCAGGGTAATTGACATTAGATGTGGTCTCGATCTTTAGCACCTCGTTAGTTCTGGATCCGGGAATATTGAAGTAATGAGTGTCATCTCCGCTGTTAAATCCGGCCTGTGATATACATATATATATATATACAGTGTTACAATGTATCTGGGGAACTTCCAGAAGAAAACACAGTGCAGAAATCTGCTGAAATTCCTGAAAGCACCAGCAGGTGGCGATATGACACAGTATTTACGCTTGTTTTACACACCTGAGCCGGGGTCCCACCCAGTCCAGTGTAGGGGTCTCCACCGCTGGCGGTCCCAGTCGTCCACTGGATGCCACCGTAATTTAAAATGGTGATATAATTATAGCCGTCACTGGTGAGGACGGCCTGGAAGGTGTTCACCTAATAGAGGAAATGACATGAAAAGAGTATTAAAAGTTTATAAAGTTTGCTATTAGGAAAAAAATATTGTTTGCAAGTGATACTAGCAATGACAGAGACTATTAATGTGTATGTATATCTGACCTTTCTAGATTTTGAACCATAATACGCTACTTTGTCCCAGGTGGCCACGAACGCCCATGTGGCCTTATAGTGCAGATCCGGCAGGTACTTCGTCATATCCGCTGATATGTTCCGCAGAAGATCAGGGTCTGTGCTTTGCCGATAGTACACAGTGCCCCCCAAACGATTGTTCACGTCTCCCCAGAAGGGGGTGACAAATGTTTCTCCATTAGTCAGGGGGAAAGCATTTGGGGTGTATTTGGAAACTGCCTTGTTAAATGAAATCACTCCATTATTATTTACCTGCAAAAGATGAAAAAAATGAATAAAGTTAAGATTTAGATTGTGTCCGAAATACCATGTATCACCCACAGGTGGCGATAACCACAAATGCTGCCGGATCGCTCCAGGCTAAAAGGAAACTGAACTAAAATTCTGAAAAAACATCATGAATGGAGGAGGTTTTTTTTTTTTTGGGGGGGGGGGGATATTCAATTTTTTAGACCAAATTTTATGATTTCTAACGGAATGTGACCCCTTGCAAGGAAATTTGGGAAGATCCAATGACAACTCCTAAGTACCAGGATCACAGCTTTGTTCTTGGTTTTGTCTGGAACAGTGCTGTTATTGTCACTAGAAGAGAGTCAGAGACACCTTCATTACAGTGCAGATTACTGCAGGATGGTGCTGTACATAGAGGGGCTCAGAGGATGGGGCTGTACATAGAGGGGCTGAGAGAAGCAATGTAATCCAGGATGAGGCTGTACATAGAGGTGCTGTGAGGAGTGATGTACTGTAGGATGGGGTTGTACATACAGGGGCTGACAGGATGGAGCTGTACATAGAGGGGCTTATAGGATGGAGCTGTACATAGAGGGGCTGAGAGGATGGGGCTATACATAGAGGGGCTGAGAGGATGGGGCTGAACATAGAGGGAGGGGCTGAGAGGATGGGGCTGTACATAGAGGGGCTGAGAGAAGCGATGTACTGCAGGATGAGGCTGTACATAAAGGTGCTGTGAGGAGTGATGTACTGTAGGATGTGGTTGTACATACAGGGGCTGAGAGGATAGGGCTGTACATAGAGGGGCTGTGGATGGGGCTGTACATAGAGGGGCTGAAAGGATGGGGCTGTACATAGAGGGGCTGAGAGGATGGGGCTGAACATAGAGGGGCTGAGAGAAGCGATGTACTGCAGGATGAGGCTGTACATAGAGGTGCTGTGAGGAGTGATGTACTGTAGGATGGGGTTGTACATACAGGGGCTAACAAGATGGAGCTGTACATAGAGGGGCTGAGAGGATGGAGCTGTACATAGAGGGGCTGAGAGGATGGGGCTGTACATAGAGGGGCTGAGAGGATGGGGCTGTACATAGAGGGGCTGAAAGGATGGGCATGTACATAGAGGGGCTGAGAGGATGGGGCTGTACATATAGGGGCTGAGAGGATGGGGCTGTACATAGAGGGGCTGAGAGGATGGGGTTGTACATACAGGGGCTGACAAGATGGAGCTGTACATAGAGGGGCTGAGAGGATGGAGCTGTACATAGAGGGGCTGAGAGGATGGAGCTGTACATAGAGGGGCTGAACGGATGGGGCTATACATAGAGGGGCTGAGAGGATGGGGCTGTACATAGAGGGGCTGAGAGGATGGGGCTGTACATAGAGGGGCTGAAAGGATGGGGATGTACATAGAGGGGCTGAGAGGATGGGGCTGTACATAGAGGGGCTGAAAGGATGGGGATGTACATAGAGGGGCTGAGAGGATGGGGCTGTACATAGAGGGGCTGAGAGGATGGGGCTGTACATAGAGGGGCTGAGAGAAGCGTTGTACTGCAGGATGAGGCTGTACATAGAGGTGCTGTGAGGAGTGATGTACTGTAGGATGGGGTTGTACATACAGGGGCTGAGAGGATAGGGCTGTACATAGAGGGGCTGAGGATGGGGCTGTACATAGAGGGGCTGAAAGGATGGGGCTGTATATAGAGGGACTGAGAGGATGGGGCTGTACATAGAGGGGCTGAGAGAAGCGATGTACTGCAGGATGAGGCTGTACATAAAGGTGCTGTGAGGAGTGATATACTGTAGGATGTGGTTGTACATACAGGGGCTGAGAGGATAGGGCTGTACATAGAGGGGCTGAGGATGGGGCTGTACATAGAGGGGCTGAAAGGATGGGGCTGTACATAGAGGGGCTGAGAGGATGGGGCTGAACATAGAGGGGCTGAGAGAAGCGATGTACTGCAGGATGAGGCTGTACATAGAGGTGCTGTGAGGAGTGATGTACTGTAGGATGGGGTTGTACATACAGCGGCTGACAAGATGGAGCTGTACATAGAGGGGCTGAGAGGATGGAGCTGTACATAGAGGGGCTGAGAGGATGGAGCTGTACATAGAGGGGCTGAGAGGATGGGGCTGTACATAGAGGGGCTGAGAGGATGGAGCTGTACATAGAGGGGCTGAGAGGATGGGGCTGTACATAGAGGGGCTGAGAGGATGGGGCTGTACATAGAGGGGCTGAAAGGATGGGGATGTACATAGAGGGGCTGAGAGGATGGGGCTGTACATATAGGGGCTGAGAGGATGGGGCTGTACATAGAGGGGCTGAGAGGATGGGGTTGTACATAGAGGGGCTGAGAGGATGGAGCTGTACATAGAGGGGCTGAGAGGATGGGGCTATACATAGAGGGGCTGAGAGGATGGGGCTGTACATAGAGGGGCTGAAAGGATGGGGCTGTACATAGAGGGGCTGAGAGGATGGGGATGTACATAGAGGGGCTGAGAGGATGGGGCTGTACATAGAGGGGCTGAAAGGATGGGGATGTACATAGAGGGGCTGAGAGGATGGGGCTGTACATATAGGGGCTGAGAGGATGGGGCTGTACATAGAGGGGCTGAGAGGATGGGGTTGTACATAGAGGGGCTGAGAGGATGGAGCTGTACATAGAGGGGCTGAGAGGATGGGGCTATACATAGAGGGGCTGAGAGGATGGGGCTGTACATAGAGGGGCTGAGAGGATGGGGCTGTACATAGAGGGGCTGAAAGGATGGGGATGTACATAGAGGGGCTGAGAGGATGGGGCTGTACATAGAGGGGCTGAAAGGATGGGGATGTACATACAGGGGCTGAGAGGATGGGGCTGTACATAGAGGGGCTGAGAGGATGGGGCTGTACATAGAGGGGCTGAGAGAAGCGTTGTACGGCAGGATGAGGCTGTACATAGAGGGGCTGTGAGGAGTGATGTACTGTAGGATGGGGTTGTACATACAGGGGCTGAGAGGATAGGGCTGTACATAGAGGGGCTGAGGATGGGGCTGTACATAGAGGGGCTGAAAGGATGGGGCTGTATATAGAGGGGCTGAGAGGATGGGGCTGTACATAGAGGGGCTGAGAGGATGGGGCTGTACATAGAGGGGCTGAGAGGATGGGGCTGTACATAGAGGGGCTGAGAGGATGGGGCTGTACATAGAAGGGCTGAGAGGAGTGAGATATTGCATGATCAGGGTGTTTATAGAAGGGTCAAGAGATCCAGAGCCTCCTTCATTACAATGCAGAGAGCTCATACCAGGCAGCAGCAGCATGAATGTGTGCTGTTAAATAAGAGAAGTGATGCACTGCATGATGGGACTAAGAGGAAAGATATATTGCAGGATGGGACTGAGAGGAAAGATATATTGCAGGATGGGCCTGTCAATAGAAAGGCTGAGAGGCGTTATGTACTTTAGGATGGGGCTGTGTATAGTTAGCTGAAAGCAGAGATTTATTGCATGATGGGCCTGTTTCTAGAAGGGTTAGAGACTCAGAGCCTCCTTCCTTACGGTGAGAGAGCTCATGCTAGGATGCAGCAGTGTGTATGTGTGCTGGTAAATAAGAGGAGTGATGTACTACAGGATGGGACTGAGATGAGAGATATAAAACATGATGAGCCTGTACATAGAGGGGTTGAGAGTAGTTATGTACTGTAGGATGAGGCTGTGTATAGGGGCTGAAAAGAGAGATACATTTCATGATAGAACAGTTTATAGAAGGGTCAGAGCCTCCTTTGTTACAGTGCAAAGTGCTCATACCAGGAAGAGGTAGTGTGCATGTTTGCTGGTACATAAGAGGAGTAATGTACTGCAGGATGGGGCTGAGAGGAGAGATATACTAGGATGGGGTGTACATAAGGGGGCTGAGAGGAGGGATAAACTGTAGGATGGAGCTGTTATAGGGGCTGAAAAGAGATATATTGCATGATATTGCTGTCTATAGAGGGGTCAGAGTCATAATATACTGAGAGGAGTGATGCACTGCAGGCTGAGGCTGTAGAGGGACTGAGAAGAGCAATGTACTCTAGGATGGGGCTGTGTATAGGGGCTGAAAGGAGAGATACATTGCTGTTTATAGAGGAGTCAGAAGCATAAAATACTGAGAGGAGGGATGCACTGCAGGATGGGGCTGAATGGAATAATATATTGCAGGAAGGGGTTGAATATAAAGGGGATGAAAGAAGAGGCATTCTGCTAGATGAGGCTGTATATAGAGAGGCTGAAAGGAGAGATGCACTGTACGATGGGGCTGTATAATGAGAGGCTGAGAGGAATTGGGCAGTGTTTTTTGCCTGCTGCTGACAGATCAGTGATGAGAAACTCCCAATGCTGCTCCATTGTGGAGCAGTACAGTAGAGTTGAGCTCTGCTAGATACCAGCCAAAAATTATACAAAAGAACGCACAAGCAGCTATACTACTGTAAACAGCAGAAGATAAAATTGATCAGGCAGGGAACAGAGAGTGTGCACAAAAGCATAAGGTGAACCATGCACTGAGATTAGCGTGATGATAACTCGTGGGAAAGGTTAGTCTGAGAGGAGAGGGAGGGAGGTGACTGCAGCACTCAGGAGAAGCAGGGTGCTTATGGCAAATGTTTTAGCTGCCAAAAATAGGAATCTGGAAACAAATAGAGGCAGAGAGAGATGAAAAAGATACAAAGGTACACGAAAGAATTTATAGACATATTAATAAACAGTATGCATTTACTCTGCTTTGTGAAAGATACTGTGATTCTTGGAGTAACCATTTAGCTTTGATGCTGTTTTAGATCTTCTTCAAAGAGACCATCTTGACGATATCCTAAGCGTACAAATCATGCCCTTAAATCTGTCTCTTTGGTTTGGCTGATAACGCAAATAATTGCCTTCTGAAAGTTTGAAAATTGATTTACCGAATAATCGACTATAGGGGGCACTAGTGACACAGTTTTCTTTGTTCTCCAGGTGAGTCATAAAAGTATTGCTTAGTAGTCCCTAAACATATCAATAAAATAATAAAACATTGAAAAGTTCTTACATATAAAGATTTGTATTTTTTGCCAAAAAATGTAAATTCAATGGAAAGTCGCACTTCACCGGATGCTCCATCATCTTGAAGGGGGGTCGTTAAGTCACTCTGACGAGGACCATATGGATAGAGAACCTCATCTAGATCACAGGAAAACAAAATATATTGACAGCTAGCGCACAAATACACAAAAAACGAATTGCATGCTTAGATTATCATTAGCTTGATGATAACTCAGCTAGATGGGGCTTATCAGGAGCACAAAGAAGAGTAGAGAGGGAGGGGTGTGCAGCACCAAGGAGAAGCAAGTGCTGCTGAGAAATGTAGCTTTAGGTGATAAGAATAGGATGGCCCATTCATGACCATAGGGGAGATTATAGATGAAAACTAAACAGAGGTACAAAAAAATTCACATTATATGGGGTTAATTCTATATATTAACAATAAATATGCACTTACTGTGCTTTGTGAAAAATAACGGGATCTGGCGACAACCCTTTAAGAATCTCATACTATCATTTTCTTTATTATACATTACGAGGATTCTTCCATAGTACAACTTGGCCAGATTATTCTAACTTTTTTTTAACTATTATTATTTCTTATTTTTATTACCATTTTAGCAACTATCACAAAATCACTTAAAAGTAATTTAAAAAGAGGTGGAAAAAAATTTCTTACTTGATTCTGCTGTTCCGTACTCGCATTCTGAGATGAAAACTGTGCAAAAACATAAAACATGTTACATTTTTTTTTCCAGATTATTATTTTTTTTTATTTTCTTTTATTTTTTTTAAGCACTTACCCAACAGCGGTAACAAAAGCGCCCGTAACACAGACTTCATGTCGGCTGAGCTCTCTGAAATACCGAATAGAGATAACATTCACCTTTTAAGGATGAGCAATTTTTAGTTTTGTACTTTTTTTTTTCTTTCTTAGCATTATATCTTTTATATTTTTACGTCAACATGGCTATATCTAAAAAATAATATGTATGTGTAGTATAATGTACAAAAAGAAGTCCTGGAAACAATTTCACATGATATGAATTGGTGAAAAAAACTCAATTTTGCCATTTTTCAGGTGCTTTTATTTTTATTGTTTTCATTGTGTGCTTTCCCGGTAACACTTTAAAAAAAAAAAAAAAAATTATTACAAGTTGATTTTTCAACATATAGGGTCATATTCAATATTTGGTATTTTCTTTTTTCTTATGGTATCTGCCGGCATTTTTTGCACCAAAATCATCAAAATTTTCATGAGGTCAAAAATGGTAAAAATTTTTTTTTTTTTGCATCTTTCTATTACAAAAAGTTGCAAAATTTGCACCAAAAATTTCCGATGTACATTAAATAATTCTGGGAATGGGGAAACTAGTGTAGTAAAAAAAAGTAGCAAATGATAAATCGAGGATTTATCAAAACATCTGGAAACATTCTGAACCCCAAAAACATCGGCTTTTGCCATTTTCTAAGAACCATAACATTTTTATTTTTTTATTTTTATTTTTGCTTTTTTTTGTGTGTTGAGCTGACATTTCTATTGGTATAATTTTAAGGTGCATTTGATATTGCATATTTTTGTTTTCTATTTACGGTGTTTACCTTATGGATAATTCATTTTTCGTTTTGATAGATCAGATTCTTACAGATGCGGTATTAATTCATGTTTTTACATTACGTTTAAACTTGGGGAAAAATAGGCTGAATTTAAGCTTTTACGTCATTTATTTTTTAGTCCCCTTTGGGGACTTGAACCTGTGATCATTTGATCGTTCATACTCTAATCTTCAGTATTACAGCCCGTACTGGAAATTATGGTCGCCTACAAAGGTTAGGTTTTTATCTGCCATGGAAAATCATCAGGATTTTGCAACCTCATTGTTGGGATTGACTCATAGTTAGGTTAGGAGTTTGGTTAGTCGGCCATTATCAAAAATTATTTAAAAAAAAGAAACGAATTGAAATAGGTAAAAATATTAGCTATAGGCTGAAATGCATAAGCATTTCTGGTAAGTGTAGAGTTTTATGGATTTTTTTTAGTGTGGGGGTTATTCTAATCAGTGATCTGCCCCACTTGACCAAGTGAGGAAGAGCACCTGAGTGAATGGGATGATAGTGGGGCTGTAAATGCTCTTACCTCTATGTCGTCTGATCGATCCGAGCCTGAAGACACGCGGACACGATACCATAATCCGCGGTTTTATAGATTATGTGTCGAGGCGGGGACTTTGTAACGTTACGCCAGATCTTCAGCTCTGTATTTGAGCAGATGTTTACCCAGAGTAATAATAAAGAGGTAATTATGTAGTAGTTACAATATGGCCACATTGCCTCCATTTTCGCCGCTCGGCCCTTATCAAACAATGATTCAGAATTCTCCAGAATTCACTGAAAATCTAATCTATGAGAACAAATAACTAGGGGAAAAAAATATACGGAAACGAACAAAGCATAATGGAGTCTTTATGTTTCTTATCCTCTGTGTACAATGGGGCAGTAGTCTGGAAACTTGAAGGAAAATATTTGAGGGTTCACCGTCCACCCTACGTCTTTACAAGTTCACATCTTCTTTTGTTCTGGTTCATAAGTCCAGTCTTTGGCTCCACAGGACAAAAACCTAGAATCTTGCATTTTCCCTGTTAAATACCAATCTTTTAGTTGCTGTCCATTGTCTAAGATTATTTAGATCCTTCTGAACCCTTTCTTGGTCTTCTCTAGTGTTAGTTATCCCTCCTAACTTTGCATCGTCTGCAAATTTCTTCAGTTTACCTTCAGTTTCCTTACCTAGATCATTTATTTTAATGTTGAGCAACATTGGGGCCAGGACAGAGCCTTGTGGTCCCCACTTGTAACACTGGGGCCAGGACAGAGCCTTGTGGTCCCCACTTGTAACACTGGGGCCAGGACAGAGCCTTGCGGTCCTCATGTGTAACACTGGGGCCAGGCAGAGCCTTGTGGTCCTCACGTGTAACACTGGGGCCAGGACAGAGCCTTGTGGTCCCCACTTGTAACGCTGGGGCCAGGACAGAGCCTTGCAGTCCTCATGTGTAACACTGGGGCCAGGACAGAGCCTTGCGGTCCTCATGTGTAACACTGGGGCCAGGACAGAGCCTTGTGGTCCCCACTTGTAACACTGGGGCCAGGCAGAGCCTTGTGGTCCTCACGTGTAACACTGGGGCCAGGGCAGAGCCTTGTGGTCCCCACGTGTAATGCTGGGGCCAGGACAGAGCCTTGTGGTCCCCACGTGTAACACTGCGGCCAGGACAGAGCCTTGTGGTCCCCATTTGTAACACTGGGGCCAGGACAGAGCCTTGTGGTCCCCATGTGTAAAACTGGGCCCAGAACAGAGCCTTGTGGTGGCCACTTGTAACACTGGGGCCAGGACAGAGCCTTGTGGTCCTCACGTGTAACACTGGGGCCAGGACAGAGCCTTGTGGTCCCCATTTGTAACACTGGGGCCAGGATAGAGCCTTGCAGTCCTCATGTGTAACACTGGGGCCAGGACAGAGCCTTGTGGTCCCCACGTGTAACACTGGGGCCAGGACAGAGCCTTGTGGTCCCCACGTGTAACACTGGGGCCAGGACAAAGCCTTGTGGTCCCCATGTGTAACACTGGGGCCAGGACAGAGACTTGTGATCCCCACGTTTAACACTGCGGCCAGGACAGAGCCTTGTGGTCCCCACGTGTAACACTGGGCCAGGACAGAGCCTTGTGGTCCCCACGTGTAACACTGGGGCCAGGACAGAGACTTGTGATCCTCACGTTTAACACTGGGGCCAGGACAGAGCCTTGTGGTCCCCACGTGTAACACTGGGCCAGGACAGAGCCTTGTGGTCCCCATTTGTAACACTGGGGCCAGGACAGAGCCTTGTGGTCCCCACGTGTAACACTGGGGCCAGGACAAAGCCTTGTGGTCCCCATGTGTAACACTGGGGCCAGGACAGAGACTTGTGATCCCCACGTTTAACACTGGGGCCAGGACAGAGCCTTGTGGTCCCCACGTGTAACACTGGGCCAGGACAGAGCCTTGTGGTCCCCACGTGTAACACTGGGGCCAGGACAGAGACTTGTGATCCCCACGTGTAACACTGGGGCCAGGACAGAGACTTGTGATCCCCACGTTTAACACTGGGGCCAATACAGAGCCTTGCGGTCCTCATGTGTAACACTGGGGCCAGGACAGAGCCTTGTGGTCCCCACGTATAACACTGGGGCAGGACAGAACCTTGTGGTCCCCATATTTAACCCGGGGGCCAGGACAGAGCCTTGTGGTCCTCACGTGTTACACTGCTGCCAGGACAGACCCTTGTGGTCCCCACGTGTAACATTGGGGTCAGGACAGAACCTTGTGGTCCCCACCTGTAACCCGGGGGCCAGGACAGAGCCTTGTGGTCCTCACGTGTAACACTGCTGCCAGGACAGAGCCTTGTGGTCCCCACGTGTAACACTGTAGCACTTGAGATAACGTCCTTGTTCCTCAGGAACCGAGGAGTAACGGGTGGGGATAATAATCTCTCTCCTTCAGGGTGACCCACAAGTATGGGCATTCTATCTCCTGTCTGACTCCCTGTTGCTCCAGACAGTGGAAGATTTTTTTCTGGTACTAGGTCATATATATGATGACCCCCACCGTGTCTCCCTGGCTGAGTCCACACTACATCAACTTCGGCAGGCAGACCGGCTAGCTGAGGAATATTGCTCTAAGCTTCGGAGATGGTCCGCTGACACTCTGTGGAATGACATCACGCTCCATGGCCAGTTCTGTGAAGGGCCATCAGTAAGGGTGAAAGATGCCTTAGCCCTGTAAGAGACTCCAGCTTCCCTTGAGGAGGCCAAGTCTCTGGCTATCTTGGTGGATCACCGTCTTCGCCAGAGACATAAAGTGACACCTCAATGTGCTGGAGGTTCGGGACAAAGGGAAACCTGGTCTGAGTCATCTGAGGAACCCATGCAGTTGGGTGAGGTGACTTATTCTGGAATGCAGTCTGTTGTTTGGTACAAAGGGAAATAAGTTATTACTGTGGTAGAAAAGGTAATTTCGTGGGCACGTGTTCTTCCCTATCTCAATGTAAACAGCCGCCGGAAAACTAAGGAGCTTGCGGGGTGATTAGCAACCCGGATGTACATATCTCATCCATGGGTAGGACACAATTTTTCTGAAATCCATCTGGGCAAAAACAAGGTAGTTATTTCTGCCTTTCTGGACAGTAGGGTGGGATTTAACTTGATCGATGCTAGGTTCGTCCAGATCCAGGACCTCAGATCCAGGAGTAAGTGCTGGGCATCCGGCTTGCAAGGGTGGATGCTCAGTCTATGCCTCAATACCTGGATGACTTTGGGGATGTGTTCTCGGAGCAGGGTTGCCAAGAACTTCATCCCCATCGTCATTATGACTCCGCTATTAATCTTGTCCGTGGGGCTAAGCTGCCTAAGAGCGGACTATATAATATCTCTTCCAGAGTGGCAGGCCATGAAGGACTATATTGTGGAAAGTTTGGCAAAGGGTCATAACAGATCATCCTCATCCTCCATTGCTCTGGGATTTTGCTTTGTAAAGAAGAAAAACGGGGGGTAGGCGACTGCCTAGATTTCCGCGAACTCAATCAGATCACGGTCTGGGATCCATATTCGCTCCCTCTCAGCCAGGACCTCTTTAATCAAATTGTAGGAGTTAAATGGTTTTCTAAACTGGGTCTCAGGGGAGGGGGTATAATCTCATTTTTATTAAAGAGGGGGATGAGTGGAAAACAATATGCCTGAGGGACACTATGAGAACCTTGTGATGCCATTTGGGTTGACGAATGCTCCCACCATCTCTCAGCACTTTGTAAATGACTTCTTTAGTCACCTTGCAGGTATATTTATTGTGATCTATCTTGATGACATATTAATTTATTCACCTGACCCTGAGTTACATCAGGTACATGTCAGGCAGGTCTTACAGATACTCAGAGACAATAAATTATTTGTCAAACCAGAGGAATGTGTGTTCTCGGTTGAGGAGATCCCTTTTCTAGGATATGTGCTATCGTCCACTGGTTTTTGCATGGATCCGGTGAACATCCGGGCAGTACTGGAGTGGGATTATCCTGAGGATTTTAAGGTGTTACAGCAGAATTTGGGTGTCGCCAACTATTACCGTAAGTTCATGAAAATTTTTTGGGCAGTGGCCAAACCTCTGATGATATGACCAGAAAAGGGACAGACTTTCCCAAAAAGTCCAGCCAGGGAGGCATTTGATACCTTGAAGGAGTGTTTTGCATCTGCACCAATTCTCGTACAGCCTAACGTCACTCAGTCTTTCATTTTAGAAGTTGACGCATCTGCAGTGGGGGTGTGGGCTGTATCGTTACAGGGTGCGTCTCCTGGTAAATGGCATCTGGTAAACTGTTTGTGCCGGTGAATCTCCATCTGAGAGATCATCATGATTCAGTCTTGGCCGGACATCATGGTAGTAAAGCCACCACAGTTCTTCTTACTCGGCGTTTTTGGTGGTTAGGGGTACAGCAGGATGTCCAGGAGTATGTAGCTGCCTGCATTGTCTGTGAACATTCTAAAACCTCTCATACTCATCCATCTGAGTCTCTCCAACCATTGACGATTCCCAGTAGACCTTGGACTCATTTATCTTTTGATTTTGTCTCTGATCTACTCGTGCCGGCAGGTAATACTGTAATTTTGGTGGTTTTGGTGGACAGATTCAGTAAAATGTCACATTTTATTGCGCTACTCGCTTTACCTAACGCTAAGACCTTGGCGTAGGTTTTCATCAGTGAGATGGTAAAATTACATGGGATCCCTACTGATATTGTGTCTGACTTGGGGGTGCAGTTTATTCCCAAATTTTAAATGGCGTTTTGCACTCGTTTGGAGATGCAGCTGTTGTTTTCTTCAGCATTTCACCTGCAGTCTAATGAGCAAACTGAACGGGTTAACCAGACTCTTATCTTAGGTGTTTTGTGTCTGAGAATCAGGAGGACTGGGTTACTTACTTACCTCTAGCTGAATTTGCGGTACATAATTGTTGTCATGAGTCTACTGGTAAGTCCCCGTTTTTCGGGCTTACGGGTTTCATCCTCACTTCAGCTCATTTAATAGGAATCGTTCTTCTAGAATATCTGAAGAAGAACAATTTTTATCATCAATTACGTCTGTGTGGCAAGGGGTTATTGATAATTTGAGGAAGATGGGGTCCAAATATAAGAGTGTGCTGAGAAGTTTGGTGGGTCCGAACCTGTGTGTTGGTGACTTGGTGTGGTTGTCCTCCAGGAACATTAAGTTGAAGGTTCCCCCTTGGGTCCTTATAAGATTGTGGCCGTCATCAAACCCCATAGCATTCCGCCTTGCTGCTCACTTTTAGGATCCATAGTGTGTTTCATTGAACTCTACTACAAAAATTCTTTGCGTCCACTGTACCATCACCGCTACTGCCATCTCCAGTCATTGTGGATGGAAATTTGGAATTCCAAATAGCCAAAAATCGTTGATTCTCACTTAGTTCGTCGGTCGCTTTAATATCTGGTACACTGGAAGGGATATGGTCCTGAAGAGAGGATGTGGTTAACCACAGCATCTGACGTCCACGCGTCCAGGCTGATCTTATCTTTTAATGTGGCACAAGCTAATAAACCCAGTTCTGAGGTTTCGGAGGTCCCTCGTAGAACGGGGGGTAGTGTCACAGGTTTTCCGTGACAGAGAGGAGCCAGGAGACTGCAGCGTCTGATTTCTCCTACTCCTGTGCTGATTAGAAGCATTTCACCTTCATATTAAATGGTGCCGGTTTCTTTTAGCAGTGCAGGGGTTACTCTACTGTGTTGAGAGCTCCTGGAGATTTCCTGCATTAAGGCTCTCAGCTGTTCACTGTCAGCCACTCCCTTCTCCTATATAATCTGGGCTCTGGCTAGCACTCATTGTCAGAGTTAGCTTATGCTGCATTGTTGGAGGTTGTTGTTGGTTGTTATTGGAGAAGGTGTTTGGTGGATTTATCTGTGACTGTTGCTAGATTTTTAGTGTGTTATAATTCCCTTTCTTCTCCTACTTTGCATTAACACCATCCTCCACTCCCTGGTGCGTTCCTCAGTTATATGTGTGTGTATATTTGCATGTTTGGTATTTTCCTTTACCCCTTTTTGTATTACCTTGTTAGTCTGGTTGGTTTATTAAAGTACACCACTACTCCCCTCTTCCCTGGGTGGGGGAAAAGTGCAGACTGAGGGTGGATTCTGGAGCTAACGCTAGGTACGTGGCCCCGGTGTCTTCACCATCAGAAGTAACCCAGGGAACAGAGCGAGCTAGTGCGCCCCCTAGCTTTAGGGAAAGAGAAGGAGCTCCTCGTCCCGGGACACCCGTCAACAGAGTCATGACAAATCCAATATTACTGACTTATCCAATGTATATACTGAGGACACGACACGTGGTCAGAAGTGTTTTATTATTGCATGATCCTCTGTATATGAAATACAGTTTATATCACTCACTTGAAACAATGACTAGTGTTTATATAAGTGGGGGTTTAGACGAGAAGGACCATAAGGAGATCTTCCCACCATTCTTTAAGACTTATTCTGCCATTGATTGCCCCATAGGTTGCCCACGGCTGTGACTAGATTTGATGTTACACTTGTACAGATCTGGGATATCATATGTTATGGCGGACGACGTCTTGACGCCATTGTCTTAGAAGCAGCCCTTGTCCTGAATCTTGCAGGTGAAGAAAGATCCTGAGGCTTCACAGGTGCCGGATCCCGGACATTTCTCCTCCGCACAGGACACCTTACCGCCCTGACACCTGCACTTAGTGCTGCACGAGGCCTCGCTCCAGAAATCCTCACCTTCCTTAGCAAACTTTGCTGTGATAAAGAAATAATGGAAAGTGACATCACTCGTGTGTCAGAGGATAGATGGATAATAGATAGATAATAGATTGATAGATAAAAAATATATAGATAATAGATAGACAATAGATAATAGATAGATAGATAATAGATAGATAGATAATAGATAATAGATAGATAGATAATAGATAATAGATAGATAGATAATAGATAGATAATAGATAGATAATAGATTGATAGATAAAAAATATATAGATAATAGATAGACAATAGATAATAGATAGATAGATAATAGATAGATAATAGATAGATAGATAGATAGATAATAGATAAATACCGTAGATAATAGATTGATGATAGATAGATAGATAGATAGATAGATAAATAATATATAGATAATAGATAGATGATAGATTATAGATAGATAATAGATAGATGATAGATAGATAGATATATTATAGATATATGATAGATAATAAATAGATAATAGATAAATAGATAATAGATAGATAGATTATAATAGATAGATAAATAAATAATCTTTATTTTTATATAGCGCTAACATATTCCGCAGCGCTTTTCAGTTTTTTGCACACATTATCATCGATGTCCCCGATGGGGCTCACAATCTAAATTCCCTATCAGTATGTCTTTGGAATGTGGGAAGAAACCGGAGAACCCGGAGAACCCTCGCAGATGTTGTCCTGGGTGAGATTTGAACCAAGGACTCCAGCGCTGCAATGCTAACCACTGAGCCATCGTGCTGCCCTGCCCTAGATAATAGCTAGATATATAATAGATAGATAATAGATAGATAGATAGATAGATAATAGATAGATAATAGATAGATAATAGATAGATAATAGATAATAGATAGATAATAGATAGATGATAGATAGATAATAGATCTATAGATGATAGATAAATAATAGATAGATAATAGATAGATAGATAGATAGATAGATAGATAGATAGATAGATAATAGAAGGGTAATAGATAGAAAATAGATATTAGATAGATAAAAGATAGATGATAGATAATAGATAGATAGTAGATAGATAATAGATAATAGATAGATAGTAGATAGATAATAGATAATAGATAGATAATAGATAGAAAATAGATAATAGACAGATAATAGACAGATAATAGATAAATAATAGATGATAATAGATAGATAATAGATAGATAATAGACATATAATAGATAGATAATAGATAGATAATATATAAATAATAGATAATAAATAAATAATAGATAGAAAATGAATAATAGATAGATAATAAATAATAGATAGAAATATAGATAATAGATAGGTAGATTTTGGAATTTATGGCTTAATAAATAGATGAATGGATTCATGGAGGGATGAACAGAGAGATGTATGAGAGGATGGACGGAGGGACGAAGAGATGGATGGATAGATGGAGGGAGGGATTTACAGAGGAACAGAGAGATAAATGGATGGATAGATTAAGGAATGATGGTTTTAATCATATATTATTTTTGCTTGTTTTCATTATCTTGTATCTTGCCATTAATAAGGAAATACCTTGGAAGATGCAGCCTCCGGGAACCTTAAAGTCGTCGACCTGGAATACCCATCGTCCAGGGTAATTGACATTAGTTGTGGTCTCGATCTTCAGCACCTCGTTAGTTCTGGACCCGGGAATATTGAAGTAATGAGTGTCATCTCCGCTGTTAAATCCGGCCTGTGATATACATATATATATATATACAGTGTTACATTGTATCTGGGGAACTTCCAGAACACAGATATCTGCCGACGCACCAGAGATCACCAGCAGGTGGCGCTTGTGTTACACACCTGAGCGGGGGTCCCACCCAGTCCCGTGTAGGCGTCCCCATCGCTGGCGGTCCCAGTCGTCCACTGGATGTCCCCGTAATTTAAGATGGCGATGTAGTTATAACCGTCACTGGTGAGGACGGCCTGGAAGGTGTTCACCTAATAGAGAAAATGTCAAAAATAGGTAAAAAAAAAAAAAGTTTAGAAACTTTGGTATTAGGAAAATAATTCTTCTTCCAGGTGGCATCAGAACTGGTAAATCTGCACATTGTCATCTTCTACCGCCATTGATACCAGTAGATTAATGGTTGTATGTATTTCTGACCTTTTTAGATGCAGACCCATAATAGGCTACTTTGTCCCAGGTGGCCACGAACGCCCATGTAGCTCTATAGTGCAGCACCGGCAGGTGCTCCTTCATGTCCTCCGATATCTTCTGCAGAAGATCAGGGTCTGTGCTTTCCCGGTAGTACACGGTGCCCCCTAAGTCATTGTCCACGTCTCCCCAAAAGGGGGTGACGAAAGTTTCTCCATTAGTGAGGGGGAAAGCGTCTGGGGTGTATTGGGAAACGGCCATATTGAATGAAATCACTCCATTATTATTTACCTGCAATATATAAAATTATAAATCAGATTGTGCCTGAAATACCACGTGTCACCTGCAGGGGGCGATAACATTAAACGTTAGATTAAAGGGAAATTAATTAAAAAAATGAAAAAAAAGGGGAAATGGGGTAGTCACCTAAAGGGGGCGATAAAGACAAAGTTTTCATTCTTCTAGGAAAGAGCTATTTTGCATACGTTTACGTTAAGACTTATAATACTAGGCTGGGACCTTGGACACTGTCATGGCGAAAAGTCAAATTTTTCCAAAAAATATTTGACAAGGACGGTAGATGACTACTGATAAAAGTTCCTAAAATTCTTGTAAAATCACTAAAAAATACCAGGAAAAAGATATTAAAAATAATTAAATAAATATTCTTACGTGAAGAGATTTATATTTTTTGCCGAAAAATTTAAACTCGATGGAGAGCTGCACTTCGCCAGAAGTCCCATCATCTTCCGTTGGGGTCACTTCGTCCCCCTGATCGAGACCATATGGGTAAAGAACATCATCTAGATCACAGGGGGGGAAAAAAAACAAGTAAGATTACTGTGAGCGACAGGAAGGGGAGAGGTTTCAGTGTTTTGGAGATCGGCTCTTATCCGTCACACTTTTCTGAGCATCTTCTTGTTGCCAAGACGGAATGAAAAGTTTGGTTTTAGTAGTAATTTCTGGAGATTCCCTGTTATACAAATATAATGAAGCTACGGTTATTCATTCCTTCCCCTAGGAGTTGCGTTAAGATTTTGAAAATGATCAAGTATGGCTTATTTCAGCATTTTTCCTTGTTACAGCTCACCATCTGGTGAGGAGGGGTATTGCAGGTAAAATCGATACATTAAAAAAATTAATATTGCTGTCAATGCAGTGAGCTCCCAAATCCCAATGTTTCCTTTATTTTTCTTTTTATATGACTGTTATATTCTTGCATCTATACTTATTTTATGTTATTGTTTACTTTCCAAACTTTCTGCCCATCTTCCGTTTGTGTCTCCAGACTACATTTCCCAGGAGGTAGTGTGCTCTGACCCACCTTTCAGTGCCCTCCCTCTCCACTTATAAAGCACCATCTTGAGACTACATTTCCCAGGAGTCAATGTGCTCTGACCCTCCTTGCAGTGCCCGCCCTTTCCACCTATAAAACACCATCCTGAGACTACATTTCCCAGGAGGCAATGTGCTCTGACCCACCTTTCAGTGCCCACCCTTTCCACCTATAAAACACCATCCTGAGACTACATTTCCCAGAAAGCAATGTGTTCTGACCCACCTTTCAGTGCCCACCCTTTCCACCTATAAAACAGCATCTTGAGACTACATTTCCCAGAAGGCAATGTGTTCTGACCCACCTTTCAGTGCCCACCTTTTCCACGTATAAAGCACCATCTTGAGACTACATTTCTCAGGAGGCAATGTGCTCTGACCCACCTTACTGTGCCCACCCTTTCCACCTATAAAGCACCATCCTGAGACTACATTTTCCAGGATGCAATGTGCTCTGACGCACCTTACAGTTCCTGCCCTTTCCACCTATAAAGCACCATCCTGAGACTACATTTCCCAGAAGGCAATGTGGTCTAACCCACCTTTCAGTACCCACTCTTTTCACCTCTAAAGCACCATCCTGAGATTACATTTCCCAGGAGGCAATGTGCTCTGACCCACCTTACAGTGCTCGCCCTTTCCACCTATATAGCACCATCCTGAGATTACATTTCCCAGGAGGCAGTGTGCTCTGACCCACCTTACAGTGCCTGCCCTTTCCACCTATAAAGCACCATCCTGAGACTACATTTCCCAATAGTCAGTGTGCTCAGTCCCAGATTTCAGTGCCCACTCTCTCCACCTATAAAGCACCATCCTGAGACTACATTTCCCAGGAGGCAGTGTGCTCTGACCCACCTTACAGTGCCCAACCTCTCCACCTATAAAGCACCATCCTGAGACTACATTTCCCAGGAGGCAGTCCGCTCAGTCCCAGATTTCAGTGCCTACTCTCTCCACCTATAAAGCACCATCTTGAGACTCCCATAGAGTCTCAAGGTGGATAAATCATTGTCTATAAAGTTTCGCTCTCGTAATGTTCCTCCTAACTGACTGACTATGAATTTTCTAGAGATTACCAATGTCCCAGGTGCTGATATTCACACCAAATAGTCTTGGTGTGCCCTAGGGGAACAATGAGGCAGAAACTAGAGCAGTAGTCCCCAATAGTGACGAGGGAATGTGCTAGGAGAAGGCGTTATCTGAGCATGCTCGGGTGCTAACTGAGTGACTACAGAATGCTCAAAAAATATCTTTGAGCCCCGTTTAAAGGCTGTTTGACAGCCACCACAAAATATACAGGGATTGCCTGTTTAAGTGGCAAAAAAAGAAAATTCGTAGAAAAAATATATTTACTTTTGTTCCCATTTTCCGAGACGCATAACATTTTTATTTTTCAGGATTTGAGGCTGAGTGATGGATTATTTTTTATTGCCTTGAGCTGACGTTTTTACTGATACGATGTTTTGATCGCTTTTTTATTGCAATGTTGTGGTGGTCAAAAAACCCCCTTAATTCTGACGTTTAGATTTTTTTCTCATCATTACGCCATTTACCCATCATATTAATTTATTTTATACTTTGATAGATCAAACTTTTTACGAACGCGGCGATACCAAATATGTGTATTTTTTATTGTTTTATTATTAGTGGGGCAAAAAAGGGGAGTGATTAGAATAGTGTTATTTTTATTTTCTTCATATTTTTACATTTTTTAAATTTTATTTTCACTGTATTTAATAGTCCCCATAGGGGATTTGAAGCTGCGATCATCCGATCGCTTGTGCTATACATAGCAGGGCATCAGCATGACATCACTGTTCAGATCACACAAGCTTAGTTTTCTTGCAAGCAAGGCTGTAGTGGCCACGCCTCCCATGACATCACCAATCACAGCTCACTACCCAGAGAACTGCTGGCTGTGCCCCGCCCCCTGCAACATTCCGCTCAAAGCACAGACAGGAAATCTCTGTACTCTGTGCTTTGAAAGTCGCCACATGTGAAAACTGGGAGGATAAAGCAAAATTTTAACAGCAAATAAATTAAGAAGTTTCTTCATTTTGCATAAATTTTACAATAATGCATTAATTTGCATACCCCCCCCAAAATCCCTTTAAGACCTGAATTAAATATTGCCGAATCCAAAAGAATTAAATGTCTATCGAATTCATACCTCTGGATGACTGCGGACTCTCCTTTATATAAGTATCTGACTTATTCTGTTCCACAATGTAACATTATTACATACATTGTTGCAGGTCATTTCTAGTCCCAAATTCTTACTGAATTCTTTCTCCACGATCATTAATTTTACCCCTGGTTTCTTTGATAAAAATTTGGCCAGATTATTCCAATTCTTGGAAAAAATTTTTTATAATATATATATTTTTTTAATATTATAAATTTGTATTTTTTAAACATTTTACCGTTTTGAATTTTTTTTTTATACTCATCACAAAATCAAATGTATAAAATATAAAAATAAATAAATAATATTAATAAATAATACATAACATAAATAAATAAATAAAATATAAAAATAAATAAGATAAGTATAAAATATAAAAAGAAAAGTGGAAAAAAAATATTCTTACTTGACTCCACTGATCCGTGCACTGAAATTAAAACTGCAAAAAAAAAATAAAAAAAAAATTTATATTTATCATGACTATTTTTGCTGTTTTTGAACATTTTGTTATAGTGAAAACAAAAAACTTTAAAAAATGTATTTATATTTTTTGCTATTTTTGAACATTTTTATTTTTATTTTTTTTTATAGCACTTACCCAGCAGCAGCAATGAAGTCACAGACGTGGTCTTCATGTTGACTAAGTTCTATCCAAAATACTGAAAGGGGAAAAAGAAAATATTTATTAATAAAGTCCTGAAGTTGGTAAATATTCCATTTAGTCATTTTGTTGCCCTCCTGAGCATCAGGTCTTGGGGTCACTTCTACTTTTATTCCCCCATATCTCCATAGCAAAAGAGAAGTCCAAATCCATGTGCATATTAGGATATGGGGCAAAATGCGTCAGCAAACCCCCCAAAATTAGATATTTTATATATTTTGTTTTTTTAAGTTGGAGATTATCCTAGTAAGTCATCTGCTCCACCTGACCAAGTGAGAAAGTGCACCTGTAAGGGATGATGTCGCAGCTGGAGGAAATGCTCTTACCTCTCTATAGTCTGATCGATCAGAGACTGAGGACACTCAGGCACGATATCATTTTATATATTAAATGCCCCGGGGTGGAGACATGATGTTACAGCAGATTTTAAGCTTTGCATGTGTGAAGAAGTGTACACAGCATGTAATAATAATATTGATGTATTTAAATAGTGAAAAAACATGGCCATATTGTCTCCTCTCACGCCGCTCTGCCCTTATCAAACAATGATTCACCATTTTCTACAAATCCGGATTTTGCAACTTTTAATAAATGAGAATAAAACCTCAGATTTATAAGTAATTAAGAATATTGAGCAATAATTAGATTTAAAGAATCTGCAGGTGCGAACGAGCCTTTATATTGAACGTCTTCTAGGTAAAATGTCTGGAAGTTTTGCTCATCTGAAAATCGACTGTGATAATGTTTTTTGAGATTTCGAGGATACGTCTGCAGTCCACCAGTTCACATACTCTCGCTTTCAATCCAAACATTAAAGGTATCGTCCAATTAGGAACAGAAAGATCAGACATATTAAAATCCAACATGCCCAATCATCCTTTTCCACCAACATTTTTGATTGATGGAGGAACAAGAAATTCCAGCAGGCTTGGCTACTTTAGATAAGGTGTTCTTCTGAAAATGAAGTAAATAGGATACAAAGCAGAAAATTAGAGGTCGCACCTCTCGGAACTTGCTTGTTGCAGTTCCAATACTCTCGGGAGTTACAATGTGTCCCCATTCACTTGCAATGTAGAAGTGGGATCGTGAAACGCGTCGGACATTTTTATTAGAATATATATTTTAATTCTATTGGAGAAGTAACCTTGACTTTGACTGTTAATATCTTAGTCTGTTACTTGGTCCATTGCAGACCCATCTGTTTATAATCAACATTTAGATTGTTTTAATACCATCAACTTAGCAAATACCCCAAGTTTGAGCAAAGGGCTAACTTTATTAACAGGGAAAGCAGAAAAAGTTTTTTTTCTGTCTGGGGTAACTATACCCATTACCGTGATGACTTTTCTTTTTTTGCCCATTTTTTCAACATACACCATTGGGTCCATCTTTATTGTGATCAATGGGGGTCACACTACTCCACACTCTAACTTCTCACTGTATCCTCTGACGATGCAAAAAAAAGTGAACTTTCCCTTTAAGAAGAGATAATAAAACGAAACTTTTCTTTCTCTTTCCGCCTGGTTCATTTTTGTTGGAGCTCGGCCATAGTTATTGCCAAATATCGGGTTTATCCTTTAATTCTATTTCATTTGCTTTTCTTCTTTGCTTGGTGAGAAATGTAGCAGGATGCAGAACGTGTTTCCAAGATACATAAGAGCTTCCTCCACGTCGTAAGTCAGAAGGATTCTTTTTCTCATAAGAGTCAATTTGCATATTCAGGAAAACATACACTTATGTCTGAGCATCACATTTGTATCCAAGACTGAGGAACTGGATCATTAAAGACTGGAGGATCGAGTCCAATGTAAAAAAAAGGTTTCTGGGGTTCTGTTCACAAGAGAAATCGTTCACATGGGGGCAAAAATGCTCCATTGTTGCAAACAAACAAACTAGAACAATATGTGATATTCACAGTAAATGAGAGCAGAGGAGTCATAAAGTTCTTGTTTCTGCAAGGAAAGTCCGCAAGGGATATTCATGGTGATATCTCACAGACATTGGGGGATCAATGCCCTTCATATTCTACTGGGTTTCCAAATTTAAAACGAGCCCCTTCAGCACCAACGATGCGGAACGTCCTGGACAACCGAGAGTGGTTGTTGTTCCGGAGATTGTCGATGCTATGCCCAACCTTATACTGGAGAATCAGCGAATTTCAGCTAAAGCAATAGTAGACATCATGGGGATTTCCCATGAACATGTTTGTATAATTATCCATGAACATTTAGACATGAAGACGCTATCTGCAAAATGGGTCCGCAAGTGTTTGACAACAGATCAGAAAAGCATGCGAGTGAAAACTTCCCGGTCCATTTGTCAGCATTTCCAGACTGATAAGAACTTCCTGGATCGACCCGTCACTATGGAGAAGATCTGGATTTATTTCTATGACCCTCAAACCAAGGAGCAGTTAAAAGAGTGGAGGCACAGTTGTTCTCCTCGTCCAGAGAAGATTAGGGTGAAAAAAATCAGCCACTAAGTTGATGGTGTCTGTGTTCTGAGATAAGGAGGGCGTGTTGCTAGTGGACTACCTTCCACAGCTCTCTGATATCCTAGGGTGTGAATAGTAAACTGGGAATTCATCACTACTGTGTGTTTTCTATAATAAACATCTATCCTTGGCTCCCTGATATTATAGGGTGTAAATAATAAACTGAAAATCCATTACTACTGTGTGTTATCTATAATGAACATATATCCTCAACTCCTTGATATCCTAGGGTGTAAATAATGAACTGGAAATTCATTACTACTGTGTTTTCTATAATGAACATCTATCCTTGGCTCCCTGATATCCTAGGGTGTAAATAATACATTGAAATTTGATTACTACTGTGTGTTTTCTATAATGAACATCTATCAGCTCCCTGATATCCTAGGGTGTACATAATAAACTGAAAATACATTACTACTGTGTGTTTTCTATAATGAACATCTATCCTCAGCTCCGGGATATCCTAGAGTGTAAATAATAAATTGAAATTTGATTACTACTGTGTGTTTTCTATAATGAACATCTATCCCCAGCTCTCTGATATCCTAGAATGTAAATAATAAATTGAAATGTCATTACTATTGTGTGTTTTCTATCACGAACATCTATCCTCAGCTCCCTGATATCCTAGGGTGTAAATAATAAAGTAAAAAATTTAATTGCTACTATGGTTCAACATACATTTAATAAATAAAAGAAACCTCTCTGTTTTGACCTTTGATCAACGTTTGTAGAATCGTTTTGCAGTCAATACAAATCTGTAAACAATAATTGTTTAGTGTTAATACTTGTTCACACCAAAGGTAAATTGGAAAGAATTTTAAGTTTTGTAGCTGAGTATCTGTGACCCCCACACGTTCCTGTAGCAATCGCTTCCCTCAAAGTCAACAGTGCTCTCAACTTCAAGTCCCTTGTCCTAATCAGCAGTGATTGATGATTGGCACCCATCGCCTATCTAATTTTGATACTTATCTTGGGGATGTGTCATCATATCAATACTGTGAATAACAACTTTACATATTTTTGATACAGGATAAGTGATCATGTGCATCTTTTCTATTCCTGACACATGTTTTGTACTAAATATTATTGATACTGTGTGTTGTCAAGTTGCTGTTGGCATATAATCCTGGGGGTTTATATCTATCAGGTTATTTATCTAACTTATAATTCTGGTGCCAAATCTGTATCCTGGGACCTTGGATGTGGTCACACTTGTATCAGTAAGTCCCTGGGAAAAGCACAGGTGGCAAACTTGTGTCGTGGAGAGATAATTCCGCTTGTGTTTATTCAGGTATTAGTGATGCAGCCGGAGGTGAAATAAAATAATCTATGAGTCCTGTTAGCAACTCAGCCACTGAATTTAATGAGAGTAGCAAAATAACTAGTATCTAATTTTAATAATACGATGAGATAATTAAACTTTTTTTCTTCCCCTATTGATTAATAATTAATTTTAATGCTTATCTATCCAGCCGCTGATTGATGCTCAGCAATGATTAGTGTATTTGGTCAGTGGTCTCTCTAAAATAATTCTGACTCAGTTACCACCCATAACTTGGTATAACTTATCCTCAACTCCCAACATGCCCAAGGGTGAAGCACAGATTTCATATTCTTGTGTTAGGAACTTTTTAAGTGTTGTACCATTCCTTGTATCAAGCACTAAGATGATTGGGCAAGGGGAGGTGATTTTCCCTTATCTCAGGGGTACCTATAATGGTTAGGAGGCCTGAGCCGCCAGTGCATCCCTGTCTCCTGTGCAGGCCCTTTCAGTGGCCCCCTCTCCCCCCAAGGGAGGTGGACTGCACCAGTGTATAAATACGACAATTAAACAGGGTATACAGACAAGGTAACTAAAAGTCTCAAACTCACCAAATGCTCACACAACCACAGAGGTAACACATATAAGGGAAGAGAAGGAAAAAACTAGGAAGGAAAACAGGTTTAACATGCAACCAAAACAGCAGACAACAATCTCTGTAAATAAACCTCCAAGCTCCTAATGCCACGCTCCTTCAACCTCCAAGCCAGGCAGCAGAACTGATCACTGACAACAGTTGTAGACAAAGCTGAGTCTATAAAGGAGCAGAGATTACTAAAACCAAATCAGCTGAGAGACATAGCTCTCAGCAACTTCAGTAACAAGGTTTAACTCCTGCCCTGCTGGCACAAGACAGCCAGGTCAGAATTCAGGAGAAGAGCTTCTGTTCATCGTGTGTGAACGAGGCCCAGAGCGCTGCGGTTATCTGGAACCTCTCTGTCGCGGTAGCCCCGTGACATGTTGTCACTCTTTTTGCTAATTTACCTACAGTATTTTTTGGCAAATTTTTGTATAGCAGGAGGGGAGCTTGCATAGGACTCCTCCATAAGTCCCACATTAGTCACTTTCTGGCTAATCCTCAAAAGCCCATGACATTAATAATGAAAATCTTGATTTCTATAGTCCACGGGATGTTATGTCAATGTGAAAAGTTGGAAATGTTAATAATTCACCACTTAATCAAAAGCGCTGGTTAAATAGGAAAGTGCTAGTGCAAAATTCTCAGTCGTCAGAAATGTTACTACTACTTGCGGCAGCTCTACTGGGGTCAGCAGGTGAGATGGTGAGGATATGGGGTACCCATGAAATATAGGATGTGGGGGGATTTATTATAAAAAGCCAAAGATTATCATACAGGAGTCGTCATCTCAATGGTGTATATGTTCTAACTGTCTGGATCCTCAGGAAACAGGGAAGTAACGGTCTCGCTGACACTTTACAAGCAGCTTTCTGGTGTATTATATTGCCTGTAAGGGGTTAAATAGATAGATTTTTTTATTACAACACCTATTTATGGATTTTTATTAAGTTATAAGAAGGAGCATAAGGCAAATATCATGTTCGTGGCCAGGTACCATCTGCAGTCTGTCTCTATCCTTGCCTAACCCCAGTCCTCTTTTTGGTATAAATAGTTTTTTTTAACTTTTTGGGACGATCACCCAACTTTTCCACTCACTGACAGCATCAGAGATCTGAAAAACTGTAAAAAATTTAAAAAAGAAAAATATAAAAAATTCCAGAAAATTTCATGTTAAAATGATAAAGTTACAAATGAACATTTATGTCTCAAAATGTATTAAGCTCCCTGATATCCTAGGGTGAAATGTATGGAAAATATTCGCCATATTCTTCATTATTTTGCGTTTGTTTCTATTCCAAGCGCAGTTTCACTGTGTATTAAAAATTAAATAGAACTTATAGGATCCCTAAATATAAAAGTGCAAAAGTAGGCAAAAGAATATTGCATCCTCTCATTGATTGTAATTTGACTTATATGTAAAATTTATATATATATATATATATACAGTGGGGCAAAAAAGTATTTAGTCAGTCAGCAATAGTGCAAGTTCCACCACCTAAAAAGATGAGAGGCGTCTGTAATTTACATCATAGGTAGACCTCAACTATGGGAGACAAACTGAGAAAAAAAAATCCAGAAAATTACATTGTCTGTTTTTTTAACAATTTATTTGCATATTATGGTGGAAAATAAGTATTTGGTCAGAAACAAAATTTCATCTCAATACTTTGTAATATATCCTTTGTTGGCAATGACAGAGGTCAAACGTTTTCTGTAAGTCTTCACAAGGTTGCCACACACTGTTGTTGGTATGTTGGCCCATTCCTCCATGCAGATCTCCTCTAGAGCAGTGATGTTTTTGGCTTTTCGCTTGGCAACACGGACTTTCAACTCCCTCCAAAGGTTTTCTATAGGGTTGAGATCTGGAGACTGGCTAGGCCACTCCAGGACCTTGAAATGCTTCTTACGAAGCCACTCCTTCATTGCCCTGGCGGTGTGCTTTGGATCATTGTCATGTTGAAAGACCCAGCCACGTTTCATCTTCAATGCCCTTGCTGATGGAAGGAGGTTTGCACTCAAAATCTCACGATACATGGCCCCATTCATTCTTTCATGTACCCGGATCAGTCGTCCTGGCCCCTTTGCAGAGAAACAGCCCCAAAGCATGATGTTTCCACCACCATGCTTTACAGTAGGTATGGTGTTTGATGGATGCAACTCAGTATTCTTTTTCCTCCAAACACGACAAGTTGTGTTTCTACCAAACAGTTCCAGTTTGGTTTCATCAGACCATAGGACATTCTCCCAAAACTCCTCTGGATCATCCAAATGCTCTCTAGCAAACTTCAGACGGGCCCGGACATGTACTGGCTTAAGCAGTGGGACACGTCTGGCACTGCAGGATCTGAGTCCATGGTGGTGTAGTGTGTTACTTATGGTAGGCCTTGTTACATTGGTCCCAGCTCTCTGCAGTTCATTCACTAGGTCCCCCCGTGTGGTTCTGGGATTTTTGCTCACCATTCTTGTGATCATTCTGACCCCACGTGGTGGGATTTTGCGTGGAGCCCCAGATCGAGGGAGATTATCAGTGGTCTTGTATGTCTTCCATTTTCTAATTATTGCTCCCACTGTTGATTTCTTCACTCCAAGCTGGTTGGCTATTGCAGATTCAGTCTTCCCAGCCTGGTGCAGGGCTACAATTTTGTTTCTGGTGTCCTTTGACAGCTCTTTGGTCTTCACCATAGTGGAGTTTGGAGTCAGACTGTTTGAGGGTGTGCACAGGTGTCTTTTTATACTGATAACAAGTTTAAACAGGTGCCATTACTACAGGTAATGAGTGGAGGAAAGAGGAGACTCTTAAAGAAGAAGTTACAGGTCTGTGAGAGCCAGAAATCTTGATTGTTTGTTTCTGACCAAATACTTATTTTCCACCATAATATGCAAATAAATTGTTAAAAAAACAGACAATGTGATTTTCTGGATTTTTTTTTCTCAGTTTGTCTCCCATAGTTGAGGTCTACCTATGATGTAAATTACAGACGCCTCTCATCTTTTTAAGTGGTGGAACTTGCACTATTGCTGACTGACTAAATACTTTTTTGCCCCACTGTATATATATATATACTTCTTTCCTTGGAAAAGATTAGCAGAATATTTACCCTCTGTGTTTACTGAAGAATGTCTACAAGATTGAAAAGAAGGGCAATTATATTTCTTATTTATTTAATACATTTCTATATTTATGATTCCTTTTAAAAGAAAGTGGGTCTCAGCTCTCTGGTATCCAAGGGTGAAATATAGATGGCTGAATGCAAAATTAAGGTATTATATAGCAGGAAATATGAATACCAATCCCTAAAGTCACCCATGACTTTCGTCTGTCTACGTTTTATTCTAATCTGTGTTATTTTGTATTTTTACTAGTGCATGGCTATTCCATAGAGCGGATTATAGGAGGAGAGGAATGTCTCCCGCATTCACAGCCATGGCAGGTGGCACTCTACTATTTTGATAAATTTATCTGTGGAGGAGTGCTCATAAACGGATTCTGGGTTTTAACAGCTGCTCACTGCAACGTATCGTAAGTGCCATATTTACCTATATGCTGGTTTTCCGTTACTAAACACTGAAAAACACTGAAAATTTGTAGGACTTTGAGCATTACAAATTATTATGTGTGCAAAGTCGATACAGTGGACCTGAGCCACTAACAGCTAAAGTGCATCAAATGTAAGGTGCTGCTAAAAAGAGTGCACATAAAGTATGTAGGGAAGAGTAAAAGTAGAAACTTACATTGGTAACCCAGTTACAACGAAGGTGCTCCCCCACCCCAACGCGCGTTTCGTGTGGTCACTTCCTGAGGAAGTGACCACATTAAATCACAACATGTTTCTGCTCTAGGAGAGCCTTCCTCAGGTGCATCTTTTATTACACCTGACAAAGGCTCTTCTAGAGCAAGAAATGTGTTGTGATTTTAATACCTATTTAAGTTTTTCATGCTTTCTTAATTATCACAAGTATGAAAAAATCTTTATTATTCATGGTTTTTTCAAATAAATTGAATTTGACAAATACAAAGTGTCTTCACCATTCTGGACATCGCCCGAAGATGTGGTTCACCTTTGACATCTGTTTGGGGATTCATTCCAACAGAGGGGAGAGCCTGTGATTTCTATTCTCACTTTTCTAATGTTATGTTATCTTTGTTCAATAGGAATATTCAGGTTCGGCTTGGAGAACATAATCTGAACGTGGATGAGGGAACAGAGCAGTTTACGTATGCCGCAAAAATATGTCCTCACGAGAACTACAGCTTACAGACATACGACAATGACATTATGCTCCTGAAGCTGGCAACACCAGCTAGACTTAATGAATATGTGAATATTATTTCATTGTGCGACATTGAGACACTGGAGCATTGTGACAACTGTCTGATCTCAGGATGGGGAACAACTACCAGTCCTCAGGGTAACAACAAAAATACAGATAACCAACAGTGTGCAATTATCAGCAAGAACTGTATAAGAATATAACTACTATAATACTGCCCCTATGTATAAGAATATAACTACTATAATACTGCCCCTATGTACAAGAATATAACTACTATAATACTGCCCCTTATGTACAAGAATATAACTACTATAATACTTCTCCTATGTACAAGAATATAACTACTATAATACTGCTCCTATGTACAAGAATATAACTACTATAATACTGCTCCTATGTACAAGAATATAACTACTATAATACTGCCCCTATGTACAAGAATATAACTACTATAATACTGCCCCTATGTACAAGAATATAACTACTATAATACTGCTCCTATGTACAAGAATATAACTACTATAATACTGCCCCTAAGTACAAGAATATAACTACTATAATACTGCTCCTATGTACAAGAATATAACTACTATAATACTGCCCCTATGTACAAGAATATAACTACTATAATACTGCCCCTATGTACAAGAATATAACTACTATAATACTGCCCCTATGTACAAGAATATAACTACTATAATACTGCCCCTATGTACAAGAATATAACTACTATAATACTGCCCCTATGTACAAGAATATAACTACTATAATACTGCTCCTATGTATATGAATATAACTACTATAATACTGCTCCTATATACAAGAATATAACTACTATAATACTGCTCCTATGTACAAGAATATAACTACTATAATACTGCCCCTATGTACAAGAATATAACTACTATAATACTGCCCCTATGTACAAGAATATAACTACTATAATACTGCCCCTATATACAAGGCTATAACTACTATAATACTGCCCCTATGTACAAGAATATAACTACTATAATACTGCCCCTATGTACAAGACTATAACTACTATAATACTGCCCCTATATACAAGACTATAACTACTATAATACTGCTCCTATGTACAAGAATATAACTACTATAATACTGCCCCTATATACAAGAATATAACTACTATAATACTGCTCCTATGTACAAGAATATAACTACTATAATACTGCCCCTATGTACATGAATATAACTACTATAATACTGCCCCTATATACAAGAATATAACTACTATAATACTGCTCCTATGTACAAGAATATAACTACTATAATACTGCCCCTATGTACAAGAATATAACTACTATAATACTGCTCCTATGTACAAGAATATAACTACTATAATACTGCCCCTATGTACAAGAATATAACTGCTATAATACTGTCCCTATGTACAAGAATATAACTACTATAATACTGCTCCCTATGTACAAGAATATAACTACTATAATACTGCCCCTATGTACAACAATATAACTACTATAATACTGCTCCTATGTACATGAATATAACTACTATAATACTGCTCCTATGTACAAGAATATAACTACAATAATACTGCTCCTATGTACATGAATATAACTACTATAATACTGCTCCTATATACAAGAATATAACTACTATAATACTGCTCCTATGTACAAGAATATAACTACAATAATACTGCTCCTATGTACATGAATATAACTACTATAATACTGCTCCTATATACAAGAATATAACTACTATAATACTGCTCCTATGTACAAGAATATAACTACTATAATACTGCTCCTATGTACATGAATATAACTACTATAATACTGCTCCTATGTACAAGAATATAACTACTGGGGGAAGAGGAAAGTGCAGTGGCCGTAGCAGCGGAATATGTCAGTGCCTGCCACAGACTAAGAGGAGCCTGATATGTCATGGACTCCTATACCCCACCCTGGAAACATCCCCTATCCTCTAAAAGGAATTTGATATTCCCTGGACCTCTATATGCCCCCCCTCCCCCACCCCCGTATTTTTACCATATGCTTTGGCAATGCTAACATGTACTTAGTCCTGCCAATAAAGCTCATTTGAATTTGAATTTGAATTTAACTACTATAATACTATGTACAAGAATATAACTAAGATAATACTGCCCCTATGTACAAGAATATAACTACTATAATACTGCCCATATGTACAAGAATATAACTACTATAATACTGCCCCTATGTACAAGAATATAACTACTATAATACTGACCTTATGTACAAGAATATAACTACTATAATACTGCCCCTATGTACAAGAATATAACTACTATAATACTGTCCCTATGTACAAGAATATAACTACTATAATACTGACTTTATGTACAAGAATATAACTACTATAATACTGCTCCTATGTACAAGAATATAACTACTATAATACTGCCCCTATGTACAAGAATATAACTACTATAATACTGCCCCTATGTACAAGAATATAACTACTATAATACTTCCCCTATGTACAAGAATATAACTACTATAATACTTCCCCTATGTACAAGAATATAACTACTACAATACTGACCTTATGTACAAGAATATAACTACTATAATACTGCCGCTATGTACAAGAATATAACTACTATAATACTGACCTTATGTACAAGAATATAACTACTATAATACTGCCCCTATGTACAAGAATATAACTACTATAATACTGCTCCCTATGTACAAGAATATAACTACTATAATACTGCCCCTATGTACAAGAATATAACTACTATAATACTGCCCCTATGTACAAGAATATAACTACTATAATACTGCTCCTATGTACATGAATATAACTACTATAATACTGCTCCTATGTACAAGAATATAACTACTATAATACTGCTCCTATGTACAAGAATATAACTACTATAATACTGCCCCTATGTACAAGACTATAACTACTATAATACTGCCCCTATATACAAGACTATAACTACTATAATACTGCTCCTATGTACAAGAATATAACTACTATAATACTGCCCCTATGTACAAGAATATAACTACTATAATACTGCTCCTATGTACAAGAATATAACTACTATAATACTGCTCCTATGTACAAGAATATAACTACTATAATACTGCTCCTATGTACATGAATATAACTGCTATAATACTGCTCCTATGTACAAGAATATAACTACTATAATACTGCTCCTAGGTACAAGAATATAACTACTATAATACTGCTCCTATGTACAAGAATATAACTACTGGGGGAAGAGGAAAGTGCAGTGGCCGTAGCAGCGGAATATGTCAGTGCCTGCCACAGACTAAGAGGAGCCTGATATGTCATGGACTCCCGTACCCCACCCTGGAAACATCCCCTATCCTCTAAAAGGAATTTGATATTCCCTGGACCTCTATATGCCCCCCCTCCCCCACCCCCGTATTTTTACCATATGCTTTGGCAATGCTAACATGTACTTAGTCCTGCCAATAAAGCTCATTTGAATTTGAATTTGAATTTAACTACTATAATACTATGTACAAGAATATAACTACTATAATACTACCCATATGTACAAGAATATAACTACTATAATACTGCCCCTATGTACAAGAATATAACTACTATAATACTGACCTTATGTACAAGAATATAACTACTATAATACTGCCCCTATGTACAAGAATATAACTACTATAATACTGTCCCTATGTACAAGAATATAACTACTATAATACTGCCCCTATATACAAGGCTATAACTACTATAATACTGCCCCTATGTACAAGAATATAACTACTATAATACTGCCCCTATGTACAAGAATATAACTACTATAATACTGCCCATATGTACAAGAATATAACTACTATAATACTGCCCCTATGTACAAGAATATAACTACTATAATTCTGACCTTATGTACAAGAATATAACTACTATAATACTGCCCCTATGTACAAGAATATAACTACTATAATACTGTCCCTATGTACAAGAATATAACTACTATAATACTGCCCCTATATACAAGGCTATAACTACTATAATACTGCCCCTATGTACAAGAATATAACTACTATAATACTGCCCCTATGTACAATAATATAACTACTATAATACTGCCCCTATGTACAAGAATATAACTACTATAATACTGCCCATATGTACAAGAATATAACTACTATAATACTTCCCCTGTGTACAAGAATATAACTACTATAATACTGACCTTATGTACAAGAATATAACTACTATAATACTGCCGCTATGTACAAGAATATAACTACTATAATACTGACCTTATGTACAAGAATATAACTACTATAATACTGCCCCTATGTACAAGAATATAACTACTATAATACTGTTCCCTATGTACAAGAATATAACTACTATAATACTGCCCCTATGTACAAGAATATAACTACTATAATACTGCCCCCTATGTACAAGACTATAACTACTATAATACTGCCCCTATGTACAAGAATATATCTACTATAATACTGCCCCTATGTCCAAGAATATAACTACTATAATACTGCCCCTATGTACAAGACTATAACTACTATAATACTGCCCCTATATACAAGACTATAACTACTATAATACTGCTCCTATGTACAAGAATATAACTACTATAATACTGCCCCTATATACAAGAATATAACTACTATAATACTGCCCCCTATGTACAAGAATATAACTACTATAATACTGCCCCTATATACAAGAATATAACTACTATAATACTGTCCCTATGTACAAGAATATAACTACTATAATACTGCCCCTATATACAAGAATATAACTACTATAATACTGCTCCTATGTACAAGAATATAACTACTATAATACTGTCCCTATGTACAAGAATATAACTACTATAATACTGTCCCTATGTACAAGAATATAACTACTATAATACTGCCCCTATGTACAACAATATAACTACTATAATACTGCTCCTATGTACATGAATATAACTACTATAATGCTGCTCCTATGTACAAGAATATAACTACTATAATACTGCTCCTATGTACATGAATATAACTACTATAATACTGCTCCTATATACAAGAATATAACTACTATAATACAGCTCCTATGCACAAGAATATAACTACTATAATACTGCTCCTATGTACATGAATATAACTACTATAATACTGCTCCCTATGTACAAGAATATAACTACTATAATACTGCTCCTATGTACATGAATATAACTACTATAATACTGCTCCTATGTACATGAATATAACTACTATAATAATGCTCCTATGTACAAGAATGTAACTACTATAATACTACTCCCATGTACATGAATATAACTAATAATAATAATAATAATAATAATCTTTATTTTTATATAGCGCCAACATATTCCGCAGCGCTTTACAGTTTGCACACATTATCATCACTGTCCCCGTTGGGCTCACAATCTAGAATTCCTATCAGTATGTCTTTAGAATGTGGGAGGAAACCGGAGTGCCCGGAGGAAACCCACGCAAACACGGAGAGAACATACAAACTCTTTGCAGATGTTGTCCTGGGTGGGATTAGAACCCAGGACCCCAGCGCTGCAAGGCTGCAGTGCTAACCACTGAGCCACCGTGCTGCCCATAACTGCCACAGCTCCTATGCACAAGAATATAACTACTATAATACTGCCCCTATGTACAAGAATATAACTACTATAATACTGCCCCTATATACAGGAATATAACTACTATAATACTGCTCCTATGTACAAGAATATAACTACTATAATACTGCCCCTATGTACATGAATATAACTACTATAATAATGCTCCTATGTACAAGAATATAACTACTATAATACTACTCCCATGTACATGAATATAACTACTATAATACTGCTCCTATGTTCAAGAATATAACTACTATAATACTGCCCCCTATGTACAAGAATATAACTACTATAATACTGCCCCTATGTACAAGAATATAACTACTATAATACTGCCCCTATGTACAAGAATATAACTATTATAATACTGCCACTATGTACAAGAATATAAAAACTATAATACTGCTCCTATGTACAAGAATATAACTACTATAATACTGCCCCTATGTACAAGAATATTACTACTATAATACTGCTCCTATGTACAAGAATATAACTACTATAATACTGCTCCTATGTACAAGAATATAACTACTATAATACTGCCCCTATGTACAAGAATATAACTACTATAATACTGCCCCTATGTACAAGAATATAACTACTATAATACTGCTCCTATGTACAAGAATATAACTACTATAATACTGCCCCTATGTACAAGAATATAACTACTATAATACTGCCCCTATGTACAAGAATATAACTACTATAATACTGCCCCTATGTACAAGAATATTACTACTATAATACTGCTCCTATGTACAAGAATATAACTACTATAATACTGCCCTCTATGTACAAGAATATAACTACTATAATACTGCCCCTATGTACAAGAATATAACTACTATAATACTGCTCCTATGTACAAGAATATAACTACTATAATACTGCTCCCTAATATTTCCTCCCTATCAGAGACGTACCCTGATGTTCTTCGGTGTCTCAATGTTACGACTTTTCCTGATGCTGAATGTCAGCAGTTTTATGACGACGGCAGCATTACTGAGAACATGTTCTGCGCTGGACACCGTGATGGAGGGAAGGATTCTTGCCAGGTAATATTTGGGCGTTGAACTGCACAGCAGCCGCGTTCTTTATATCTATAAACATGATGACAAGCTCTGCGTAGCAATCATTATAGCAAATTCCTGCGCCTGAATACTTTGAATGTTCGGCTTTCAGACCAGATTGTCATTTTTTGCTGTCAGATCATAATGAACTTCTGCAAACAACCGTTTCTTCTTGTATCATACAGGGAGATTCTGGGGGTCCTCTGGTTTGTGGTTCCCACTTATGTGGAATCATTTCATGGGGAGATCCAATCTGTGGACAGCCCGATAAACCCGGAGTCTACACCAAAGTTTGCAACTATCTTGCCTGGATTAACTACGTGATGGAAACTGAAGATGGCCGAATATGTAGAAATAGCTAGAGCGGGAGGCCAATATGATACGTGGCCGTGTCTTCTGTGCCAATATCTGTGTCACTGATACCTACTACTGGTGATGAGGAATGATAAGTAAGAAATAAAAATACTAAAAAAGTAAATGTACAAAGAAGACATGTCAATAAAATTTTGATTTTTTTTCTCATGTATTTCTTGTAAAAATTATATAATTCATACAATAAAGAATGATAAAGCTAGTATACACATTGTGTCCAGATAATACATACACTGCCCAGATATTGCACACAGTGCCCAGATATTACACAGTGCCCAGATAATACAAACAGTGCCCAGATATTACACACAGTGCCCAGATAATACACAGTGCCGAGATAATACAAACAAGGCCCAGATATTACACATAGTGCCCAGATATTACACACAGTGCCCAGATAATACAAACAAGGCCCAGATATTACACATAGTGCCCAGATATTACACACAGTGCCCAGATAATACAAACAAGGCCCAGATATTGCACACAGTGCCCAGATATTACACATAGTGCCCAGATATTACACACAGTGCGCAGATAATACAAACAAGGCCCAGATATTACACATAGTGCCCAGATAATATAAACAAGACCCAGATATTGCACACAGTGCCCAGATAATACAAACAAGGCCCAGATATTGCACACAGTGCCCAGATAATACAAACAAGGCCCAAATATTGCACACAGTGCCCAGATAATACAAACAAGGCCCAGATATTGCACACAGTGCCCAGATAATACAAACAAGGCCCAAATATTGCACACAGTGCCCAGATAATACAAACAAGGCCCAGATATTGCACACAGTGCCCAGATAATACAAACAAGGCCCAGATATTGCACACAGTGCCCAGATAATACAAACAAGGCCCAAATATTGCACACAGTGCCCAGATAATACAAACAAGGCCCAGATATTGCACACAGTGCCCAGATAATACAAACAAGGCCCAGATATTATACACAGTGCCCAGATAATACAAACAAGGCCCAGATATTATACACAGTGCCCAGATAATACAAACAAGGCCCAGATATTATACACAGTGCCCAGATAATACAAACAAGGCCCAGATATTACACACAGTGCCCAGATAATACAAACAAGGCCCAGATATTATACACAGTGCCCAGATAATACAAACAAGGCCCAGATATTGCACACAGTGCCCAGATAATACAAACACTGCCCAGAAACTGCACACAGTGCACATATAATACACACAGTGCCCAGATGATACAAGCAGTGCCCATATAATACACACACTGACCAGATACTGCACACAGTGCCCAGATAATCCAAACACTGTCCAGATAATACAAACAGTGCCCAGATAATCCAAACAAGGCCCAGATATTGCACACAGTGCCCAGATAATACAAACAGTGCCCAGAAACTGCACACAGTGCACATATAATACACACAGTGCCCAGATGATACAAGCAGTGCCCATATAATACACACACTGACCAGATACTGCACACAGTGCCCAGATAATCCAAACACTGTCCAGATAATACAAACAGTGCCCAGATAATCCAAACAAGGCCCAGATATTACACACAGTGCCCAGATAATACAAACAGTGCCTAGATAATACATGCACAGCCCAGATAATGGCACATAGGAGAAAAAGGAGTACCAGGAGATAATTTTGCTAAAAAGCAGTATGAATCTTTATTAAATATCATAAAGAATAAATAAGCCACATTAAATAAAGTAGCCAGTTCCCTGGTATTATACAAAGTGCCCAGATATTACACACAGTGCCCAGGTAGTACACACAGTGCCTAGATAACACATACAGTGCCCAGCTATTATACACAGTGCCCAGATAAAACAAACAGTACCCAGATAATACACACACTGCCCAGATATTACACACGGTGCCCAGATAATATGCCAAGATAATTCACAGAGTTCCCAAACAATATGAACACTAACTTAATAATAAACCTAATGCCCAGATATACAGTATTCAAAAATTTGTACACAGTTTCCAGATAATATACACAGTGACACAATAATTTACAGAGTTCCCAGATAGATGCTTAAATAATATTTAAAATGTCCATATAATACACACTGCCCAGACATTACACACAGTGCTCAAATACTACACGCAGTGCTAGATATTACATATAATGACTAGATAATACACAATACCCAAATAGTACACTCAGTGCCCAGATAATAAAATGCACAGATATTACATATAGTGCCCAGATGATATACACAGTGCCCAGTTAATACACACACATCTCAGATAATACAGTGCCCAGATATTACCCACAGTGCCCAGATAATACACACAGTGCCCAGATAATACACACACTGCCAAGATATTACACACAGTACCAATATAATGCACACAGTGCCCAGATAATACACACACATCTCAGATAATACAGTGCCCAGATATTACCCACAGTGCCCAGATAATATACACAGTGTCCAAATAATACACACACTGCCAAGATATTACACACAGTACCAATATAATGCACACAGTGCCCAGATAATACACACACTGCCCAGATAATACACAGAGCACCCAGATAATACAAACAATGCCCATATAATATACACAGTGCCCATATAAAACACACAGTGCCCAGATAATGCAAACAGTGCCAAGATTTTGCACACAGTGCCCAGATGACACACACACAGTTCCCAGGTAATGTACACAGTGGCCAGATAATACACACACTGCCCAGATAATACATACTGTCCAGATATTACACACCTTGCCCAGATAATACACATAGTGCCCAGATAATACACACAGTGTCCAGATAATACACCCAGTGTCCAGATAATACACACAGTGACAAGATAATTCACAGAGTTCCCAGATAGCTGCCCAAATAATATATTAAATGTCCATATAATACACACTGCCCAGACATCACACACACAATGCTCAAATACTACACGCAGTGCCAAATGTTACACATAATGACTAGATAATACACAATACCAAAATAATACACTTAGTGCCCAGATAGTACAATAATTTCCAGATAATAAACATAACGCCTCAATAGTACAGAAAGTACCCAAATAATACATACAGTGCCCAGATAATATACAACTGCCCATTTATTACACACAGTGCCCAGATAATATATAAGTTGCCCATGTATTACACACAGTGCCCAGATAATATATAAGTTGCCCATGTATTACACACAGTGCCCAGATAATGCACAAAGTGCCCAGATAATACGCAAAGTGCCCAGATATATGTCAACGCCAAGTACCCAACGATGAGCTCCTGACTGTGCAGAAGATATATATATATTCTCAGTATTATAGTGACTGGTAAATATTACTCCAATCCCCTGCACCTTCCCAAATAATCCAGAGCAAGTGAAAGGCCCCAGAGTTAATTATTTACACCCTAATCTCAAGTGGAAGAGAAAGAAGTGGGGACAGAAGGCGAAAATTTCCTAAGCGCTAAGCACCTCACCATGTACCGACTGCTGCTGGCTGCTCTCCTGGGGGTCGTCGGTAAGTGGAGCTTTTTAAAAGGTGGTTTCTCATGTGTTACGCAAAAAGGATTTGGTGGGTTCACAGGGCGTCTTGCACTGTGCGTTTACTGGACCCTTCTATCCTTAAAACCATATGTTTCTGGGGCAACAGTGTCTTAAAAATAAGATGCAAAAAACCCTATTTTTGAACTTTGCGAAGAGGTTCATTTTTCTTCTAGAAATTTTAGGAAGTTCTGACGGAATTTAGAAATTTATAATATATTATATTATATATTATTGATACTTTTTTTTTGGACCGTAGTGCATTCTTATGTAATATGGAGGGGTGTTGGGTCAAGTTTTTGTAATTTAATTTTTCTTTTAAAGAGGTAACAGGAACAGGTGGAATCAACAGGGTAAATGAGATCTGCGACATTCCTGCCTATCTGTGTTCTGCAGTATCTAAAATGTCTACGTAGTAACAAATTACAAAAAATTAAATACATTTCTGTCCGGTAAAAGAATAAATTGGTAAATGGGTATTAGAGAGGTTATCCTAACTCTTGGTCCAACTGACCAATCCTGAACCACAGCCTCTGACCGGCTGCCTTGCTTCAGGATGGGGGTCCACCATCAGCCCGGACTGTAAGAAGCTCCATATAATATATTTTTTTTGCTCACATGGTCACCCACTATATATGACTACCGCAAGTTTTTCTGTATTTCTACCAGACCTAGGAATCTCTTATCATATTGTATCTAAAATAAAAACAGAAAGCAACATTGTAAATAGTTATAGTTAAAACTCTGCTACAGTTTTGTGTAAACAGAACTTTTTGTTTACATGGCAACAGACTACAAAGAAGCCTCTCGTAGTCTGATCCTGTAGTCATGTTTTATTTCACTTCATGTATTACTTAAATAGGTAAATGGTCCTAACTCTTTATCCTGAACCATTTCCTGATAGAATGGAGCGTTGGCGTCTAGTTGGGACCAAACATTTTATTCTGGCGCTATAGTCATGAGTTGCGGTATATACGCCATCATCTTTATAATGTCTGAGCATTCGCTTTTTCTTTATCTTTTGTTTGTCCGACTCTTCGCAGAAAAGAAAATTCAATTTCTTGCTGATGGTTTCCAGCAGGAAACCTTTTTTCCTAAACTCTTTCTTATAGAAGGGGGCTCCTAATACAAAATACGGAACAGCGTCGTCTTTCTAAGTCTAGTTCAAATATTGTTGCAAAAGAGGAAACGTTATTTTAAAGCTGATGCAAATGAATAGTGAAGCAGTTTCCCAGAATAAACTGCTCAGATTTCAGCTCTGAAGCCCATTGTGTTAATGAAAGCTGCAACCTTTAGGGAGAAAATGGATCAACGTTAACGTTTGTTGATTTGGACGCTTACCACCATTTTATCTTTTTTTTTTTTTTGGTTCACTCTAGTGCAAGGTCGTTATTATAACAGGATTATTGGGGGCTCCGAGTGCGTGCCAAACTCTCAGCCGTGGCAGGTCAGCATTCATTATTTTGACCAGCATGCTTGCGGAGGAATCCTAATAGACCAAAACTGGGTCCTGACAGCAGCACATTGCAAACTACCGTAAGTGTCCCAAACGATGGCAGCTTTCCAAACCTACCGGCAGTGGCGGTGTTATTTTTGGAAGCCATATAACTTTCTTATATGGGTATTATGTAGTACAATAGTATTGTGTAGACACTGTGTGGCGGTATTATTTATGCACCGTAGCCATTTTATAACATGTATAAGGGGCGGTATTACTCTATGTCACTTCGTTCTCACGGTGGGTTTGGGTGCCCCATACCATAGTCAATGACCTCCACACCGCCTGATTCAGACCCCCCCTTCAGTTTTGTTCTCTTCGATGTCTCTCGTCTTCCATAGGAATCTTCAGATTCGCCTCGGAGACCATAATATACAGAATTACGAAGGGACGGAGCAGTTCAGCTACGCTGATAAAATATGCGATCACCCCGAATTTAACCCTGAGACCTACGACAATGACATCATGCTGCTGAAATTGCCATCTCCTGTCACCCTCAATGAGCATGTGCAGACGATCCCCCTTGGCTGCCCCACGCCCTCGGATGGGACCAGCTGCCTTGCTTCAGGATGGGGGTCCACCACCAGCTCTGACAGTAAGAACGCCATATAATATCATGTTTTGCCCACATGGTCAAACAACACCACTGCTAGTTTTTCTGTATTTCTACCAGACCTTGGAATCTCCTCCTATCATAATGTATCTAAAAGAAAAACATAAAGCAACATTGCTATTAGTTCTGTTTAAAACTCTGCTACAGTGTTGCGTCAACAGAACTTTTGGCTTCCATGGCTACAGACTACAAAAAAGCCTCTCGTAGTCTGATCCTGTAGTCTTGTATTATTTCACTTCATTTGACTCTAACTAAACTATTTAACAAAGTAAAGAATTAAAGGGGGCGACTATTCTGTCAATGGATCTTTTACATTGGGTGAAATTAATGCTTATTGATGTTAAGGGGCATTTTTGGGTGAATTTGATGTGTTCATAGTTGGGATGAATATTGGGTTTAATGGTAAATTATATTCTCCCAGAGGCTCCCCCAGAATCTGGAAAATCTCCCTGGCGCGGCCAATGATTCCTGACACCTCCTGAAGACCAAGAAGTTTTCTTTTATGCTTTTACAAGGATCCCTATAGCATTCGCATGCAATTTCAAGGGGGGGGGGAGGGGGAAACAAGAGTGTAGAGGAAAGGGCGCGACTTGTAAAAGGGAGAGGAACATTTGCAGCAAGTTCTGCAGTAAATCTGACCTTGGGGACCCCACTAATCCTTTTTTGTGCCACTTTCTGTGTGTGGCCCCATTTTTTCGGACAGAACTGTACTGCAGTACTCCTGCAGAGCTATGCAAGTAGGAAACTATCAAAAGATGCGGTTCTGAATACTATATTTTCAATGTCGTTGGGGGGGTCCCATCCTACTGATGTGAGATGAGAGTACCCCTTAATGCCCTGATGCAGCCACATAGCAACCATGAGGACCTCTGACCCATTTTTTATCCATACAGCAACCTTTCCAGCGGCGCTGCAGTGCGTGAACGTGGAGATTGTCGCCGATGACGTCTGCAGAGACGCTTACCCCGGGGAGATAACGGAGAACATGTTGTGTGCCGGAGTCATGGAGGGCGGGAAAGACACCTGTCAGGTACGGTACCCGAAATTATTCCTTTTCTCCAGACTTAAGAAAATAAGCAAAACTTTATTCAGACGAAGGGTGCGTAGCAGCACAGAGTATTTCAGGAGAGGGATGTGAGGCTTCCATAGGTCATAATAAGGATAGGGCAAGAGCAAACGGGAGCGGAGACCAATAGAAACCACTTGTTAATGTGGATTGTTTTTCTTGCAGGGAGACTCTGGGGGACCCCTGGTCTGTAACTCCCAGTTAAGTGGGATCACATCTTGGGGTAACATTCCTTGTGCTGAAGCTGAAAAGCCAGGAGTGTACACCAGACTGTGCAACTACCTGGACTGGATCCGAGACACGATAGCGAAGGGCGACTGCCTCCCGTGAAGAACCTGAAAGCCGATGGGAAGGGGCGACACTCCAATGATCCAGCCACTAATTACTGAACTACAGAAAATCCTACAGTTAAAATCACTCTAAAAATATCCCTGTCCCCATGTCTGACATTATATTTTGCAATAATTACTATGTAATAACTCATAATTTTTCAACAATTTTGCGAAAAGCAAATCTCCGCCCTCGAACTCTATTTTAGCTCTATCAATCATCCTTTGCTGCTTATTTTCTGATACAAAGCTCCAAATCCTCTGCATAGATACAGAGCGAAATGATACAACCCTGTCTTCCTGCAGCCGCCACTAGAGGGAGCTCACTGCACACTCTGCATTCATTGACATGGACGATGAAACTGTATTGCAGCGAGCTCCCTCTGGTGGTGACTGCGGGAAGGTAAAATTCTATTAAGCAACTGTGGCTGTGAAGCAAAATACTGAATTTTTACAAAGCAAATTTTTTAAAATTACGTCAATAAAATTACAATTGTATTAGTAGCAATACATCTGTCAATGAGTTTTTATTACCTTATGTTACACGGTATAGAATTGGATATTAAATTGGCCATAAAGGGATATTAATAGTAATGTTTTAAATCTAAGAGGCAAAAACATAACGGAAGCGTTAGCACAACGAATGGACAACACTGCTGCCCTATGATAGAGTCTCCTATAGAAACAACATGTATGAGAAAACACTACTCACAGCCGGCTCCAGTGTGCACAGCGCCATCATCCACTTTACTGCGCCATTACAATCAAAATATTGAACATGTATTTGAAAACATTAATTTGCATAAATATCTGATGGTCTTACACTGCATGGAATAAAATTTACTTTTTACATTATTTAAAAACATTTCTGATTTTTTTTGTTGTAAAAGAACGACAACGGAATATTATTATATATTTATATTATATAAATTATATGATAATTTAATTATTATAATATATATATATATACATATATTTATATATATATATATATAATTTATATATATTATAATATATATATATATTTAATATTATAATATATATATAATATTATAATTATAATAAATTATATTATAATGTAATTTTATTATATTATATAAATTATTATATATAATTATATTACCTAATATAAACCTTTAAACAATTCATAGTAATATTATTAAAACAATGTATTTTTCACATTATTATTGTTGTTGTTATTATTTTCATTATTTTAAGACTTGCAATGTCAGAGACTTAGCTTATTAGTAAAATTAATAAAAAAAAAAAAATTCTATAATAGTTTTCACATTATTATTAACAGGATTATTATTTTAAAATAATTATTTTTAGTGTTTTATTGTTTTATATGCATTGATATTTTAATTATTAGATTACTTAGATTAATAGGACAATTAATTAAAAAATAGAAAAATATTTTTTAGAATAGTTTTTGCATGTTATTATTTTACATATTATATATAATATTATTAGTTGTTAGAATCTTATTATTTATATTATTTTAATTATTATAAATAATATTATTAGTTAATACTATTTTAAAAGTATTATTATTATGTGTAAGACTTAGATTATATTAAAATATAAAACATAATAATTATACTATTAATTTTCTACAAGCATTATTATTATTTTAATGATTATTATTTTAATAATAATAATCATTATTATTATTAAAATGATCATCATTTAATTTTAATAAGCATTATTATTATTTTAATGATTATTATTTTAATAATAATAATCATTATTATTAAAATAATAATCATTAAAATAATAATAATGTTTATAAATATATTAATAGTATAATTATTATAATTTTTTTAATATTTTTATATAATTATTATCATTATTATTATTTTTATTTTGTTATTAGTACTTTTTTATGTAAGACTTAGATTATATTAAAAATATAAAAAATGTAAAAATATTTTTATAAATAGCTTTCACATTTTTATTATTGCTTTTATTTTAAAAAATATTATTATTTTTTGTTATAAACTTTATTATTATTATTTTATGTAAGACTGCAATGTCAGGGACTAAGATTAATAGTACAATTAATTAAAAAGTAGAAACATATTTTTTATAATAGCTTTTGCATTTTATTATTGCCATAATTTTAATTATTATAAATATTATAATTTATTAATATCAATTTTTATAAGTATAATTATTGTAACTTTTATTATTTTAAGTAAGAAAAAAAATACATAAAAAATATAGAAAAATATTTTTGCAACAGTTCTCTCAATTTTAGTATTGCTATTATTTTAATTATTTGAATTATTATAATGTTTTATTTATAATAATAATAATAATAATAATATCATTATTATTATTATTATTATTATTATTATTATTATTATTATTATTATTATTATTATTTTATGTAATGCTTGTGATGTTAGGGACTTGTAACCAGTCTTGTATCCACTATTTACCCCAGCCTGTGAGAAATCTGTACATTAATAATAATAATAATAATAATAATAATAATAATAACATATGGGGCAGCATAACATAGAGAATAAAGCAGTGAGACTGTGACATTTCACAAGTGGTGATGGTTAATTTCTTTCTATAAGTTTATAGTGGTCGGAACTTTGTTTTGTGACACAAAGCTATAAATTCTCTGCATAGACATAATTAAATTCTGGAAACCTGCAGTCACCACTAGAGGGAGCTCACCGAATACAGTTTATACAGTGATGTCAATGGTAACACTGTATGCAGTGAGCTCCCTCTGGTGGTGACTGCAGGTAGGCAAAATGTGAAATTGTAACTTTCAGGAAAAACAGAGCTTTCGCTTCTATGACAATGAATGTAGAAGTTACACTTACAGGGGGCTCTCTTCACACCCCACTGTAAGTGTTATAGTGTTATTTGATGGCAAAAAAAGAAAAAAGTCTACAAAATTCTTTACCAGCCACCCACCCACCACACTAAAAGAACTATTTAGATCTCCATAGGTCATGGTAGAGTTGACTTCTTGTGATTAACGGTAAAATATCTGGCACTTACCAAAGCTGGGGTCCCTCCGGTTCCTTTACTGTTACCTCTGCTCAATGTCCCTGTTGTCTACAGGATGCTCTCATAGATAAACATAATAAATGTAAGATTTCCATTAGAGCAGAGGACGGCCTGGAAAGTGTTCACCTGCAAGTGTGTAAAATAATCAGGTCCAATCTATGTTGTAATACAGTTTATTTAGCAAGTCTGTGATTGGCTGATGATGTCACTGGGTGAGGGTAGTGATGTCACAGCCTGTAGGCTCTGCCCTGAGTCTATGACACCACGTCCTGTCCCCCTGGGGTGTAAATATATGTAGACAAATACTAAACTCTATATGATTGACTTTGTATAACGAGATGCCCAAAATGCAGCTAGGAAGAGTTACGGTCCACCACCCGAAGATCTTTTGGTGTAAATACAGAAATGGGGGCATCGAAGGACAGCAAACAATTATTATTTACCTGTAACAGAGAAGACGGAAAGAATGGTCATTACTATCTATATATCTATCATCTATCTACAGTGGTTTGGGAAAGTATTCACCCCCATGGCATTTTCCACATTCGTCAAGGCAAAACTGCTCCAGCTCCTTCAAGCTACCTTAATTTTCGGACTATAAGACGCATTTTTTCCCTCCAAATTTGGGAGGAAAATAGGAATGCATCTTATAGTCCAAATGTAGCTTACCGGAGGTGGCAGTGGGGAGGTTGTCGCCGAAGTAAGTCGGTGGAAGCAGGAGTGGGGCGATGCTTCAGGCCCTGGGCTAGGAGGAAGTGGTGTCCTGGCGGTGCAAGGCAGGAGTGGAGTCCCCGCTACACACATTGACCTCACGGTGGGCTTCAGGGAGATAGTGCCGGGTATCGGCGCATGGGAAGTTTTCAATCTCAGCTCAATGACGCGCCGAGATCTTAATCTATGCATGTGCCAACTCAACTCCAGTGCCATTTTACTGAAGACCGGGAGATCAATGTGCAGAGCGGGGACTCTATTCCTGTCTTGCACGTCCGGGATACTACCTCCTCCTTCCCCAGGGTCCACAAAATTGCCCCACTCTTGTCGCCACCCAAGCCATTTTACTGAAGACCATCGGGAGTTTAATGTGCGCAGCAGAGACTCTGATCCTGCCTCGCACAGCCAAGACACCGTCTCCTCCTTTCCCAGGACCTGCAGCATCACCCTACTAATGCTGTTAAATTATGGAAATGTGACCCTGCTTCTGCCTCCTATGACTCTGCTCCACCGCTGCAGCGTCCTCCGACAAGCTACATTCAGACTGTAAGACCCCTGACATGCCTGATCCCGATGAAAGGTTAAAAAATTTTTTTTCCCGATTTTCCGCCTCTAAACTTGGGGTGCATCTTATAGTCCAAAAGTCCAAAATATAGATGTTTTTCTGTGGTGACCACAGATTCTCAATTGGATTAAGGTCTGGGCTGTGACTCTTTAAAACATTTACATGTTTCCCCTTAAATCACTCGAGTGTTGCTTTAGCAGTATGTTTGGGGTCATTATCTTGTTGGAAGGTTAGCCTCCGTCCCAGTCTCAAATCACTGAAGAAGGTGATCATCAAGAATATCCCTGTATCCTGCAACATCTACCTTACCCTTGAAGAAGACCATTCTCCATGTCCCTGCTGCAGAAAAAACATCCCCACGACATGAAGTTGCCACCACCATGTTTCACAGTTGGGATGATGTTCTTGGGGTTGATGATCTGTGTTATATGGTGGTGGTGATGGCGAACTCAGTCGAGGGGTTCAAGAGAGGCCTGGATGTCTTCCTGGAGCAGAACAATATTGTATCATACAATTATTAGGTTCTGTAGAAGGACGTAGATCTGGGGATTTATTATGATGGAATATAGGCTGAACTGGATGGACAAATGTCTTTTTTCGGCCTTACTATAACTATGTTACTATGTTACTATGTTACTATGTTAGTTTGTCATCAGACATAGCATTTACCTTGGTGGCCAAAAAGTTCAATTTTGGTCTCATCTGACCACAGCACCTTCCTCATAGTGTTGTTTGTAGATGTCCTTGGTCTTCTTGGTGTTTGGAGATCTCATCGGTCTTCATGGTGTTGTTTGGATATCTCCTTGGTCTTTATGGTGTTGTTTGAAGATCTCCCCGGTCTTCATGGCATTGTTTGTAGATGTTCTTGGTCTTCATGGTGTTGTTTGGAGATCTCCTCAGTCTTCATGGTGTTGTTTGGAGATCTTCTTGGTCTTCATGGTGTTGTTTGGAGATGTCCTTGGTCTTCATGGTGTTGTTTGGAGATCTCCATGGTCTTCCTGGGGTGTTTTAAGATCTCCTCGGTCTTCATGGCATTGTTTGTAGATGTTCTTGGTCTTCATGGTGTTGTTTGGAGATCTCCTCAGTCTTCATGGTGTTGTTTGGAGATCTTCTTGGTCTTCATGGTGTTGTTTGGAGATCTCCATGGTCTTCCTGGGGTGTTTTAAGATCTCCTCGGTCTTCATGGCATTGTTTGTAGATGTTCTTGGTCTTCATGGTGTTGTTTGGAGATCTCCTCAGTCTTCATGGTGTTGTTTGGAGATCTTCTTGGTCTTCATGGTGTTGTTTGGAGCTCTCCTTGGCTTCATGGTGTTGTTTGGAGATGTCCTTGGTCTTCATGGTTTTGTTTGAAGATCTCCTTGGTCTTCATGGTGTTGTTTGGAGCTCTCCTTGGTCTTCATGGTGTTGTTTGGAGATGTCCTTGGTCTTCATGGTTTTGTTTGAAGATCTCCTTGGTCTTCATGGTGGTGTTTGAATATCTTATTGGTCTTCCTTGTGTTGTTTGGAAATTTCCTTGGTCTTTATGGTGTTTGGTTACTGATGCCTCTTGTTAATGGTGCTGCAGCCTCTGTGACCTTTCAGAGAAGGTGAAGTATATATACTCACAGACATGTGACACTTAGATTTCACACAGGGGGACATCATGACACTTACCATGGGTCTTATAAAGGGAATTGCTTGTACCAGAAATTTTTAAGGGTTTCATTGCAAAAGGGGTGAACACATATGCAAATGCCAATTTTTATTTATTTGATGCCATAGATTTAAGTTATGCCTGTAATTTTCTCACTTCACCAACTAAGGGTACCGTCACACAGTGCAATTTTGATCGCTACGACGGCACGATTCGTGACGTTCGAGCGATATAGTTACGATATCGCAGTGTGTGACACGCTCCTGCGATCAGGGACCCCGCTGAGAATCGTACGTCGTAGCAGATCGTTTGAAAGTTTCTTTCGTCGTCTAGTGTCCCGCTGTGGCGGCATGATCGCATGGTGTAACATATATCGTATACGATGTGCGCATAGTAACCAACGGCTTCTACATCGCACATACGTCATGAAATTATCGCTCCAGCGTCGTAGATTGCAAAGTGTGACAGCAGTCTACGACGCTGGAGCGATATTGTTACGATGCTGGAGCGTCACGGATCGTACCGTTGTAGCGATGAAAATTGCACTGTGTGACGGTACCCTTAGACTATTTAGTGCTGATGCATCACACACAAATGAGATTGCAGAGATATTTACACACAGGTTGGAATGTAACAAAATAGGTAAAAGCCAAGAGGAGTGATTAATTTCTCAAGCCACTGTATCTTCTCAGTTAACGAATTACTCACATAAAGTGACGATGAAACGTTCCCAAACAGTGTGATACTAGAATACAGGAAGGATCACTTTACAGTCCCTACTATAAATTCTAAGTGCTTTGCAGCAGGATCTTCCTTCCAGACTTTGTACCTGGCAGCTGCTTCTTAGAAGACTGCAACACGTCTGTGCTGACCGACAACAGCTGGGCTGCAGTCTGATATCTGCTTTATATGCTTCCATCCAAGTCTGACACAGGATAGATATATAATAGATAATAGATATAATAGATCGATAATATATAGATAAATAATAGATAGATAATAGATAGATAGATAATAGAAAGATAGATTGATCACAGATAGATAATAGATACGAAATAGATAGATAATAGATAACAGATGATAGATAGATAATAGATAAATAGATAGATAATAGATAGATAGATAGATAGATAGATAGATAATAGATAGATAATAGATAGATAATAGATAAATAACAGATAGATAGATAGATAGATAGATAGATAGATAGATAGATAGATAGATAGATAGATAGATAGATAGATAATAGATCGATAATAAATAATAGATAGACAACAGATAATAGATAGATGATAGATAATTGATAGATTGATAGATAGATAAAAGATAGATAATTGATAGATAGATGATAGATAATAGATAGATAATAGATAATGGATAGATAACAGATAATAGATAGATAATAGATAGATAGATAATAGATAATGGATAATAGATAGATAATAGATAACAGATAATAGATAGATAATAGATAGATAATAGATAGATAGATAATAGATAATAGATAGATAACAGATAATAGATAGATGATAGATAGATAATAGATAGATAGATAATAGATAATAGATAGATAATAGATAATAGATAGATGATAGATAGATAGATATATAGATAGATAATAGATAAATAGATGATAGGTAGATAGATAATTGATAGATAGATGATAGATAAAATATAGATAATAGATAGATAATAGATAGATGATACATAGATAATAGATAGATAATTGATACTTGATTTTCACTAAATTCAATATTATGAATAAGTTAGGAAGCGTTGGCACAACCAATGTTCACAATGCAACCAGACCCTTAAAAGGAACCCTTAACATTAAGAATCTCATGACTGGTGTCTTATAAATGCTTAAATAGAAGGGACAATGACTATTACACTCTTTATTGTCTTCTTAAATTGCCTCTCATTTGTTGTGATCCATAATATATACTAACGGTTGCAGTAAGATCCACAGGTTGTGAGCAACAGAACCACTGCAAGGTCCTTCCTGCGTCTGTTGAAAAATATTGGTGGAGCTCCGCTCCTTGTCCCGCTCAAGGACAATACATAACGTCACATAAGAGATAACAATATGCAAAAAAAAAATCTATAAAACCAGTAATACGTGTAAAACAGGACTTACCAACATCATAGAAATATAGAGCGATCGCCTCTTCTCCAGTTCTGATTGGATGTTTTTTTTAATCGGAAATTACCGTACTCCATAATTTGTAATTCGACTTTCCTCCACTTTTACCTGCTGGATTCTTTCAGTACATTCAGAAATCTATCTGCTATATATTAGACTGCCAATCCATTCTGCACAGACTTGTTTTAGTCCCTCCCATAGGATGCAGCACAAAAATGATGAAGAGTAAAAAAAAACCTCAACCCAAGCAAGAGGTAAGTACAGAAATATACTAGATGGTGAGGTCTGTGGTGTAGACGTAGCGAAAAAGAGGTTTGGACGGAGGAATAAATATTAGACTTTCTAAGTACATCATCAAAACCAATAAAAAAATACTTAATCCACAATAATATCATGCACGTAAAAAAAAATTAAAATATTTTTATTATATACACAATAATTTTATTACATTTTTATAGAGATGTTTGCTACTGTATGTAATGTTGTTATGTCTGTGTGGCAACTCACTCAGGGAAAATAGGATATGCACTAAAAAACTGCAACTGACCCTTCCGGTTCCTGTAAAGTCTAGATATCCTGACTCCACAGTCCCTAGTGGTGCCTGAGGGTGCAGAGATAGGCCTAACAACAGACTAGGAGATGACAACTCGGACCTAAACCGCCTAAAAGGCTGTCAAGTTGCTTAAAGTTCCTCCTAAAGAACTGGAGGTCAGAGCAAATGGTAAGTTACCTACAAGATGAGAAGTGTGCTGAACAAAAGAAAGATCTCAGAGTGAGTAAAAATATAAATAACGACATACCAAACAAAGAATAAAGCAAGTCGTGTTAACAAATATAGAGTCTACAGTTCCTCTTAAAGAACTGGAGGTCAGAGCAAAGGGTAAGTTACCTACAAGATGAGAAGTGTGCTGAACAAAAGAAAGATCTCAGAGTGAGTAAAAATATAAATAACGACATACCAAACAAAGAATAAAGCAAGTCGTGTTAACAAATATAGAGTCTCCAGTTCCTCTTAAAGAACTGGAGGTCAGAGCAAAGGGTAAGTTACTTACAAGATGAGAAGTGTGCTGAACAAAAGAAAGATCTCAGAGTGAGTAAAAATATAAATAACGACATACCATACAAAGAATAATGCAAGTCGTGTTAACAAATATAGAGTCTACAGTTCCTCCTAAAGAACTGGAGGTCAGAGCAAAGGGTAAGTTACCTACAAGATGAGAAGTGTGCTGAACAAAAGAAAGATCTCAGAGTGAGTAAAAATATAAATAACGACATACCAAACAAAGAATAAAGCAAGTAGTGGTAACAAATATAGAGTCTACTTACTACAGATAAACAGAAAATAGGTGAAAAATGTAGCAAAGAAACAGAAAAACGAAAACCCTTAGCTGGAATTTCTAAACATCAATAGAATGTCAGAACATCCAAATGAATCACCAGCAGGAGGACAGAATTTATATTTATATTGTCTATAAAAAAAATATATACATCAATATAAATTCAAATAAAAAGCATAAAATAAATATGACAAAAACCCAATGTAATAAACATTTTACAGCTTATCATTAATATATATTTTACATTAAAGGGCAGAAATGCAAAATCTCAGCATCAGATATAAATTATATAAAGGTTAGTTTTTTGATTTCTGAACCTTTTGATAAAACACCAGCCAAAAGAACAATGTCTAATGAAATGCGGGTTTATGTAAATTATCACATCGTCACCTAGATGATTAGAACATGACATAATTTGTCGATTGTTTTTATAATGGGTGTAATACATACCACGGCCATCAAGGGGCGGCCTGTAGTTTTAGATGAGCATGACTTACCTACTATCCCATGAGTGTCCTCTATGTACTGCTTGTCCACTCTGAAAACCCAACGACCTGGGACATTCACATTGCTGGTGGATGAAATGTTCACCATGGCCGGTGATAGAGATTCCGGGATTATATAGTTTCCTATATTATTTCCGCTGCTTAGACCAGCCTGAGTGCAAGAAACCCCTAATATTACTCACATGCCGTATACGATCCAATAATTATATTATCTATCTATCTATCTATCTATCTATCTATCTATCTATCTATCTATCTATCTATCTATCTATCTATCTATCTATCTATCTAATAACTTCTTACCAGCGCCGGGATACCTCCAAGTCCTGTAAGACTATCTCCACCACTTGCTGTACCTGTCGTCCACTGAATGTTTCCATAATTAAAAATAACAAAAGTGGCACTCCCATCTGTGGCCAGGACAGCCTGAAACGTGTTCACCTAAAAGTGCAGAGAATAACATGGGGCTGAAATATTTTTAACAGTGAAAAATTAATAGAAATGCAATAATTAATTTCTTTGAATTAATTATTATAGCAGTTATTCTTGTGCATAGGGGCAGTATTATAGTAGTTATATTCTTGTGCATAGGGGCAGTATTATAGTAGTTATATTCTTATACATAGGAGCAGTATTATAGTAGTTATATTCTTATACATAGGAGCAGTATTATAGTAGTTATATTCTTGTACATAGGAGCAGTATTATAGTAGTTATATTCTTGTACATAGGAGCAGTATTATAGTAGTTATATTCTTGTACATAGGGGCAGTATTACAGTGGTTATATTCTTGTACATAGGGGCAGTATTATAGTAGTTATATTCTTGTACATAGGGGCAGTATTATAGTAGTTATATTCTTGTACATAGGAGCAGTATTATAGTAGTTATATTCTTGTACATAGGGGCAGTATTACAGTGGTTATATTCTTGTACATAGGGGCAGTATTATAGTAGTTATATTCTTGTACATAGGAGCAGTATTATAGTAGTTATATTCTTGTACATAGGGGCAGTATTACAGTGGTTATATTCTTGTACATAGGGGCAGTATTATAGTAGTTATATTCTTGTACATAGGGGCAGTATTATAGTAGTTATATTCTTGTACATAGGGGGCAGTATTATAGTAGTTTTATTCTTGTACATAGGGGCAGTATTATAGTAGTTACATTCTTGTACATAGGGGGCAGTATTATAGTAGTTATATTCCTGTATATAGGAGCAGTACTATAGTAGTTATATTCTTGTACATAGGGGCAGTATTATAGTAGTTATATTCTTGTATATAGGAGCAGTATTATAGTAGTTATATTCTTGTACATAGGGGCAGTATTATAGTAGTTATATTCTTGTACATAGGAGCAGTATTATAGTAGTTATATTCTTGTACATAGGGGCAGTATTATAGTAGTTATATTCTTGTACATAGGAGCAGTATTATAGTAGTTATATTCTTGTACATAGGGGCAGTATTACAGTGGTTATATTCTTGTACATAGGAGCAGTATTATAGTAGTTATATTCTTGTACATAGGGGCAGTATTATAGTAGTTATATTCTTGTACATAGGAGCAGTATTATAGTAGTTTTATTCTTGTAAATAGGGGCAGTATTATAGTAGTTACATTCTTGTACATAGGGGGCAGTATTATAGTAGTTTTATTCTTGTACATAGGGGCAGTATTATAGTAGTTACATTCTTGTACATAGGGGGCAGTATTATAGTAGTTATATTTTTGTACATAGGGGCAGTATTATAGTAGTTATATTCCTGTACATAGGAGCAGTATTATAGTAGTTATATTCTTGTACATAGGGGCAGTATTATAGTAGTTATATTCTTGTACATAGGAGCAGTATTATAGTAGTTATATTCTTTTACATAGAGGCAGTATTTGTGTAGTTGTATTCTTATACACAAGGGTAGTTTTATAGTCATATAATTAAGTCCTTTGATACATGACATTCCCTAATATATTTTATATAGATTCATATACAGTGGGGCAAAAAAGTATTTAGTCAGTCAGCAATAGTGCAAGTTCCACCACTTAAAAAGATGAGAGGCGTCTGTAATTTACATCATAGGTAGACCTCAACTATGGGAGACAAACTGAGAAAAAAATATCCAGAAAATCACATTGTTTGTTTTTTTAACATTATATTTGCATATTATGGTGGAAAATAAGTATTTGGTCAGAAACAAACAATCAAGATTTCTGGCTCTCACAGACCTGTAACTTCTTCTTTAAGAGTCTCCTCTTTCCTCCACTCATTACCTGTAGTAATGGCACCTGTTTAAACTTGTTATCAGTATAAAAAGACACCTGTGCACACCCTCAAACAGTCTGACTCCAAACTCCACTATGGTGAAGACCAAAGAGCTGTCAAAGGACACCAGAAACAAAATTGTAGCCCTGCACCAGGCTGGGAAGACTGAATCTGCAATAGCCAACCAGCTTGGAGTGAAGAAATCAACAGTGGGAGCAATAATTAGAAAATGGAAGACATACAAGACCACTGATAATCTCACTCGATCTGGGGCTCCACGCAAAATCCCACCCCGTGGGGTCAGAATGATCAAAAGAACGGTGAGCAAAAATCCCAGAACCACGCGGGGGGACCTAGTGAATGAACTGCAGAGAGCTGGGACCAATGTAACAAGGCCTACCATAAGTAACACACTACGCCACCATGGACTCAGATCCTGCAGTGCCAGACGTGTCCCACTGCTTAAGCCAGTACATGTCCGGGCCCGTCTGAAGTTTGCTAGAGAGCATTTGGATGATCCAGAGGAGTTTTGGGAGAATGTCCTATGGTCTGATGAAACCAAACTGGAACTGTTTGGTAGAAACACAACTTGTCGTGTTTGGAGGAAAAAGAATACTGAGTTGCATCCATCAAACACCATACCTACTGTAAAGCATGGTGGTGGAAACATCATGCTTTGGGGCTGTTTCTCTGCAAAGGGGCCAGGACGACTGATCCGGGTACATGAAAGAATGAATGGGGCCATGTATCGTGAGATTTTGAGTGCAAACCTCCTTCCATCAGCAAGGGCATTGAAGATGAAACGTGGCTGGGTCTTTCAACATGACAATGATCCAAAGCACACCGCCAGGGCAACGAAGGAGTGGCTTCGTAAGAAGCATTTCAAGGTCCTGGAGTGGCCCAGCCAGTCTCCAGATCTCAACCCTATAGAAAACCTTTGGAGGGAGTTGAAAGTCCGTGTTGCCAAGCAAAAAGCCAAAAACATCACTGCTCTAGAGGAGATCTGCATGGAGGAATGGGCCAACATACCAACAACAGTGTGTGGCAACCTTGTGAAGAGTTACAGAAAACGTTTGACCTCTGTCATTGCCAACAAAGGATATATTACAAAGTATTGAGATGAAATTTTGTTTCTGACCAAATACTTATTTTCCACCATAATATGCAAATAAAATGTTAAAAAAACAGACAATGTGATTTTCTGGATTTTTTTTTCTCAGTTTGTCTCCCATAGTTGAGGTCTACCTATGATGTAAATTACAGACGCCTCTCATCTTTTTAAGTGGTGGAACTTGCACTATTGCTGACTGACTAAATACTTTTTTGCCCCACTGTATATTGTGCAGATTACATAGTAGTGATATTTACCTTATCAGATTGTGATCCATGGTAAGTAACTCTATCCCATGTGGTCACTAACACCCAGTCTGCACTAAAATTTAGGCCTTGAAAATAGGAATTAATATCATCTGTCACCCGAGACAAGACGTTAGGGTCAATGCTTATCCGGCAGTAAATGTCTCCTGATATTTGATTGTCTACATCAGCCCAAAAGGGCGCGATCAATGGGATTCTCTTGTCCACAGGGAGATTCTGAGGGGTGAACTGTATTAGACGTGTATTGACGGAAAAATAGCCATTGGTGTGAATCTGGGGGGGGCAAAATATTGAAACACACAAAGTTAGAAGTTGAGCGAAAGAAAATGTACATCTCGAATTTGTCATCAGTGAGCATCTTACATATATGAGAGAAGAGGAACTTCCAAAGATCGGTAACGATGTCAGAAATGCAACATTGATGTATCCATTGTCAACTTTTTGGAAGGTGTAATCGACTCTTGGTCCATATGGGTAGAGAAGATCTGAGAACATAGAAGGAGACACAGTAAAGACAGATTTTATTGTGTTCTTGGGATGGAAGGGTCATATCATCGATATCAGATGTTGTGGCTCTGGGTGGAGATATCCTCATACTCTTACCGGTCTCATAGAGTGGTAGAGTCGGATCTGTGGTGGTCACTTGGTTGACATCTGTAGCCAGCATATCTGTGGTTGTGGTCTTTTGAGCCTCTTCGGGTCTCGTGGTCGCTGCAGGAGGAGAAGATGTTGTGTAGGAAAAGGATCCATCTGAAATAAACGGAAAATGTAGACTTTACACAAAGTGTGTGATATTATTCGAAAGGGCCTTAGAAAAGTAGATGTCGCCATTGAGAACATGCCTTCATGAGAAAGGTCTTGGTGGCCCTTTGGACAAAGTTTGTTTGATTTTTTTTGTTGATCGATGACTGATAAAGAATTACATTCATCACTTCCATCCCTCGTGTGAATACTACGTGTAACGGGGTCTACTGTGCTGTAGTACCTCTTTCAGTACCACCCCGTGTTTGAGGAGGTCCACTCTGCTTTTGCTGGATTCTGAATGAAGGACGCTGGCTGGAATTCCTTGATTACGTGAGAGCATATAAAAGCTGACTGCTACTCCACGTATTTCCAGTCTAAAAGAACACACTTTATTCACAGCACACATAATATATAACACAGATACACAGGGCAGGCCAATAGAAAAAGCAGGCCAGACATACATTACAATAGCCGCAGGGGGCCGGAGCCTGCTGATATTTACTGTGGGAATTACAAAGGTGGGGGAGGTCAGAAGGGGAATATCTTGTCTCCTCGCCCCAGGGGCGCAGCCTGTGGACTGATGCATTTCACATGGAACCTATTATACATAATATATACTGCATAACATATTCTTGGTGCTGGGGGTTCTGTAACACTACGGTATTACCACTCACCAAGTATGTTCCCACTGGCATCTTCTATGTAGAAACTGTTCACTTTGAAAACCCATCGACCCTTCACTTTCACATTACTTGTCTGAGTGACATTTATAATGGCCGGCATCAATGATCCCGTTATATAGAAGTGATTGTCCGTGACGTCGCTGCTTAGGCCGGCCTGGAAATTAAGCATATACATATAAGAGGAATACGGTGAATTTCAGACATAGTCCGCCCCCTAAATCATCAAGTGATTTATCAGACCACATTTATTTAGATTGTACCGATATTAAAACGTCAAACAAGTTGGTTGCCAAAGCTTCAAGACCCTTAGCAGCTATCTTCAGTGTTTTATGGCTTTCTCTTGGCTAAGTTGTGAGCTGCGACTCCCCATATCCAGATTCAACATAAAATGGCTGCTGCATTTCCTGTTCCAGCTTTTATATGGACTATAATAGTCTTCTCTCAATTGAATATGCTATACCATGTGATGGGATAGCATAAGGCAATTATGAAGAAGCCTGCCCCGGCTGCACTTGAAATCATGTGAGCTTTCATTGGCTGATGCAATCTTTGGTAATGTGTAAAATAGCAGTGTCTACTAACTTTGTGGCGGCACCGTAAAGTGGAAAAAAAAATTGTTTGAATTAAATGAATTCCTAAAAATTCATCAAAAATTGTATTCATTTGGTCATCTCTAATTCCATCGCATGAAAAAAAAAATTGATTATTGAATATTTAGAGTAGTTTTTTTTTCTCGCTATTGTTGAAGAGAATGAGCGTGAGACATAAAAACATACTAAAATATTTCCATGCACCCATTAAGGAACTCAAGTCAAAGTTCTTTTTTGATTTTTACAGGACTCTTTTTCTTCATTGTGTTGCCACCTTGTGGTCATAACCAAAACAAGCAAAGACAAAAGAATTTGTTTCATAGCAATACGGAATGTATAAAGTATTTTTTTGTTTAATTTTTACTCTTGCTCTGAAAAATAATCATTATGTCATGCCGTTAACGGCGATAAAGGGGCAGGACGGCGTACTGGGACCCGCACCTGTCCCTGCCACTATAATGGGGCCCTGGCTGTCCCTTATCTCAGGGGTACCTATGATGGTTAGGAGACCTGAGCCACCAGCGTATCCCTGTCTCCTGAGCAGGCCCTATCAGTGGCCCCCTCTCCCCCCAAGGGAGGTGGACTGCACCAATGTAACAATACAACAAATAACAGGGTATACAGACAAGGCAACTAAAAGTCTCAAACTCACCAAATGCTCACACAACCACAGAGGAAACACAGAGAAGGGAAGAGAAGGAAAAAACTAGGAAGGAAAACAGGTTTAACATGCAACCAAAACAGCAGACACCAATCTCTGTAAATAAACCTCCAAACTCCAACACTACGCTCCTTCAACCTCCAAGCCAGGCAGTAAAACTGATCACTGACAATAGCTGAAGTCAGGACTGGGTCTATATAGAGGATCAGATTACAAAATCCACTTCAGCTGAGAGACCCAGCTCTCAGCAACTCAGCAATAAGGTTAACTCCTGCACTGCTGGCACAAAGCAGCCAGGTCAGAATACAGGTGAAAAGCTTCTGTTCACTGTGTGTGAACGAGGCCCAGAGCGCTGCAGTTCTCTGGAAACTCTCTGTCGCGGTAGCCCCGTGACACATTATGAATCTTACCAATGCTGCCACGCCGCCCACTCCATCCATGGGACTACCACCACTGAATATGCCTGTCGTCCACTGAATGTCTTGATAGTTGAAGAAGATGAAGGTGAAACTTCCATCTGAGGTCAAGACAACCTGAAACGTGTTGGTCTGAAGAAAAAGAAGACAATTGTGAAGAGTAGACATGAACCTTGAGGAGTTCTGGAAACTTCCCACCAACTTTTATGAGGCAGGTGTCTGAAAAATTGGTACAAAAATGACATGCCCCCTTTTATCATGGAGACCTGTTCTCCCACCATGAGGCGTCTCCATAGGAATTCTTCATTTGGAAGTGAAAATACCTTGTTGGTCTGTGATCCATGAAAGGCGACTTGATCCCATGTGGCTACAAAGATCCACTGAGCATTAAATTTCAAGTCATGAAAGTAGGTCCTAATGTCAGAAGTGGCTCGTTCCAGGAGTTGTGGATCAGTGCTTTCCCGATAATAGATATCACCAGCAATTGTTACATCTACATCTGCCCAGAAGGGGGCGATGTATGGCACAGCACTAACATAAGGCACAGTGGTGGTTACTTGGGGAGTGAAATCCAGAATTGGTGTCATGAAGGACAGCAGACCATTGTTGTTGACCTGTTAGGAGAGATTATGACGGAGCATATTGAGGTTAGTTGCAGATCTGTCCCACATAGTCATAGAATCATAGAATCCTGGAATGTAAGAGTTGGAAGGGACCTCCAGGGTCATCGTGTCCAACCCCTGCTCATTTCCTCTCAGACAAATGTCTATCCAACCTCTGGTTGAAGACTTCTGAGTCGCTCACCAGTACCGGGTTCAGTACTTAAGGGAACGTGTCATGGCGGTGACCCGGTCCGTGGACCAGGGCGCCCATGTAAAAGGGGAAATTTGAATAGAGTTTATGTTCGTGACGCCACCTGTGGTATTCGGTCAGTGGGGACCGACGCTGCTTAGAGGGGGTCCTCTGGGGTGATGTTAAGGCAGCTAGATGGTATAACTTCCCACAGGTGAAGTATGTCCCCGGGGCTCCCGGTGTGTAGATGGAAGATGGTGAATGGCGCAATAAAGAACGAGGACACAGGGTTGCAGTCTCTTTACCTGGCTTACTGAAGACTTAAGGCAGCCACAGTCCAGAGCACCAGATCACAGGGACAGGCAGGGTCCGGCCGGCTTGGAAGCGAATCCAGAGTCCCCCTTTACCAGGTGGAGTTAAAAGCCTTCCTCTAGCGCGGTGGTGTTGTAGTCCCTTACTGCCTATGGCTTCAGATAAGGTCCTCACAGTTCTTCTCTCTGTCTCCCATATAGGATAATACCTGCATGACAGGTAACTCGAGCCTTTGTACAGGGAGTCTATCACGCCCCTGGCTCTATATGTTACTGTGTCTCAGGTGTGTGTGGCAGACAGGTAACTTGCAGTTCAGCTGTCCTGCCGGTCTCTGATGTAAATCTTAGAGTCCCTTACAACCTCGGTGGTCCGGCTACCGGTTATCTGCGCTTCAGAGGGAGGCAGCCTGCTCCTAGCTGGTCTCCCCTAATATCACTCTCCTGTGCTTCGCTCTCCTTCACGCTCACTGAATAATGTTCGGCTTTCTGCATGTCTCCTTCCAGGAGCTGTAGTGCTTCAGACTACACGGCCCCTTCAGACCTTCTTCCTGCCTCGGACTGCTGCAGTCTGCTTCCTGGCACCTTCTGACCAACTTTCCCTCCAAAACCACAATATATATACATATGCAGGGGAGTCACCTAGGAATAGGATCAAAAGCTCCCCCTTGTGGCCTGGAGTGTGAACATGTTGTGTGTATGGTGATTACCTGATAAATGATATCCTTCATCACTTCCAAATGTAACATCACTCTCCCCGTGATGAAAGCAATGCTACTGTGACGACCAGGACCCTAGGGCACCACAATTCCATTGAAGGAGAACTCACCACCTCTTGTGGCCGCCTGTTCCTCTCATTGATCACCCTCACTGTTAAAAAATTTGTTTCTAATATCAAATCTGCATCTTCTCCAAAAATAATAATTCTAACAGGTTCAGTGACCTCAAAAAATGGGCAATTGTAGTTGCCTTATAAAAGGAACGGCAGCCTTTCCCCCACCATTATGGTAGCTACAGTGACCTCGTAATGTGACAATGTCTCCACTTGAGTACTCACAAAGAGTTCCGAGAAGGATTGTCCGAACAGTGAAACTGCTATTGATAAAATTACTTTTGATGATCCGTCGTCTGATTTGGGACATAGCGCATCCAGCGATGGTCCATAAGGGTAGAGTAGACCTAAGGAAAAAAAAGGATAAAATAGGAGTATTTTTGTGCTCTCGTCAATATCGAGAGCATGTAATGATTACATTTAATAAAAACTGTGAATAAGGAACATACAATACGTACCTGGCCAAACCAGAGCTGTAGACGAGAGGCCGATGCCAGTGGTATAACCAGTTGGGGCGCTAGAAGTGTCTAGACTAGTGCTGGAGTCAAGAGAAGAGCTACTAGTAATAAATAATTGAGAAGTATCCTCAGGAGTTAAGGAGGTAGAATCTATATCATTAGAAGGACTTGTCCAACCTTCAGTGCTGACTAGGGTTGAGCGAAACGGGTCGAACATTTTCAAAAGTCGCCGACTTTTGGCTAAGTCGGGGTTTCATGAAACCCGATCCGACCCCTGTGCGGGGTCGGCCATGCGGTACGCGACTTTCGCGCCAAAGTCGCGTTTCAATGACGCGAAAAGCGCCATTTCTCAGCCAATGAAGGTAAACGCAGAGTGTGGGCAGCGTGATGACATAGGTCCTGGTCCCCACCATCTTAGAGAAGGGCATTGCAGTGATTGGCTTGCTGTCTGCGACGTCACAGGGGCTATAAAGAGGCGTTCCCGCCGACCGCCATCTTACTGCTGCTGATCTGAGCTTAGGGAGAGGTTGCTGCCGCTTTGTCAGAAGCAGGGATAGCGTTAGGCAGGGTCCATTAACCACAAAACCGCTTGTGCTGCAGCGATTTGCACTGTCCAACACCACCCTCGGTGTGCAGGGACAGTGGAAGTTTTTTTTTTTTTTTTTTTCCCCTCAGCGCTGTAGCTCATTGGGCTGCCCTAGAAGGCTCCCTGATAGCTGCATTGCTGTGTGTACGCCGCTGTGCAAACCAACTGCTTTTTTCAAAGCACAAATCCTCTTGTTCCTTCCTTTCTGCACAGCTATCTTTTTTGTTTGTCCACACTTTTTATTTCATTTGTGCATCAGTCCACTCCTTATTGCTGCCTGCCATACCTGGCTGAGATTACTGCAGGCAGGGAGATAGTAATTGTAGGACATTCCCTGTTTTTTTTTTTTTTTTTTTTTTGGTGGGAGATTAAGATTGGCAATTTGGCATTTCTGCTAGAGTGCCATCCCTGTGTGTGCCATCTCTCTCACATAGTGGGCCATAGAAAGCCTTTTCATTTTTCTGTATTTTTTTTTGTGGGGTGTATAAATTCTCCCTGATAAAAATACAGTGGGAGATTAATATTGGCCTTTGGGCTTGTGTGCCAGTCCTGAGTGTGCCATCTCTCTCACAAATAGTGGGCCATAGAAAGCCTATTTTATTTTTTTTGGGGTTTTATAAATTCTCCCTGAAAAAAAGGGAGATTAATATTGGCCTCTGGGCTTGTGTGCCAGTCCTGAGCGTGCCATCTGTGCCAGCCCTGAGCGTGCCATCTCTCTCACAAATAGTGGGCCATAGAAAGCCTATTTATTTTTTTTTTTGGTTTTATAAATTCTCCCTGAAAAAAAGGGAGATTAATATTGGCCTCTGGGCTTGTGTGCCAGTCCTGAGCGTGCCATCTGTGCCAGCCCTGAGCGTGCCATCTCTCTCACAAATAGTGGGCCATAGAAAGCCTATTTAATTTTTTTTTTTGTTTTATAAATTTTCCCTGAAAAAAGGGAGATTAATATTGGCCTCTGGGCTTGTGTGCCAGTTGTGAGCGTGCCATCTGTGCCAGTCCTGAGCGTGCCATCTCTCTCACAAATAGTGGGCCATAGAAAGCCTATTTAAATTTTTTTTTGGTTTTATAAATTCTCCCAGAAAAAAAGGGAGATTAATATTGGCCTCTGGGCTTCTGTGCCAGTCCTGAGCGTGCCATCTGTGCCAGTCCTGAGCGTCCCATCTCTCTCACAAATAGTGGGCCATAGAAAGCCTATTTTATTTTTTTTGGGGGTTTTATAAATTCTCCCTGAAAAAAAGGGAGATTAATATTGGCCTCTGGGCTTGTGTGCCAGTCCTGAGCGTGCCATCTGTGCCAGCCCTGAGCGTGCCATCTCTCTCACAAATAGTGGGCCATAGAAAGCCTATTTATTTTTTTTTTTTGTTTTATAAATTTTCCCTGAAAAAAGGGAGATTAATATTGGCCTCTGGGCTTGTGTGCCAGTTGTGAGCGTGCCATCTGTGCCAGTCCTGAGCGTGCCATCTCTCTCACAAATAGTGGGCCATAGAAAGCCTATTTAAATATTTTTTTGGTTTTATAAATTCTCCCAGAAAAAAAGGGAGATTAATATTGGCCTCTGGGCTTCTGTGCCAGTCCTGAGCGTGCCATCTGTGCCAGTCCTGAGCGTCCCATCTCTCTCACAAATAGTGGGCCATAGAAAGCCTATTTTATTTTTTTTTTGGGTTTTAGAAATTCTCCCTGGAAAAAAAAAGGGAGATTAATATTGCCCTTTGGGCTTGTGTGCCAGTACTAAGCGTTCCATCTCTCTCTCTCTCTCTCTCAGTCAGTGGGCCATAGAACGCCTATTTTTGGTTTTATTTGTTTTATAAATTCTCCCTGAAAAAATCATTTTATTTTATTTGGTTTCTAAATTCTTCCTGATAAAATCTTTTTTTTTTTATTATTTTTTTTTCTAAAGTCTCCCTGAAAAAAAAAAAAAAAAACAGTGGGAGATTAATATTGGCCTTTCTGCTTGTGTGCCAGTCTTGACTCCTGGGTGTGCCATCTCTCTCTCTCTCTCTCTCTCTCTCTCTCTCTCTCCAATTGTGGTCCATAGAAAGCCTATATTTTTTTTCCTTGATTTGGGTTCTAAAATCTACCAGAGAAAATAACTACATCAATCATTGGTAGAAAAATATTGGCCTCTGGGTTTGTGTGCCACTCCTGACTCCTGTGTGCGTCATCTCTCAGTCAGTGGGCCATAGAACGCCTATTTTTGTTTTTATTTGTTTTATAAATTCTCCCTGAAAAAATCATTTTATTTTATTTGGTTTCTAAATTCTTCCTGATAAAATCATATTTTTTTTATTATTTTTTTTTCTAAAGTCTCCCTGAAAAAAAAAAAAAAAAACAGTGGGAGATTAATATTGGCCTTTCTGCTTGTGTGCCAGTCTTGACTCCTGGGTGCGTCATCTCTCAGTCAGTGGGCCATAGAACGCCTATTTTTGGTTTTATTTGTTTTCTAAATTCTCCCTGAAAAAATCATTTTATTTTATTTGGTTTCTAAATTCTTCCTGATAAAATCACATTTTTTTTATTATTTTTTTTTCTAAAGTCTCCCTGAAAAAAAAAAAAAAAAACAGTGGGAGATTAATATTGGCCTTTCTGCTTGTGTGCCAGTCTTGACTCCTGGGTGCGTCATCTCTCAGTCAGTGGGCCATAGAACGCCTATTTTTGGTTTTATTTGTTTTCTAAATTCTCCCTGAAAAAATCATTTTATTTTATTTGGTTTCTAAATTCTTCCTGATAAAATCACATTTTTTTTATTATTTTTTTTTCTAAAGTCTCCCTGAAAAAAAAAAAAAAAAACAGTGGGAGATTAATATTGGCCTTTCTGCTTGTGTGCCAGTCTTGACTCCTGGGTGCGTCATCTCTCAGTCAGTGGGCCATAGAACGCCTATTTTTGGTTTTATTTGTTTTCTAAATTCTCCCTGAAAAAATCATTTTATTTTATTTGGTTTCTAAATTCTTCCTGATAAAATCACATTTTTTTTATTATTTTTTTTTCTAAAGTCTCCCTGAAAAAAAAAAAAAAAAACAGTGGGAGATTAATATTGGCCTTTCTGCTTGTGTGCCAGTCTTGACTCCTGGGTGCGTCATCTCTCAGTCAGTGGGCCATAGAACGCCTATTTTTGGTTTTATTTGTTTTCTAAATTCTCCCTGAAAAAATCATTTTATTTTATTTGGTTTCTAAATTCTTCCTGATAAAATCACATTTTTTTTATTATTTTTTTTTCTAAAGTCTCCCTGAAAAAAAAAAAAAAAAACAGTGGGAGATTAATATTGGCCTTTCTGCTTGTGTGCCAGTCTTGACTCCTGGGTGCGTCATCTCTCAGTCAGTGGGCCATAGAACGCCTATTTTTGGTTTTATTTGTTTTATAAATTCTCCCTGAAAAAATCATTTTATTTTATTTGGTTTCTAAATTCTTCCTGATAAAATCATATTTTTTTTATTATTTTTTTTTCTAAAGTCTCCCTGAAAAAAAAAAAAAAAAAACAACCAAAAAAAACAGTGGGAGATTAATATTGGCCTTTCTGCTTGTGTGCCAGTCTTGACTCCTGGGTGTGCCATCTCTCTCTCTCTCTCTCTCTCTCTCTCTCTCTCTCTCTCTCTCTCTCCAATTGTGGTCCATAGAAAGCCTATATTTTTTTTCCTTGATTTGGGTTCTAAAATCTACCAGAGAAAATAACTACATCAATCATTGGTAGAAAAATATTGGCCTCTGGGTTTGTGTGCCACTCCTGACTCCTGTGTGCGTCATCTCTCAGTCAGTGGGCCATAGAACGCCTATTTTTGTTTTTATTTGTTTTATAAATTCTCCCTGAAAAAATCATTTTATTTTATTTGGTTTCTAAATTCTTCCTGATAAAATCATATTTTTTTTATTATTTTTTTTTCTAAAGTCTCCCTGAAAAAAAAAAAAAAAAAAAAAAAACAGTGGGAGATTAATATTGGCCTTTCTGCTTGTGTGCCAGTCTTGACTCCTGGGTGTGCCATCTCTCTCTCTCTCTCTCTCTCCAATTGTGGTCCATAGAAAGCCTACATTTTTTTTCCTTGATTTGGGTTCCAAAATCTACCAGAGAAAATAACTCCATCAATCATTGGTAGAAAAATATTGGCCTCTGGGCTTGTGTGCCACTCCTGATTCCTGTGTGCGTCATCTCTCACTCAGTGGCCCATAGAAAGCATATAGTTTGTTACATTTGTTTTCTAAATTCTCCCTGCAAAAATCTTTTTTTTTTTTTTTGGGGGGTTTCTAAAGTGTTCCTGAAAAAAATAAAAATAAAAAACAAATAATAGTGTGACATTAATATTAACATTTGTGCTTCAGTGACAGTCCTGCGTGTGGGGCATCTCTCTAATTTGCAGCCACCAAAAAAAGAGTGTGTAACATTGGGCCTGATTTTCGCTGTGGTCTCACCAACCTGTAAAGGGGTAGCTAAATCATACTGAAGTTATAGCTCACCGTGTAAGTTGTGTGACTGCAACAAATAACGTTAGTTTGGTTACGTTTTTAAAACAATGAGGAAGTCTAGTGGAAGAGGTCGTGGCCGGGGGCGTTCATTGTCAGCTGGTAATGAGGGTAGTGGTAGTGGTGGAGCATCAGGTGGTCGTGGGGGAAAAAATATTGCACCTAAGTCTGGAGCTGTGGAGCCAGGTTCGTCGTCCGGCTACACAAGGCCTCGAACGCTCCCTTTTCTGGGATTAGGAAAACCGCTTTTAAAGCCGGAGCAGCAAGAGCAAGTTTTGGCTTATCTTGCTGACTCAGCCTCTAGCTCTTTTGCCTCATCTCGTGAAACTGGTAAAAGTAAAAGCAGCGCATCGTTAGTGGATGTTCACGGTCAGGGACAAGTCACTTCCTTGTCCTCTTCAGCAAAAACAACAACAGAGAAGAATGCAGCAGGCGACACAACGGGTTACTCCATGGAGCTCTTTACACATACCGTCCCTGGCTTAGAAAGTGAAGCAGTTAACAGTCCATGCCCATTACAAGTTGAATCTGACATGGAGTGCACTGACGCACAGCCACAGCCAGACTACTATGCTGGTCCTTTGACTCAGACCACAACATTGCCCTCGCAGGGTGCTGATCAAGAATCAGACCCTGATGAGACTATGTTGCCCCATCACGAACGCTATACCACCGAACGACACGGTGACACAGACGAAGTTGCGCAGGAGGTACAAGAAGAGTTATTAGATGACCCAGTTCTTGACCCCGATTGGCAGCCATTGGGGGAACAGGGTGCAGGCGGCAGCAGTTCTGAAGCAGAGGAGGAGGAGGGGCCGCAGCAGGCATCAACATCGCCACAGGTTCCATCTGCCGGGCCCGTATCTTGCCCAAAACGCGTGGCAAAGCCAAAACCTGGTGGAGGACAGCGTGGCCATCCGGTTAAAGCTCAGTCTGCAATGCCTGAAAAGGTATCCGATGCTAGAAAGAGTGCAGTCTGGCATTTTTTTAAACAACATCCAATTGATCAGCGCAAAGTCATCTGTCAAAAATGTTCTACTTCCTTAAGCAGAGGTCAGAATCTGAAAAGTCTCAATACTAGTTGCATGCATAGACATTTAACCACCATGCATTTGAAAGCTTGGACTAACTACCAAACGTCCCTTAAGGTTGTTGCACCCTCGGCCAATGAAGCTAGTCATCAACGCAACATCCCTTCCGGCAGTGTAGGACCACCATTTAGCGCACCACCTGCTGTATCTGTGCAGGTATCTTTGCCAGGCCAAAGCAGTCAGGGTCAGGGAATCACCAGTTTCGTAGTAGGAAACACTGCATCTAGGGCACCGGCGGCAACAATACCATCTCCCACCGTCTCTCAGTCTGCCATGTCCACCGGCACCCCCGCTAGTTCCACGATCTCCAGCTCTCCAGTCCAGCTCACCCTACATGAGACTATGGTTAGAAAAAGGAAATACTTAGCCTCGCATCCGCGTACACAGGGTTTGAACGCCCACATAGCTAGACTAATCTCGTTAGAGATGATGCCCTACCGGTTAGTTGAAAGCGAAGCTTTCAAAGACCTGATGGACTACGCTGTACCACGCTACGAGCTACCCAGTCGACACTTTTTTTCCAGAAAAGCCATCCCAGCCCTCCACCAGCATGTTAAAGAGCGCATCGTCCATGCACTCAGGCAATCTGTGAGCACAAAGGTGCACCTGACAACAGATGCATGGACCAGTAGGCATGGCCAGGGACGTTACGTGTCCATCACGGCACACTGGGTAAATGTGGTGGATTCAGGGTCCACAGGGGACAGCAAGTTTGGGACAGTTCTGCCTAGCCCACGGTCTAGTAAACAGTTGTCTGTAGCCGTTCGCACCCCCTCCTCCTCCTCCTCCTCCTCCTCGTCCTCCTGCAGAAGCAAGAGCTCGTCCACAGACCGCAGTCGCACAAACACTCCATCCGCACCTGCCACTGTTGCACACCAGGTCTCCCATTATGGGGCAGCTACTGGCATACGTCAGCAGGCTGTATTGGCTATGAAGTGTTTGGGCGACAATAGACACACCGCGGAAGTTCTGTCCGAGTTCTTGCAGCAAGAAACGCAGTCGTGGCTGGGCACTGTAGATCTTGAGGCAGGCAAGGTAGTGAGTGATAACGGAAGGAATTTCATGGCTGCCATCTCCCTTTCCCAACTGAAACACATTCCTTGCCTGGCTCACACCTTAAACCTGGTGGTGCAGTGCTTCCTGAAAAGTTATCCGGGGTTATCCGACCTGCTCCTCAAAGTGCGTGGACTTTGCGCACATATCCGCCGTTCGCCTGTACACTCCAGCCGTATGCAGACCTATCAGCGTTCTTTGAACCTTCCCCAGCATCGCCTAATCATAGACGTTGCAACAAGGTGGAACTCAACACTGCACATGCTTCAGAGACTGTGCGAACAGAGGCGGGCTGTTATGTTTTTGTGGGAGGATACACATACACGGGCAGGCAGTAGGATGGCAGACATGGAGTTGTCAGGTGTGCAGTGGTCGAAGATTCAAGACATGTGTCAAGTCCTTCAGTGTTTTGAGGAATGCACACGGCTGGTTAGTGCAGACAACGCCATAATAAGCATGAGCATCCCCCTAATGCGTCTGCTGATGCAAAGTTTGACGCACATAAAGGATCAGGCGTCTGCACCAGAGGAAGAGGAAAGCCTTGATGACAGTCAGCGATTTGCTGGTCAGGGCAGTGTACATGACGAGGTACCGGGCGAAGAGGAGGTGGAGGATGAGGAGGATGATGGGGATGAGTATATTTTTAATGAGGAAGCTTTCCCGGGGGCACGGGAAATTGGTGGCGTGGCAAGGCCGGGTTCTGGTTTTTTGAGGGACACAAGTGACGTAGATTTGCCTGCAACTGCCCCTCAACCAAGCACAACCGCAGATTTGACAACGGGAACTTTGGCCCACATGGCGGATTATGCCTTGCGTATCCTCAAAAGGGACACACGCATTACAAAAATGATGAACGATGACGATTACTGGTTGGCCTGCCTCCTTGATCCTCGCTATAAAGGCAAATTGCAAAATATTATGCCACATGAGAACTTGGAACTAATATTAGCAACAAAACAATCAACTCTTGTTGACCGTTTGCTTCTGGCATTCCCTGCACACAGCGCCCGTGATCGTTCTCACACGAGCTCCAGGGGCCAGCAGACCAGAGGTGTTAGAGGGGCAGAAATCAGAAGTGGCGTTGGCCAGAGGGGTTTTCTGACCAGGTTGTGGAGTGATTTTTCTATGACCGCAGACAGGACAGGTACTGCAGCATCAATTCAAAGTGACAGGAGACAACATTTGTCCAGTATGGTTACAAACTATTTTTCATCCCTTATCGACGTTCTCCCTCAACCGTCATTCCCATTTGATTACTGGGCATCCAAATTAGACACCTGGCCAGAATTGGCAGAATATGCATTGCAGGAGCTTGCTTGCCCGGCAGCTAGTGTCCTATCAGAAAGAGTATTCAGTGCTGCAGGTTCAATACTAACAGAAAAAAGGACTCGTCTGGCTACCCAAAATGTAGATGATCTAACCTTCATTAAAATGAACCACAACTGGATTTCAAAATCTTTTGCCCCACCCTGCCCGGCTGACACCTAGCTTTCCTATGAAAAGGTCTTGCCTGTGGACTATTCTGAATGACTTTTCCAATCTCGTAATTTTCTTCACCTGATTGTCCAGCATACGACATGTTTCCACCTCACGAAATGGCCAAACTCCCCACACGGGGCCGTGCTATCGCCACTTTGCGCTTGGACCCTTGAGAGTGCTGTTTGTCTGAAGAGGTGGGTGTGGCCGCTTTTGGTCGACGGCACTGCCACTGGGTCCCTCATAGTACAATAAAGTGTCTCTGGCGGTGGTGGTGCGCACCCAACGTCAGACACACCGTTGTAATATGAGGGGCCCTGTGCCTGTAACGCCGGCCACAAGACAGTTCCCCCCCCCAGCTCAAACAGTGCTCTACCACTAGCAAAATTATCTCTCACAGCTTCACCAATGTGTAGTCTAGGCGCTGACATCCTTCAATGCCTGGCACTGACAATACCATTGTTTTGACATTTTTGTTATGTTAGGCCTTCGAAGCCTGTCTGCGGTCCCTTCTTTCTACAACTACTACACTGACCAGGCCACTGCTGGCCGTGTTACCCTGGAACCAATTTAAAAGTGCCTACAGTCAGCCCAATTTTGTTATGTTAGGCCTTCGAAGACTGTCTGCCGTCACTCCTTCCACTAGACTTCCACTGACCATACACTGCTGCCCATGTACCCCTGGAACCAATTTAAAGTGCCTACAGCCAGCCCAATTTTGTTATGTTAGGCCTTCGAAGCCTGTCTGCGGTCACTCCTTCCACTAGACTTCCACTGACCAGACCACTGCTGCCCGTGTACCCCTGGAACCAATTTAAAAGTGCCTACAGCCAGCCCAAGTTTGTTATGTTAGGCCTTGGAAGCCTGTCTGCGGTCACTCCTTCCACTAGACTTCCACTGACCAGACCACTGCTGCCCGTGTACCCCTGGAACCAATTTAAAAGTGCCTACAGCCAGCCCAAGTTTGTTATGTTAGGCCTTGGAAGCCTGTCTGCGGTCACTCCTTCCACTAGACTTCCACTGACCAGACCACTGCTGCCCGTGTACCCCTGGAACCAATTTAAAAGTGCCTACAGCCAGCCCAAGTTTGTTATGTTAGGCCTTGGAAGCCTGTCTGCGGTCACTCCTTCCACTAGACTTCCACTGACCAGACCACTGCTGCCCGTGTACCCCTGGAACCAATTTAAAAGTGCCTACAGCCAGCCCAAGTTTGTTATGTTAGGCCTTGGAAGCCTGTCTGCGGTCACTCCTTCCACTAGACTTCCACTGACCAGACCACTGCTGCCCGTGTACCCCTGGAACCAATTTAAAAGTGCCTACAGCCAGCCCAAGTTTGTTATGTTAGGCCTTGGAAGCCTGTCTGCGGTCACTCCTTCCACTAGGCCTCCACTGACCACACCACTGCTGTCCGTGTACCCCTGGAACCAATTTAAAATTGCCTACAGCCATGTGTTATTATTTTAGGCCTTCGATGCCTGTCTGCGGTCACTCCTTCCACTAGGCCTCCACTGACCACACCACTGCTGTCCGTGTACCCCTGGAACCAATTTAAAATTGCCTACAGCCAGCCCAATTTTTTTATTTTAGGCCTTCGATGCCTGTCTGCGGTCCATTCTTTCAACTACTACTACACTGACCAGGTCACTGCTGCCCGTGTACCCCTGGAACCAATTTAAAATTGCCTACAGCCATGTGTTATTATTTTAGGCCTTCGATGCCTGTCTGCGGTCACTCCTTCCACTAGGCCTCCACTGACCACACCACTGCTGCCCGTGTACCCCTGGAACCAATTTAAAATTGCCTACAGCCAGCCCAATTTTTTTATTTTAGGCCTTCGATGCCTGTCTGCGGTCCATTCTTTCAACTACTACTACACTGACCAGGTCACTGCTGCCCGTGTACCCCTGGAACCAATTTAAAATTGCCTATAGCCAGCCCAATTTTTTTATTTTAGGCCTTCGATGCCTGTCTGCGGTCCATTCTTTCAACTACTACTACACTGACCAGGTCACTGCTGCCCGTCTACCCCTGGAACCAATTTAAAATTGCCTACAGCCATGTGTTATTATTTTAGGCCTTCGATGCCTGTCTGCGGTCACTCCTTCCACTAGGCCTCCACTGACCACACCACTGCTGTCCGTGTACCCCTGGAACCAATTTAAAATTGCCTACAGCCATGTGTTATTATTTTAGGCCTTCGATGCCTGTCTGCGGTCACTCCTTCCACTAGGCCTCCACTGACCACACCACTGCTGTCCGTGTACCCCTGGAACCAATTTAAAATTGCCTACAGCCAGCCCAATTTTTTTATTTTAGGCCTTCGATGCCTGTCTGCGGTCCATTCTTTCAACTACTACTACACTGACCAGGTCACTGCTGCCCGTGTACCCCTGGAACCAATTTAAAATTGCCTACAGCCATGTGTTATTATTTTAGGCCTTCGATGCCTGTCTGCGGTCACTCCTTCCACTAGGCCTCCACTGACCACACCACTGCTGCCCATGTACCCCTGGAACCAATTTAAAATTGCCTACAGCCAGCCCAATTTTTTTATTTTAGGCCTTCGATGCCTGTCTGCGGTCCATTCTTTCAACTACTACTACACTGACCAGGTCACTGCTGCCCGTGTACCCCTGGAACCAATTTAAAATTGCCTACAGCCAGCCCAATTTTTTTATTTTAGGCCTTCGATGCCTGTCTGCGGTCCATTCTTTCAACTACTACTACACTGACCAGGTCACTGCTGCCCGTGTACCCCTGGAACCAATTTAAAATTGCCTACAGCCAGCCCAATTTTTTTATTTTAGGCCTTCGATGCCTGTCTGCGGTCCATTCTTTCAACTACTACTACACTGACCAGGTCACTGCTGCCCGTGTACCCCTGGAACCAATTTAAAATTGCCTACAGCCAGCCCAATTTTTTTATTTTAGGCCTTCGATGCCTGTCTGCGGTCCATTCTTTCAACTACTACTACACTGACCAGGTCACTGCTGCCCGTGTACCCCTGGAACCAATTGAAAATTGCCTACAGCCATGTGTTATTATTTTAGGCCTTCGATGCCTGTCTGCGGTCACTCCTTCCACTAGGCCTCCACTGACCACACCACTGCTGCCCGTGTACCCCTGGAACCAATTTAAAATTGCCTACAGCCAGCCCAATTTTTTTATTTTAGGCCTTCGATGCCTGTCTGCGGTCCATTCTTTCAACTACAACTACACTGACCAGGTCACTGCTGCCCGTGTACCCCTGGAACCAATTTAAAAGTGCCTACAGCCAGCCCAAGTTTGTTATGTTAGGCCTTGGAAGCCTGTCTGCGGTCACTCCTTCCACTAGACTTCCACTGACCAGACCACTGCTGCCCGTGTACCCCTGGAACCAATTTAAAATTGCCTACAGCCAGCCCAATTTTTTTATTTTAGGCCTTCGATGCCTGTCTGCGGTCCATTCTTTCAACTACTACTACACTGACCAGGTCACTGCTGCCCGTGTACCCCTGGAACCAATTTAAAATTGCCTACAGCCAGCCCAATTTTTTTATTTTAGGCCTTCGATGCCTGTCTGCGGTCCATTCTTTCAACTACTACTACACTGACCAGGTCACTGCTGCCCGTGTACCCCTGGAACCAATTTAAAATTGCCTACAGCCAGCCCAATTTTTTTATTTTAGGCCTTCGATGCCTGTCTGCGGTCCATTCTTTCAACTACTACTACACTGACCAGGTCACTGCTGCCCGTGTACCCCTGGAACCAATTTAAAATTGCCTACAGCCAGCCCAATTTTTTTATTTTAGGCCTTCGATGCCTGTCTGCGGTCCATTCTTTCAACTACTACTACACTGACCAGGTCACTGCTGCCCGTGTACCCCTGGAACCAATTTAAAATTGCCTACAGCCATGTGTTATTATTTTAGGCCTTCGATGCCTGTCTGCGGTCACTCCTTCCACTAGGCCTCCACTGACCACACCACTGCTGCCCGTGTACCCCTGGAACCAATTTAAAATTGCCTACAGCCAGCCCAATTTTTTTATTTTAGGCCTTCGATGCCTGTCTGCGGTCCATTCTTTCAACTACAACTACACTGACCAGGTCACTGCTGCCCGTGTACCCCTGGAACCAATTTAAAAGTGCCTACAGCCAGCCCAAGTTTGTTATGTTAGGCCTTGGAAGCCTGTCTGCGGTCACTCCTTCCACTAGACTTCCACTGACCAGACCACTGCTGCCCGTGTACCCCTGGAACCAATTTAAAATTGCCTACAGCCAGCCCAATTTTTTTATTTTAGGCCTTCGATGCCTGTCTGCGGTCCATTCTTTCAACTACTACTACACTGACCAGGTCACTGCTGCCCGTGTACCCCTGGAACCAATTTAAAATTGCCTACAGCCATGTGTTATTATTTTAGGCCTTCGATGCCTGTCTGCGGTCACTCCTTCCACTAGGCCTCCACTGACCACACCACTGCTGTCCGTGTACCCCTGGAACCAATTTAAAATTGCCTACAGCCATGTGTTTTTATTTTAGGCCTTCGATGCCTGTCTGCGGTCCATTCTTTCAACTACTACTACACTGACCAGGGCACTGCTGGCCGTGTACCCCTGGAACCAACATCAGAAAATATAAAAATAAGTATTTTGCTTATAAAAAAGAAAATACTGGTGAGATATCAAATGCAGACATTTTAACATTAAAAACAAACACACAACTAAAATCTGGTACAGTACTAAAAATGGCCACCAGCTACAATTACTTTCTCCTGCAAGTAGTTAACTGAAAGTTTTTTTAAATTGAAAACACACATATGGCATCCACCGAGTGTTGTCCTGTCGCGTCTTCTTTATATTATTGCCGAGAAGATGCAAAATAATGAAAATAATAAAATCATTAATTACCAAAATAATAGAGAAAGTCAACACCACATTGCAAATAAACATTCATTCCAAATAAAGAAGCAGGGCGCGTCCGAGGGTGAGTATATACCTAATAAGAATCTAATCACCCTCGGACGCGCAATGCTTATTTCCAACAGCCTTCCTTCCTAAGAATCATCCCTTCCGTGGTGTAGAGAGACGTTGTGTTACACTCCAAGGTGTTCCCCAGGTTGCCTTTCCTGAGCTTCGATCTACCGGCTCTCGTTTAGTAGTTGTTGGAAACTACGCTGCATTAGGCCTTCAAATTGGGTATGGGGTGTAGAGAGATGGTGTGTTCCACTCCAAGGTGTTCCCCAGGTTGCCTTTCCTGAGCTTCGATCTTCCGGCTCTCGTTTAGTAGTTCTTGGAAACTACACTGCATTAGGCCTTCAAATTGGGTATGGGGTGTAGAGAGAGGGTGTGTTACACTCCAAGGTGTTCCCCAGGTTGCCTTTCCTGAGCTTCGATCTTCATGCTCTCGTTTAGTAGTTGTCGGAAACTACGCTGCATTAGGCCTACAAATTGGGTATGGGGTGTAGAGAGAGGGTTTGTTACACTCCAAGGTGTTCCCCAGGTTGCCTTTCCTGAGCTTCGATCTTCCGGCTCTCGTTTAGTAGTTGTTGGAAACTACGCTGCATTAGGCCTTCAAATTGGGTATGGGGTGTAGCGAGAGGGTGTGTTACACTCCAAGGTGTTCCCCAGGTTGCCTTTCCTGAGCTTCGATCTTCCGGCTCTCGTTTAGTAGTTCTTGGAAACTACACTGCATTAGACCTTCAAATTGGGTATGGGGTGTAGAGAGAGGGTGTGTTACACTCTAAGGTGTTCCCCAGGTTTCCTTGCCATTGCTTCGGTCTTCCGACTCTCGTTTAGTAGTTGTAGAAAAGTACACTGCATTAGGCCATACAAAATGGGTATGGGGTGGAGAGAGATGGTGTGTTACACTCCAAGGTGTTCCCCAGGTTGCCTTTCCTGAGCTTCTATCTTCAGGCTCTCATTAAATTGTGGTTAAATGGAACAACTGCATTTGGCGTACTAGTTGGTTTGGGGCCTACTATCGGTGTCTGCCACTCCTTGCTGTTCTCCTCCACTGAACAAAGCTGTGCCGCCTGTTTACTACGGTTGCCAATTTTGAACTGCATTTCGACTACTTACTGATTTGGCCCTACTCTCTGTGTCAGCCTCTCATTCCAGTTGTCCTCCACTGCAATGCCCCCTGGTTATTCCTGTGTTACCAATTTTGAACTGCATTTAGCCCACTTTCTTCTTTGGGCCTATATCTGTGTTTCCACTTCATCGTGCCCATTGCCCAGCCAGTGATAGATGAGTCTGCTGGTACATTGACCCATAACGCAACATTCCCCGTGCACGCTACACAACAACATTGTGACCCTGCTGAAAGTCAGGTTGCTCTTCCCGCATACCATACCACCTTACACGGGGACAAAGAGGAAGGTGCAGATGAAAGTGCAGGTTCCTTCATCAGGTGGGGGGAGGAATACTAGTTGGCGACGTCACTGGCACAGGGCCTCTCATAGTACGCAAAAGTGTTGCTGCCGGTGGGAGGCGCCCCCGCCGTGCAAACACACCGCTGTACTTTGAGGGGCCCTGTGCCAGTGCCAATGCCAACGAGTGGGCCCCCCCTGCTTGCTCAGGTTCACAGCACTTGCAAAGTTGAAATACTTACCTCTCCCTGCTCCACTGCCGTGACGTGGTCCAGATTTCCTGGGCCCACTAATTACTTGAACCAGCCCTACCCCCCACAACTTTAGCCAAATGACCCCCAATTTCAAATGCCTTCCAATTATTATAAGGTAAATTACGCTTGACAAGCTTCATTAAGAAGAATGGATGGTTTTGACATTAAAATGGGCACTCTAGGTGTTTTCCTGGCCCCCACTCACTGCCGACTATGCTGCCCCATTGACTTGCATTGTGTTTCGTGTTTCGGTCGATCCCGACTTTACGTCATAATCGGCCGATTTCACTCGACCCGACTTTGGACATAGTCGGGTTTCGCAAAACCCGGCTCGACTCTAAAAAGGTCAAGGTCGCTCAACTCTAGTGCTGACATTTACTGGAATAGTTGTAGGAAAGGGTGATATATCTAATTGTGTAGTATCCGGTCCTGTACTAGTAATGGAGGTGACCTCTGTAGTATCGGATGGTGTAGAGGTGGTGTGTAACTGTGTAGTATCCGGTCCTGTACTAGTAGTGGAGGTGACCTCTGTAGTATCAGATGGTGGAGAGGTGGTGTGTAACTGTGTAGTATCCGGTCCTGTACTAGTAGTGGAGGTGACCTTTGTAGTATCAGATGATGGAGAGGTGGTGTGTAACTGTGTAATATCTGGTCCTGTACTAGTAGTGGAGGTGACCTCTGTAGTATCAGATGATGGAGAGGTGGTGTGTAACTGTGTAGTATCTGGTCCTGTACTAGTAGTGGAGGTGACCTCTGTAGTATCAGATGGTGGAGAGGTGGTGTGTAACTGTGTAGTATCCGGTCCTGTACTAGTAGTGGAGGTGACCTTTGTAGTATCAGATGGTGGAGAGGTGGTGTGTAACTGTGTAGTATCTGGTCCTGTACTAGTAGTGGAGGAGACCTCTGTAGTATCAGATGGTGGAGAGGTGGTGTGTAACTGTGTAGTATCCGGTCCTGTACTAGTAGTGGAGGTGACCTCTGTAGTATCAGATGGTGGAGAGGTGGTGTATAACTGTGTAGTATCTGGTCCTGTACTAGTAGTGGAGGTGACCTCTGTAGTATCAGATGGTGGAGAGGTGGTGTGTAACTGTGTAGTATCCGGTCCTGTACTAGTAGTGGAGGTGACCTCTGTAGTATCAGATGGTGGAGAGGTGGTGTGTAACTGTGTAGTATCCGGTCCTGTACTAGTAGTGGAGGTGACCTCTGTAGTAGCAGATGGTGGAGAGGTGGTGTGTAACTGTGTAGTATCTGGTCCTGTACTAGTAGTGGTGGTGACCTCTGTAGTATCAGATGGTGGAGAGGTGGTGTGTAACTGTGTAATATCTGGTCCTGTACTAGTAGTGGAGGTGACCTCTGTAGTATCAGATGGTGGAGAGGTGATGTGTAACTGTGTAGTATCCGGTCCTGTACTAGTAGTGGAGGTGACCTCTGTAGTATCAGATGGTGGAGAGGTGGTGTGTAACTGTGTAGTATCCGGTCCTGTACTAGTAGTGGAGGTGACCTCTGTAGTAGCAGATGGTGGAGAGGTGGTGTGTAACTGTGTAGTATCCGGTCCTGTACTAGTAGTGGAGGTGACCTCTGTAGTATCAGATGGTGGAGAGGTGGTGTGTAACTGTGTAGTATCTGGTCCTGTACTAGTAGTGGAGGTGACCTCTGTAGTATCAGATGGTGGAGAGGTGGTGTGTAACTGTGTAGTATCTGGTCCTGTACTAGTAGTGGAGGTGACCTCTGTAGTATCAGATGGTGGAGAGGTGGTGTGTAACTGTGTAGTATCCGGTCCTGTACTAGTAGTGGAGGTGACCTCTGTAGTATCAGATGGTGGAGAGGTGGTGTGTAACTGTGTAGTATCTGGTCCTGTACTAGTAGTGGAGGTGACCTCTGTAGTATCAGATGATGGAGAGGTGGTGTGTAACTGTGTAGTATCCGGTCCTGTACTAGTAGTGGAGGTGACCTCTGTAGTATCAGATGGTGGAGAGGTGGTGTGTAACTGTGTAGTATCTGGTCCTGTACTAGTAGTGGAGGTGACCTCTGTAGTATCAGATGGTGGAGAGGTGGTGTGTAACTGTGTAATATCTGGTCCTGTACTAGTAGTGGAGGTGACCTCTGTAGTATCAGATGGTGGAGAGGTGGTGTATAACTGTGTAGTATCCGGTCCTGTACTAGTAATGGAGGTGACCTCTGTAGTATCAGATGGTGGAGAGGTGGTGTGTAACTGTGTAGTATCTGGTCCTGTACTAGTAGTGGAGGTGACCTCTGTAGTATCAGATGGTGGAGAGGTGGTGTGTAACTGTGTAGTATCTGGTCCTGTACTAGTAGTGGTGGTGACCTCTGTAGTATCAGATGGTGGAGAGGTGGTGTGTAACTGTGTAGTATCTGGTCCTGTACTAGTAGTGGAGGTGACCTCTGTAGTATCAGATGGTGGAGAGGTGGTGTGTAACTGTGTAGTATCTGGTCCTGTACTAGTAGTGGAGGTGACCTCTGTAGTATCAGATGGTGGAGAGGTGGTGTGTAACTGTGTAGTATCTGGTCCTGTACTAGTAGTGGAGGTGACCTCTGTAGTATCAGATGGTGGAGAGGTGGTGTGTAACTGTGTAGTATCTGGTCCTGTACTAGTAGTGGTGGTGACCTCTGTAGTACCAGATGGTGGAGAGGTGGTGTGTAACTGTGTAATATCTGGTCCTGTACTAGTAGTGGAGGTGACCTCTGTAGTATCAGATGGTGGAGAGGTGGTGTGTAACTGTGTAGTATCCGGTCCTGTACTAGTAGTGGAGGTGACCTCTGTAGTTTCAGATGGTGGAGAGGTGGTGTGTAACTGTGTAGTATCCGGTCCTGTACTAGTAGTGGAGGTGACCTCTGTAGTATCAGATGGTGGAGAGGTGGTGTATAACTGTGTAGTATCTGGTCCTGTACTAGTAGTGGTGGTGACCTCTGTAGTATCAGATGGTGGAGAGGTGGTGTGTAACTGTGTAGTATCCGGTCCTGTACTAGTAGTGGAGGTGACCTCTGTAGTATCAGATGGTGGAGAGGTGGTGTATAACTGTGTAGTATCTGGTCCTGTACTAGTAGTGGAGGTGACCTCTGTAGTATCAGATGGTGGAGAGGTGGTGTATAACTGTGTAGTATCTGGTCCTGTACTAGTAGTGGAGGTGACCTCTGTAGTATCAGATGGTGGAGAGGTGGTGTGTAACTGTGTAGTATCTGGTCCTGTACTAGTAATGGAGGTGACCTCTGTAGTATCAGATGGTGGAGAGGTGGTGTGTAACTGTGTAGTATCTGGTCCTGTACTAGTAGTGGAGGTGACCTCTGTAGTATCAGATGGTGGAGAGGTGGTGTGTAACTGTGTAGTATCTGGTCCTGTACTAGTAGTGGAGGTGACCTCTGTAGTATCAGATGGTGGAGAGGTGGTGTATAACTGTGTAGTATCTGGTCCTGTACTAGTAGTGGAGGTGACCTCTGTAGTATCAGATGGTGGAGAGGTGGTGTATAACTGTGTAGTATCTGGTCCTGTACTAGTAGTGGTGGTGACCTCTGTAGTATCAGATGGTGGAGTGGTGGTGTGTAACTGTGTAGTATCCGGTCCTGTAGTAGTAGAGGTGGTGACCTCTGTAGTATCAGATGGTGGAGAGGTGGTGTGTAACTGTGTAGTATCTGGTCCTGTACTAGTAGTGGAGGTGACCTCTGTAGTATCAGATGGTGGAGAGGTGGTGTGTAACTGTGTAGTATCCGGTCCTGTACTAGTAGTGGAGGTGACCTCTGTAGTATCAGATGGTGGAGAGGTGGTGTATAACTGTGTAGTATCTGGTCCTGTACTAGTAGTGGAGGTGACCTCTGTAGTATCAGATGGTGGAGAGGTGGTGTGTAACTGTGTAGTATCCGGTCCTGTACTAGTAGTGGAGGTGACCTCTGTAGTATCAGATGGTGGAGAGGTGGTGTGTAACTGTGTAGTATCTGGTCCTGTACTAGTAGTGGAGGTGACCTCTGTAGTATCAGATGGTGGAGAGGTGGTGTGTAACTGTGTAGTATCCGGTCCTGTACTAGTAGTGGAGGTGACCTCTGTAGTATCAGATGGTGGAGAGGTGGTGTGTAACTGTGTAGTATCTGGTCCTGTACTAGTAGTGGAGGTGACCTCTGTAGTATCAGATGGTGGAGAGGTGGTGTGTAACTGTGTAGTATCCGGTCCTGTACTAGTAGTGGAGGTGACCTCTGTAGTATCAGATGGTGGAGAGGTGGTGTGTAACTGTGTAGTATCTGGTCCTGTACTAGTAGTGGAGGTGACCTCTGTAGTATCAGATGGTGGAGAGGTGGTGTGTAACTGTGTAGTATCCGGTCCTGTACTAGTAGTGGAGGTGACCTCTGTAGTATCAGATGGTGGAGAGGTGGTGTGTAACTATGTAGTATCCGGTCCTGTACTAGTAGTGGAGGTGACCTCTGTAGTATCAGATGGTGGAGAGGTGGTGTGTAACTGTGTAGTATCTGGTCCTGTACTAGTAGTGGTGGTGACCTCTGTAGTATCAGATGGTGGAGAGGTGGTGTGTAACTGTGTAGTATCCGGTCCTGTACTAGTAGTGGAGGTGACCTCTGTAGTATCAGATGGTGGAGAGGTGGTGTGTAACTGTGTAGTATCCGGTCCTGTACTAGTAGTGGAGGTGACCTCTGTAGTATCAGATGGTGGAGAGGTGGTGTGTAACTATGTAGTATCCGGTCCTGTACTAGTAGTGGAGGTGACCTCTGTAGTATCAGATGGTGGAGAGGTGGTGTGTAACTGTGTAGTATCCGGTCCTGTACTAGTAGTGGAGGTGACCTCTGTAGTATCAGATGGTGGAGAGGTGGTGTGTAACTGTGTAGTATCTGGTCCTGTACTAGTAGTGGTGGTGACCTCTGTAGTATCAGATGGTGGAGAGGTGGTGTATAACTGTGTAGTATCCGGTCCTGTACTAGTAGTGGAGGTGACCTCTGTAGTATCAGATGGTGGAGAGGTGGTGTGTAACTGTGTAGTATCCGGTCCTGTACTAGTAGTGGAGGCGACCTCTGTAGTATCAGATGGTGGAGAGGTGGTGTGTAACTGTGTAGTATCCGGTCCTGTACTAGTAGTGGAGGTGACCTCTGTAGTATCAGATGGTGGAGAGGTGGTGTGTAACTGTGTAGTATCCGGTCCTGTACTAGTAGTGGTGGTGACCTCTGTAGTATCAGATGGTGGAGAGGTGGTGTATAACTGTGTAGTATCCGGTCCTGTACTAGTAGTGGAGGCGACCTCTGTAGTATCAGATGGTGGAGAGGTGGTGTGTAACTGTGTAGTATCCGGTCCTGTACTAGTAGTGGAGGTGACCTCTGTAGTATCAGATGGTGGAGAGGTGGTGTGTAACTGTGTAGTATCTGGTCCTGTACTAGTAGTGGTGGTGACCTCTGTAGTATCAGATGGTGGAGAGGTGGTGTATAACTGTGTAGTATCTGGTCCTGTACTAGTAGTGGAGGTGACCTCTGTAGTATCAGATGGTGGAGAGGTGGTGTATAACTGTGTAGTATCCGGTCCTGTACTAGTAGTGGAGGCGACCTCTGTAGTATCAGATGGTGGAGAGGTGGTGTGTAACTGTGTAGTATCCGGTCCTGTACTAGTAGTGGAGGTGACCTCTGTAGTATCAGATGGTGGAGAGGTGGTGTGTAACTGTGTAGTATCCGGTCCTGTACTAGTAGTGGTGGTGACCTCTGTAGTATCAGATGGGGGAGAGGTGGTGTATAACTGTGTAGTATCCGGTCCTGTACTAGTAGTGGTGGTGACCTCTGTAGTATCAGATGGTGGAGAGGTGGTGTATAACTGTGTAGTATCTGGTCCTGTACTAGTAGTGGAGGTGACCTCTGTAGTATCAGATGGTGGAGAGGTGGTGTGTAACTGTGTAGTATCTGGTCCTGTACTAGTAGTGGAGGTGACCTCTGTAGTATCAGATGGTGGAGAGGTGGTGTGTAACCTTGTAGTATCCGGTCCTGTACTAGTAGTGGAGGTGACCTCTGTAGTATCAGATGGTGGAGAGGTGGTGTGTAACTGTGTAGTATCCGGTCCTGTACTAGTAGTGGAGGCGACCTCTGTAGTATCAGATGGTGGAGAGGTGGTGTATAACTGTGTAGTATCTGGTCCTGTACTAGTAGTGGAGGTGACCTCTGTAGTATCAGATGGAGGAGAGGTGGTGTGTAACTGTGTAGTATCTGGTCCTGTACTAGTAGTGGAGGTGACCTCTGTAGTATCAGATGGTGGAGAGGTGGTGTGTAACTGTGTAGTATCCGGTCCTGTACTAGTAATGGAGGTGACCTCTGTAGTATCGGATGGTGGAGAGGTGGTGTGTAACTGTGTAGTATCCGGTCCTGTACTAGTAGTGGAGGTGACCTCTGTAGTATCAGATGGTGGAGAGGTGGTGTGTAACTGTGTAGTATCCGGTCCTGTACTAGTAATGGAGGTGACCTCTGTAGTATCGGATGGTGGAGAGGTGGTGTGTAACTGTGTAGTATCTGGTCCTGTACTAGTAGTGGAGGTGACCTCTGTAGTATCAGATGGTGGAGAGGTGGTGTGTAACTGTGTAGTATCTGGTCCTGTACTAGTAGTGGAGGTGACCTCTGTAGTATCAGATGGAGGAGAGGTGGTGTGTAACTGTGTAGTATCTGGTCCTGTACTAGTAGTGGAGGTGACCTCTGTAGTATCAGATGATGGAGAGGTGGTGTGTAACTGTGTAGTATCTGGTCCTGTACTAGTAGTGGAGGTGACCTCTGTAGTATCAGATGGTGGAGAGGTGGTGTGTAACTGTGTAGTATCCGGTCCTGTACTAGTAGTGGAGGTGACCTCTGTAGTATCAGATGGTGGAGAGGTGGTGTGTAACTGTGTAGTATCCGGTCCTGTACTAGTAGTGGTGGTGACCTCTGTAGTATCAGATGGTGGAGAGGTGGTGTGTAACTGTGTAGTATCCGGTCCTGTACTAGTAGTGGAGGAGACCTCTGTAGTATCAGATGGTGGAGAGGTGGTGTGTAACTGTGTAGTATCTGGTCCTGTACTAGTGGTGGAGGTGACCTCTGTAGTATCAGATGGTGGAGAGGTGGTGTGTAACTGTGTAATATCTGGTCCTGTACTAGTGGTGGAGGTGACCTCTGTAGTATCAGATGGTGGAGAGGTGGTGTGTAACTGTGTAATATCTGGTCCTGTACTAGTGGTGGAGGTGACCTCTGTAGTATCAGATGGTGGAGAGGTGGTGTGTAACCTTGTAGTATCCGGTCCTGTACTAGTAGTGGAGGTGACCTCTGTAGTATCAGATGGTGGAGAGGTGGTGTGTAACCTTGTAGTATCCGGTCCTGTACTAGTAGTGGAGGTGACCTCTGTAGTATCAGATGGTGGAGAGGTGGTGTGTAACTGTGTAGTATCCGGTCCTGTAGTAGTAGTGGAGGTGACCTCTGTAGTATCAGATGGTTGAGAGGTGGTGTGTAATTGTGTAGTATCTGGTCCTGTACTAGTAGTGGAGGTGACCTCTGTAGTATCAGATGGTGGAGAGGTGGTGTGTAACTGTGTAGTATCTGGTCCTGTACTAGTAGTGGAAGTGACCTCTGTAGTATCAGATGGTGGAGAGGTGGTGTGTAACTGTGTAATATCTGGTCCTGTACTAGTAGTGGTGGTGACCTCTGTAGTATCAGATGGTGGAGAGGTGGTGTGTAACTGTGTAGTATCTGGTCCTGTACTAGTAGTGGAGGTGATCTCTGTAGTATCAGATGGTGGAGAGGTGGTGTGTAACTGTGTAGTATCTGGTCCTGTACTAGTAGTGGAGGTGACCTCTGTAGTATCAGATGGTGGAGAGGTGGTGTGTAACTGTGTAGTATCTGGTCCTGTACTAGTAGTGGAGGTGACCTCTGTAGTATCAGATGGTGGAGAGGTGGTGTGTAATTGTGTAGTATCTGGTCCTGTACTAGTAGTGGAGGTGACCTCTGTAGTATCAGATGGTGGAGAGGTGGTGTGTAACTGTGTAATATCTGGTCCTGTACTAGTAGTGGTGGTGACCTCTGTAGTATCAGATGGTGGAGAGGTGGTGTGTAACTGTGTAGTATCTGGTCCTGTACTAGTAGTGGAGGTGATCTCTGTAGTATCAGATGGTGGAGAGGTGGTGTGTAACTGTGTAGTATCTGGTCCTGTACTAGTAGTGGAGGTGACCTCTGTAGTATCAGATGGTGGAGAGGTGGTGTGTAACTGTGTAGTATCTGGTCCTGTACTAGTAGTGGAGGTGACCTCTGTAGTATCAGATGGTGGAGAGGTGGTGTGTAATTGTGTAGTATCTGGTCCTGTACTAGTAGTGGAGGTGACCTCTGTAGTATCAGATGGTGGAGAGGTGGTGTGTAACTGTGTAGTATCTGGTCCTGTACTAGTAGTGGAGGTGACCTCTGTAGTATCAGATGGTGGAGAGGTGGTGTGTAACTGTGTAGTATCTGGTCCTGTTCTAGTAGTGGAGGTGACCTCTGTAGTATCAGATGGTGGAGAGGTGGTGTGTAACTGTGTAGTATCTGGTCCTGTACTAGTAGTGGAGGTGACCTCTGTAGTATCAGATGGTGGAGAGGTGGTGTGTAACTGTGTAGTATCTGGTCCTGTACTAGTAGTGGAGGTGACCTCTGTAGTATCAGATGGTGGAGAGGTGGTGTGTAACTGTGTAGTATCCGGTCCTGTACTAGTAGTGGAGGTGACCTCTGTAGTATCAGATGGTGGAGAGGTGGTGTGTAATTGTGTAGTATCTGGTCCTGTACTAGTAGTGGAGGTGACCTCTGTAGTATCAGATGGTGGAGAGGTGGTGTGTAATTGTGTAGTATCTGGTCCTGTACTAGTAGTGGAGGTGATCTCTGTAGTATCAGATGGTGGAGAGGTGGTGTGTAACTGTGTAGTATCTGGTCCTGTTCTAGTAGTGGAGGTGACCTCTGTAGTATCAGATGATGGAGAGGTGGTGTGTAACTGTGTAGTATCCGGTCCTGTACTAGTAGTGGAGGTGACCTCTGTAGTATCAGATGGTGGAGAGGTGGTGTGTAATTGTGTAGTATCTGGTCCTGTACTAGTAGTGGAGGTGACCTCTGTAGTATCAGATGGTGGAGAGGTGGTGTGTAATTGTGTAGTATCTGGTCCTGTACTAGTAGTGGAGGTGATCTCTGTAGTATCAGATGGTGGAGAGGTGGTGTGTAACTGTGTAGTATCTGGTCCTGTTCTAGTAGTGGAGGTGACCTCTGTAGTATCAGATGGTGGAGAGGTGGTGTGTAACTGTGTAGTATCCGGTCCTGTACTAGTAGTGGAGGTGACCTCTGTAGTATCAGATGGTGGAGAGGTGGTGTGTAATTGTGTAGTATCTGGTCCTGTACTAGTAGTGGAGGTGACCTCTGTAGTATCAGATGGTGGAGAGGTGGTGTGTAATTGTGTAGTATCTGGTCCTGTACTAGTAGTGGAGGTGACCTCTGTAGTATCAGATGGTGGAGAGGTGGTGTGTAATTGTGTAGTATCTGGTCCTGTACTAGTAGTGGAGGTGATCTCTGTAGTATCAGATGGTGGAGAGGTGGTGTGTAACTGTGTAGTATCTGGTCCTGTTCTAGTAGTGGAGGTGACCTCTGTAGTATCAGATGGTGGAGAGGTGGTGTGTAACTGTGTAGTATCTGGTCCTGTACTAGTAGTGGAGGTGACCTCTGTAGTATCAGATGGTGGAGAGGTGGTGTGTAACTGTGTAGTATCTGGTCCTGTACTAGTAGTGGAGGTGACCTCTGTAGTATCAGATGGTGGAGAGGTGGTGTGTAATTGTGTAGTATCTGGTCCTGTACTAGTAGTGGAGGTGACCTCTGTAGTATCAGATGGTGGAGAGGTGGTGTGTAACTGTGTAGTATCCGGTCCTGTACTAGTAGTGGAGGTGACCTCTGTAGTATCAGATGGTGGAGAGGTGGTGTGTAACTGTGTAGTATCTGGTCCTGTACTAGTAGTGGAGGTGACCTCTGTAGTATCAGATGGTGGAGAGGTGGTGTGTAACTGTGTAGTATCTGGTCCTGTACTAGTAGTGGTGGTGACCTCTGTAGTATCAGATGGTGGAGAGGTGGTGTGTAACTGTGTAGTATCTGGTCCTGTACTAGTAGTGGAGGTGACCTCTATATTATCAGATGGTGGAGAGGTGGTGTGTAACTGTGTAATATCTGGTCCTGTACTAGTAGTGGAGGTGACCTCTGTAGTATCAGATGGTGGAGAGGTGGTGTGTAACTGTGTAGTATCTGGTCCTGTACTAGTAGTGGAGGTGACCTCTGTAGTATCAGATGGTGGAGAGGTGGTGTGTAACTGTGTAGTATCTGGTCCTGTACTAGTAGTGGAGGTGACCTCTGTAGTATCAGATGGTGGAGAGGTGGTGTGTAACTGTGTAGTATCCGGTCCTGTACTAGTAGTGGAGGTGACCTCTGTAGTATCAGATGGTGGAGAGGTGGTGTGTAACTGTGTAGTATCTGGTCCTGTACTAGTAGTGGAGGTGACCTCTGTAGTATCAGATGGTGGAGAGGTGGTGTGTAACTGTGTAGTATCTGGTCCTGTACTAGTAGTGGAGGTGACCTCTGTAGTATCAGATGGTGGAGAGGTGGTGTGTAACTGTGTAGTATCTGGTCCTGTACTAGTAGTGGAGGTGACCTCTGTAGTATCAGATGGTGGAGAGGTGGTGTGTAACTGTGTAGTATCCGGTCCTGTACTAGTAGTGGAGGTGACCTCTGTAGTATCAGATGGTGGAGAGGTGGTGTGTAACTGTGTAGTATCTGGTCCTGTACTAGTAGTGGAGGTGACCTCTGTAGTATCAGATGGTGGAGAGGTGGTGTGTAACTGTGTAGTATCCGGTCCTGTACTAGTAGTGGTGGTGACCTCTGTAGTATCAGATGGTGGAGAGGTGGTGTATAACTGTGTAGTATCTGGTCCTGTACTAGTAGTGGAGGTGACCTCTGTAGTATCAGATGGTGGAGAGGTGGTGTGTAACTGTGTAGTATCTGGTCCTGTACTAGTAGTGGAGGTGACCTCTGTAGTATCAGATGGTGGAGAGGTGGTGTGTAACTGTGTAGTATCTGGTCCTGTACTAGTAGTGGAGGTGACCTCTGTAGTATCAGATGGTGGAGAGGTGGTGTGTAACTGTGTAGTATCTGGTCCTGTACTAGTAGTGGAGGTGACCTCTGTAGTATCAGATGGTGGAGAGGTGGTGTGTAACTGTGTAGTATCCGGTCCTGTACTAGTAGTGGTGGTGACCTCTGTAGTATCAGATGGTGGAGAGGTGGTGTGTAACTGTGTAGTATCTGGTCCTGTACTAGTAGTGGTGGTGACCTCTGTAGTATCAGATGGTGGAGAGGTGGTGTGTAACTGTGTAGTATCCGGTCCTGTACTAGTAGTGGAGGTGACCTCTGTAGTATCAGATGGTGGAGAGGTGGTGTGTAACTGTGTAGTATCTGGTCCTGTACTAGTAGTGGAGGTGACCTCTGTAGTATCAGATGGTGGAGAGGTGGTGTGTAACTGTGTAGTATCCGGTCCTGTACTAGTAGTGGAGGTGACCTCTGTAGTATCAGATGGTGGAGAGGTGGTGTGTAACTGTGTAGTATCCGGTCCTGTACTAGTAGTGGAGGTGACCTCTGTAGTATCAGATGGTGGAGAGGTGGTGTGTAACTGTGTAGTATCTGGTCCTGTACTAGTAGTGGAGGTGACCTCTGTAGTATCAGATGGTGGAGAGGTGGTGTGTAACTGTGTAGTATCCGGTCCTGTACTAGTAGTGGTGGTGACCTCTGTAGTATCAGATGGTGGAGAGGTGGTGTATAACTGTGTAGTATCTGGTCCTGTACTAGTAGTGGAGGTGACCTCTGTAGTATCAGATGGTGGAGAGGTGGTGTGTAACTGTGTAGTATCTGGTCCTGTACTAGTAGTGGAGGTGACCTCTGTAGTATCAGATGGTGGAGAGGTGGTGTGTAACTGTGTAGTATCCGGTCCTGTACTAGTAGTGGAGGTGACCTCTGTAGTATCAGATGGTGGAGAGGTGGTGTGTAACTGTGTAGTATCTGGTCCTGTACTAGTAGTGGAGGTGACCTCTGTAGTATCAGATGGTGGAGAGGTGGTGTGTAACTGTGTAGTATCCGGTCCTGTACTAGTAGTGGAGGTGACCTCTGTAGTATCAGATGGTGGAGAGGTGGTGTGTAACTGTGTAGTATCTGGTCCTGTACTAGTAGTGGAGGTGACCTCTGTAGTATCAGATGGTGGAGAGGTGGTGTGTAACTGTGTAGTATCTGGTCCTGTACTAGTAGTGGAGGTGACCTCTGTAGTATCAGATGGTGGAGAGGTGATGTGTAACTGTGTAGTATCCGGTCCTGTACTAGTAGTGGAGGTGACCTCTGTAGTATCAGATGGTGGAGAGGTGGTGTGTAACTGTGTAGTATCCGGTCCTGTACTAGTAGTGGAGGTGACCTCTGTAGTATCAGTTGGTGGAGAGGTGGTGTGTAACTGTGTAGTGTCTGGTCCTGTACTAGTAGTGGAGGTGACCTCTGTAGTATCAGATGGTGGAGAGGTGGTGTGTAACTGTGTAGTATCCGGTCCTGTACTAGTAGTGGAGGTGACCTCTGTAGTATCAGATGGTGGAGAGGTGGTGTGTAACTGTGTAGTATCCGGTCCTGTACTAGTAGTGGAGGTGACCTCTGTAGTATCAGATGGTGGAGAGGTGGTGTGTAACTGTGTAGTATCCGGTCCTGTACTAGTAGTGGTGGTGACCTCTGTAGTATCAGATGGTGGAGAGGTGGTGTGTAACTGTGTAGTATCCGGTCCTGTACTAGTAGTGGAGGTGACCTCTGTAGTATCAGTTGGTGGAGAGGTGGTGTGTAACTGTGTAGTGTCTGGTCCTGTACTAGTAGTGGAGGTGACCTCTGTAGTATCAGATGGTGGAGAGGTGGTGTATAACTGTGTAGTATCTGGTCCTGTACTAGTAGTGGAGGTGACCTCTGTAGTATCAGATGGTGGAGAGGTGGTGTGTAACTGTGTAGTATCCGGTCCTGTACTAGTAGTGGAGGTGACCTCTATAGTATCAGATGGTGGAGAGGTGGTGTGTAACTGTGTAGTATCCGGTCCTGTACTAGTAGTGGAGGTGACCTCTGTAGTATCAGATGGTGGAGAGGTGGTGTGTAACTGTGTAGTATCCGGTCCTGTACTAGTAGTGGAGGTGACCTCTGTAGTATCAGATGGTGGAGAGGTGGTGTGTAACTGTGTAGTATCCGGTCCTGTAGTAGTAGAGGTGGTGACCTCTGTAGTATCAGATGGTGGAGAGGTGGTGTGTAACTGTGTAGTATCTGGTCCTGTACTAGTAGTGGAGGTGACCTCTGTAGTATCAGATGGTGGAGAGGTGGTGTGTAACTGTGTAGTATCTGGTCCTGTACTAGTAGTGGAGGTGACCTCTGTAGTATCAGATGGTGGAGAGGTGGTGTGTAACTGTGTAGTATCTGGTCCTGTACTAGTAGTGGAGGTGACCTCTGTAGTATCAGATGGTGGAGAGGTGGTGTGTAACTATGTAGTATCCGGTCCTGTACTAGTAGTGGAGGTGACCTCTGTAGTATCAGATGGTGGAGAGGTGGTGTGTAACTGTGTAGTATCCGGTCCTGTACTAGTAGTGGAGGTGACCTCTGTAGTATCAGATGGTGGAGAGGTGGTGTGTAACTGTGTAGTATCTGGTCCTGTACTAGTAGTGGAGGTGACCTCTGTAGTATCAGATGGTGGAGAGGTGGTGTGTAACTGTGTAGTATCTGGTCCTGTACTAGTAGTGGAGGTGACCTCTGTAGTATCAGATGGTGGAGAGGTGGTGTGTAACCTTGTAGTATCCGGTCCTGTAGTAGTATTGGTGGTGACCTCTGTAGTATCAGATGGTGGAGAGGTGGTGTATAACTGTGTAGTATCTGGTCCTGTACTAGTAATGGAGGTGACCTCTGTAGTATCAGATGATGGAGAGGTGGTGTGTAACTGTGTAGTATCCGGTCCTGTAGTAGTATTGGTGGTGACCTCTGTAGTATCAGATGGTGGAGAGGTGATGTGTAACTGTGTAGTATCTGGTCCTGTACTAGTAGTGGAGGTGACCTCTGTAGTATCAGATGATGGAGAGGTGGTGTGTAACTGTGTAGTATCCGGTCCTGTACTAGTAGTGGAGGTGACCTCTGTAGTATCAGATGGTGGAGAGGTGGTGTGTAACTGTGTAGTATCTGGTCCTGTACTAGTAGTGGTGGTGACCTCTGTAGTATCAGATGGTGGAGAGGTGGTGTGTAACTGTGTAGTATCTGGTCCTGTACTAGTAGTGGAGGTGACCTCTGTAGTATCAGATGGTGGAGAGGTGGTGTGTAACTGTGTAGTATCTGGTCCTGTACTAGTAGTGGAGGTGACCTCTGTAGTATCAGATGGTGGAGAGGTGGTGTGTAACTGTGTAGTATCCGGTCCTGTACTAGTAGTGGAGGTGACCGCTGTAGTATCAGATGGAGGAGAGGTGGTGTGTAACTGTGTAGTATCCGGTCCTGTACTAGTAGTGGAGGTGACCTCTGTAGTATCAGATGGTGGAGAGGTGGTGTGTAACTGTGTAGTATCCGGTCCTGTACTAGTAGTGGAGGTGACCTCTGTAGTATCAGATGGTGGAGAGGTGGTGTGTAACTGTGTAATATCTGGTCCTGTACTAGTAGTGGAGGTGACCTCTGTAGTATCAGATGATGGAGAGGTGGTGTGTAACTGTGTAGTATCCGGTCCTGTACTAGTAGTGGAGGTGACCTCTGTAGTATCAGATGGTGGAGAGGTGGTGTGTAACTGTGTAGTATCCGGTCCTGTAGTAGTAGTGGAGGTGACCTCTGTAGTATCAGATGGTGGAGAGGTGGTGTGTAACTGTGTAGTATCCGGTCCTGTACTAGTAGTGGAGGTGACCTCTGTAGTATCAGATGGTGGAGAGGTGGTGTGTAACTGTGTAGTATCCGGTCCTGTAGTAGTAGTGGTGGTGACCTCTGTAGTATCAGATGGTGGAGAGGTGGTGTGTAACTGTGTAGTATCCGGTCCTGTACTAGTAGTGGAGGTGACCTCTGTAGTATCAGATGGTGGAGAGGTGGTGTGTAACTGTGTAGTATCTGGTCCTGTACTAGTAATGGAGGTGACCTCTGTAGTATCAGATGGAGGAGAGGTGGTGTGTAACTGTGTAGTATCCGGTCCTGTACTAGTAGTGGAGGTGACCTCTGTAGTATCAGATGGTGGAGAGGTGGTGTATAACTGTGTAGTATCTGGTCCTGTACTAGTAGTGGAGGTGACCTCTGTAGTAGCAGATGGTGGAGAGGTGGTGTGTAACTGTGTAGTATCTGGTCCTGTACTAGTAGTGGAGGTGACCTCTGTAGTATCAGATGGAGGTGAGGTGGTGTGTAACTGTGTAGTATCTGGTCCTGTACTAGTAGTGGAGGTGACCTCTGTAGTATCAGATGGTGGAGAGGTGGTGTGTAACTGTGTAGTATCCGGTCCTGTACTAGTAGTGGAGGTGACCTCTGTAGTATCAGATGGTGGAGATGTGGTGTGTAACTGTGTAGTATCCGGTCCTGTACTAGTAGTGGAGGTGACCTCTGTAGTATCAGATGGTGGAGAGGTGGTGTGTAACTGTGTAGTATCCGGTCCTGTACTAGTAGTGGTGGTGACCTCTGTAGTATCAGATGGTGGAGAGGTGGTGTGTAACTGTGTAGTATCCGGTCCTGTACTAGTAGTGGAGGTGACCTCTGTAGTATCAGATGGTGGAGAGGTGGTGTGTAACTGTGTAGTATCCGGTCCTGTACTAGTAGTGGAGGTGACCTCTGTAGTATTAGATGGTGGAGAGGTGATGTGTAACTGTGTAGTATCCGGTCCTGTAGTAGTAGAGGTGGTGACCTCTGTAGTATCAGATGGTGGAGAGGTGGTGTGTAACTGTGTAGTATCTGGTCCTGTACTAGTAGTGGAGGTGACCTCTGTAGTATCAGATGGTGGAGAGGTGGTGTGTAACTGTGTAGTATCTGGTCCTGTACTAGTAGTGGTGGTGACCTCTGTAGTATCAGATGGTGGAGAGGTGGTGTGTAACTGTGTAGTATCCGGTCCTGTAGTAGTATTGGTGGTGACCTCTGTAGTATCAGATGGTGGAGAGGTGGTGTATAACTGTGTAGTATCTGGTCCTGTACTAGTAATGGAGGTGACCTCTGTAGTATCAGATGGTGGAGAGGTGGTGTGTAACTGTGTAGTATCTGGTCCTGTACTAGTAATGGAGGTGACCTCTGTAGTATCAGATGGTGGAGAGGTGGTGTGTAACTGTGTAGTATCCGGTCCTGTACTAGTAGTGGTGGTGACCTCTGTAGTATCAGATGGTGGAGAGGTGGTGTGTAACTGTGTAGTATCTGGTCCTGTACTAGTAGTGGATGCGACCTCTGTAGTATCAGATGGTGGAGAGGTGGTGTGTAACTGTGTAGTATCCGGTCCTGTGCTAGTAGTGGAGGTGACCTCTGTAGTATCAGATGGTGGAGAGGTGGTGTGTAACTGTGTAGTATCTGGTCCTGTACTAGTAGTGGAGGTGACCTCTGTAGTATCAGATGGTGGAGAGGTGGTGTATAACTGTGTAGTGTCTGGTCCTGTACTAGTAGTGGAGGTGACCTCTGTAGTACCAGATGGTGGAGAGGTGGTGTGTAACTGTGTAGTATCCGGTCCTGTACTAGTAATGGAGGTGACCTCTGTAGTATCAGATGGTGGAGATGTGGTGTGTAACTGTGTAGTATCCGGTCCTGTACTAGTAGTGGTGGTGACCTCTGTAGTATCAGATGGTGGAGAGGTGGTGTGTAACTGTGTAATATCTGGTCCTGTACTAGTAGTGGAGGTGACCTCTGTAGTATCAGATGGTGGAGAGGTGGTGTGTAACTGTGTAGTATCCGGTCCTGTGCTAGTAGTGGAGGTGACCTCTGTAGTATCAGATGGTGGAGAGGTGGTGTATAACTGTGTAGTATCTGGTCCTGTACTAGTAGTGGAGGTGACCTCTGTAGTATCAGATGATGGAGAGGTGGTGTGTAACTGTGTAGTATCCGGTCCTGTGCTAGTAGTGGAGGTGACCTCTGTAGTATCAGATGGTGGAGAGGTGGTGTATAACTGTGTAGTATCTGGTCCTGTACTAGTAGTGGAGGTGACCTCTGTAGTAGCAGATGGTGGAGAGGTGGTGTGTAACTGTGTAGTATCTGGTCCTGTACTAGTAGTGGAGGTGACCTCTGTAGTATCAGATGATGGAGAGGTGGTGTGTAACTGTGTAGTATCCGGTCCTGTGCTAGTAGTGGAGGTGACCTCTGTAGTATCAGATGGTGGAGAGGTGGTGTATAACTGTGTAGTATCCGGTCCTGTACTAGTAGTGGAGGTGACCTCTGTAGTATCAGATGGTGGAGAGGTGGTGTGTAACTGTGTAGTATCCGGTCCTGTACTAGTAGTGGTGGTGACCTCTGTAGTATCAGATGATGGAGATGTGGTGTGTAACTGTGTAGTATCCGGTCCTGTACTAGTAATGGAGGTGACCTCTGTAGTATCAGATGGTGGAGAGGTGGTGTGTAACTGTGTAGTATCTGGTCCTGTACTAGTAGTGGAGGTGACCTCTGTAGTATCAGATGGTGGAGAGGTGGTGTGTAACTGTGTAGTATCTGGTCCTGTACTAGTAGTGGAGGTGACCTCTGTAGTATCAGATGATGGAGATGTGGTGTGTAACTGTGTAGTATCCGGTCCTGTACTAGTAATGGAGGTGACCTCTGTAGTATCAGATGGTGGAGAGGTGGTGTGTAACTGTGTAGTATCTGGTCCTGTACTAGTAGTGGAGGTGACCTCTGTAGTATCAGATGGTGGAGAGGTGGTGTGTAACTGTGTAGTATCCGGTCCTGTACTAGTAGTGGAGGTGACCTCTGTAGTATCAGATGGTGGAGAGGTGGTGTGTAACTGTGTAGTATCTGGTCCTGTACTAGTAGTGGTGGTGACCTCTGTAGTATCAGATGGTGGAGAGGTGGTGTGTAACTGTGTAGTATCTGGTCCTGTACTAGTAGTGGAGGTGACCTCTGTAGTATCAGATGGTGGAGAGGTGGTGTGTAACTGTGTAGTATCCGGTCCTGTACTAGTAGTGGAGGTGACCTCTGTAGTATCAGATGGAGGAGAGGTGGTGTGTAACTGTGTAGTATCTGGTCCTGTACTAGTAGTGGTGGTGACCTCTGTAGTATCAGATGGTGGAGAGGTGGTGTGTAACTGTGTAGTATCTGGTCCTGTACTAGTAGTGGAGGTGACCTCTGTAGTATCAGATGGTGGAGAGGTGGTGTGTAACTGTGTAGTATCCGGTCCTGTACTAGTAGTGGAGGTGACCTCTGTAGTATCAGATGGTGGAGAGGTGGTGTGTAACTGTGTAGTATCCGGTCCTGTGCTAGTAGTGGAGGTGACCTCTGTAGTATCAGATGGTGGAGAGGTGGTGTGTAACTGTGTAGTATCCGGTCCTGTACTAGTAGTGGAGGTGACCTCTGTAGTAGCAGATGGTGGAGAGGTGGTGTGTAACTGTGTAGTATCCGGTCCTGTACTAGTAGTGGAGGTGACCTCTGTAGTAGCAGATGGTGGAGAGGTGGTGTGTAACTGTGTAGTATCTGGTCCTGTACTAGTAATGGAGGTGACCTCTGTAGTATCAGATGGTGGAGAGGTGGTGATATCAGTTGGAGGTGACTCAGTGGCATCTAACTGTGTCACACTTGTGTTTGCCAGAGCGTTTAATGATGTGGAATCAATAAAACTTCTGGTGGTGGTGTTTACTGGTGTAGATGTGGGTTCTAAGGCTTCAGATGTAATGTTTAGAACTGGTTTCGTAATTAGAGGTTCCACATCTGTTGACCCAGGAGTGGCTTCATGTTTAGTTGTTGTTATCATTAGCATGGTGATTGAGCCCTCTGCAGTGTTCAGTTCTACTTGTTGGCTTGTGGTGACATCTGAAACGTTACTTAGACTTGTATTCAATGGGGTAATGCCTAAGAAATGACAAACATACATAAGTTGTAACTGTACAGTTCATGTTAACACACTGCTTTTATGCCTTGTGCCACATACAGATGCCAGTGAGCGCCTACGCTTCCCATAGTGGTGGTGGCTGATGAAATTTTATACATTGAAGACATTTTCCGGTGACAAAAACTGTTAGCTGTTGACATCTTAAAAGGATTGTCCACGACTCGGAGAACTCTATCTCAATTACTTTGTTACCCCTTATAAAATAACAACAGTCTATAATCACTTCTGGTTTCTGCAATATACCGGTATATCTATATTTTATATTTGTACCAAAATGTTTCAAGTTCTCCTCTGGTGCAGATCTTACTACTACTACAAAAAAATGTAAAAACGTAAATATGACAATCAGATGGTCTTAACGATAGTGAAAATCACCAAGAATATCAGCCTCGAGTCCATATTCAGAAGCTTCCAATCATTAGGACTTGCAATCGGCATAACGATCTACCTATGAAAAACCAAAGACAACAATAGGGAACATGGAGACACTTCTCTTCACCGACGGAGGACACATAACTAAGAGGACACAAAGCGATTGTTTATTCTTTTCATTGAGAGGAAGCCAAAGTTGAAAAATGTATCTTGAGATTTATTCTGATTTTTAAAATCAGGAAGGATAATTGATAAGGAAAATTTGCTTCTTCCTAGTGTGTTTTCGACATTTCAAGAGAATGAGCTGAATAAATGAAGCCTTTGTTCAGCTTTTCAAACTATGTCACTGTGAAACTTATGCGTGTTAAGCCATTGATCTCAGTTGTCAGTAGACAAACTGCTTTGTGTCATAAATAACATTTTTTCGCATTTCACATTTCAGATATGTATGAGAAACAAAAAATCTGATGTCCCTTACGAAGAATCTAGAAAAATCGGTTGTTTTTTCTTGGATCAACTAGGGTGTCTCACGCAATTTACTGACCTATGGGTTCGATACGTTGACGATGTGTTTGTCTTGTGGAGAAGGTCTCGTGAAGGCTTTCGTGAATTTGTGAATTCATTAAATATAAACACATAAATTCATGAAGAGAAATGAGCCTTTCTTGACCTGATGGTCATAAAATCTGGGGACAGGTCTCTACAAACCACAACATTTCGTAAACCTGTCTCGACAAACGTGCTCCTTAAATGGGAAAATCAACATCCCCCTCACTTAGACAAGGTATCCCAAAGGGGCAATACCTAAGGCTGAGACAAAATTGCTCCTGTAAGAGTGAATACATTGAACAACCTGCGAGACAGGTTCAGTAAGAAGGAGTATCCAGGATATCTTCTGAGAAAGGCTTTTCAGTACTCTCTCGATCAGAAGAGAGAAAACCTTCTAATAACTGGGAGAATTGAAAAGGAAGATGATGAAAACTGTGTGTGGGTAATTAGAATCTTTAACCCCTTCAAGACCCAGCCTATTTTGACCTTAAAGACCTTGCCGTTTTTTGCAATTCTGACCAGTGTCCCTTTATGAGGTAATAACTCAGGAACGCTTCAACGGATCCTAGCGGTTCTGAGATTGTTTTTTCGTGACATATTGGGCTTCATGTTAGTGGTAAATTTAGGTCAATAAATTCTGCATTTATTTGTGATAAACACAGAAATTTGGCGAAAATTTTGAAAATTTCGCAATTTTCACATTTTGAATTTTTATTCTGTTAAACCAGAGAGATATGTGACACAAAATAGTTAATAAATAACATTTCCCACATGTTTACTTTACATCAGCACAATTTTGGAAACAAAATTTTTTTTTGTTAGGAAGTTATAAGGGTTAAAATTCGACCAGCGATTTGTCATTTTTACAACGAAATTTACAAAACCATTTTTTTTAGGGACCACCTCACATTTGAAGTCAGTTTGAGGGGTCTATATGGCTGAAAATACCCAAAAGTGACACCATTCTAAAAACTGCACCCCTCAAGGTACTCAAAACCACATTCAAGAAGTTTATTAACCCTTCAGGTGCTTCACAGCAGCAGAAGCAACATGGAAGGAAAAAATGAACAATTAACTTTTTAGTCACAAAAATTATCTTTTAGCAACAATTTTTTTATTTTCCCAATGGTAAAAGGAGAAACTGAACCACGAAAGTTGTTGTCCAATTTGTCCTGAGTACGCTGATACCTCATATGTGGGGGTAAACCACTGTTTTGGCGCACGGCAGGGCTTGGAAGGGAAGGAGCGCCATTTGACTTTTTGAATCAAAAATTGGCTCCACTCTTTAGCGGACACCATGTCACGTTTGGAGAGCCCCCGTGTGCCTAAAAATTGGAGCTCCCCCACAAGTGACCCCATTTTGGAAACTAGACGCCCCAAGGAACTTATCTAGATGCATAGTGAGCACTTTGAACCCCCAAGTGCTTCACAAATTGATCCGTAAAAATGAAAAAGTACTTTTTTTTCACAAAAAAATTATTTTAGCCTCAATTTTTTCATTTTCACATGGGCAACAGGATAAAATGGATCCTAAAATGTGTTGGGCAATTTCTCCTGAGTACACCAATACCTCACATGTGGAGGTAAACCACTGTTTGGGCACATGGTAAGGCTCGGAAGGGAAGGAGCGCCATTTGACTTTTTGAATGAAAAATTATTTCCATCGTTAGCGGACACCATGTCGCGTTTGGATAGCTCCTGTGTGCCTAAACATTGGCGCTCCCCCACAAGTGACCCCATTTTGGAAACTAGACCCCCCAAGGAACTAATTTAGATGCCTAGTGAGCACTTTAAACCCTCAGGTGCTTCACAAATTGATCTGTAAAAATGAAAAAGTAATTTTTTTTCACAAAAAAATTCTTTTCGCCTCAATTTTTTCATTTTCACATGGGCAGTAGGATAAAATGGATCATAAAATTTGTTGGGCAATTTCTCCCGAGTACGCCGATACCTCATATGTGGGGGTAAACCACTGTTTGGGCACTCGGCAGGGCTCGGAAGAGAAGGCGCGCCATTTGACTTTTTGAATGGAAAATTAGCTCCAATTGTTAGCGGACACCATGTCGCGTTTGGAGAGCCCCTGTGTGCCTAAACATTGGAGCTCCCGCACAAGTGACCCCATTTTGGAAACTAGACCCCCCAAGGAACTTATCTAGATGCATATTGAGCACTTTAAACCCCCAGGTGCTTCACAGAAGTTTATAACGCAGAGCCATGAAAATAAAAAATAATTTTTCTTTCCTCAAAAATGATTTTTTAGCCTGGAATTTCCTATTTTGCCAAGGATAATAGGAGAAATTGGACCCCAAATATTGTTGTCCAGTTTGTCCTGAGTACGCTGATACCCCATATGTGTGGGTAAACCACTGTTTGGGCGCACGGCAGGGCTCGGAAGGGATGGCACGCCATTTGGCTTTTTAAATGGAAAATTAGCTCCAATCATTAGCGGACACCATGTCACGTTTGGAGAGCCCCTGTGTGCCTAAACATTGGAGATCCCCCAGAAATGACCCCATTTTAGAAACTAGACCCCCAAAGGAACTAATCTAGATGTGTGGTGAGGACTTTGAACCCCCAAGTGCTTCACAGAAGTTTATAACGCAGAGCCATGAAAATAAAAAAAAAATTATTTTCTCAAAAATGATCTTTTAGCCTGCAATTTTTTATTTTCCCAAGGGTAACAGGAGAAATTTGACCCCAAAAGTTGTTGTCCAGTTTCTCCTGAGTACGCTGATACCCCATATGTGGGGGTAAATCACTGTTTGGGCACATGCCGGGGCTCGGAAGTGAAGTAGTGACGTTTTGAAATGCAGACTTTGATGGAATGCTCTGTGGGCGTCACGTTGCGTTTGCAGAGCCCCTGATGTGGCTTAACAGTAGAAACCCCCCACAAGTGACCCCATTTTGGAAACTAGACCCCCAAAGGAACTTATCTAGATGTGTGGTGAGCACTTTGAACCCCCAAGTGCTTCATAGAAGTTTATAATGCAGAGCCGTGAAAATAATAAATACGTTTTCTTTCCTCAAAAATAATTATTTAGCCCAGAATTTTTTAATTTTCCCAAGGGTAACAGGAGAAATTTGACCCCAATATTTGTTGTCCAGTTTCTCCTGAGTACGGTGATACCCCATATGTGGGGGTAAACTACTGTTTGGGCACATGCCGGGGCTTGGAATTGAAGTAGTGACGTTTTGAAATGCAGACTTTGATGGAATGCTCTGCGGGCGTCACGTTGCGTTTGCAGAGCCCCTGATGTGCCTAAACAGTAGAAACCCCCCACAAGTGACCCCATTTTGGAAACTAGACCCTGAAAGGAACTTATCTAGATGTGTGGTGAGCACTTTGAACCCCCAAGTGCTTCATAGAAGTTTATAATGCAGAGCCGTGAAAATAATAAATACGTTTTCTTTCCTCAAATATAATTATTTAGCCCAGAATTTTTTATTTTCCCAAGGGTTACAGGAGAAATTGGACCCCAAAAGTTGTTGTCCAGTTTCTCCTGAGTACGCTGATACCCCATATGTGGGGGTAAACCACTGTTTGGGCACACGTCGGGGCTCAGAAGGGAAGTAGTGACTTTTGAAATGCAGACTTTGATGGAATGGTCTGCGGGTGTCACGTTGCGTTTGCAGAGCCCCTGGTGTGCCTAAACAGTAGAAACCCCCCACAAGTGACCCCATTTTAGAAACTAGACCCCCCAAGGAACTTATCTAGATATGTGGTGAGCACTTTGAACCCCCAAGTGCTTCACAGACGTTTACAACGCAGAGCCGTGAAAATAAAAAATCACTTTTCTTTCCTCAAAAATTATGTTTTAGCAAGCATTTTTTTAGATTCACAAGGGTAACAGGAGAAATTGGACCCCAGTAATTGTTGCGCAGTTTGTCCTGAGTATGCTGGTACCCCATATGTGGGGGTAAACCACTGTTTGGGCACACGTCAGGGCTCGGAAGTGAGGGAGCACCATTTGACTTTTTGAATACGAGATTGGCTGGAATCAATGGTGGCGCCATGTTGCGTTTGGAGACCCCTGATGTGCCTAAACAGTGGTAACCCCTCAATTCTAACTCCAACACTAACCCCCCACACCCCTAACCCAAATCCCAACTGTAGCCATAATCCTAATCACAACCCTAACCCCAACACACCCCTAACCACAACACTAACCCCAACACACCCCTAACCCTAACCACAACCCTAATTCCAACCCTAACCCTAAGGCTATGTGCCCACGTTGCGGATTCGTGTGAGATATTTCCGCACCATTTTTGAAAAATCTGCGGGTAAAAGGCACTGTGTTTTACCTGCGGATTTTCCGCGGATTTCCAGTGTTTTTTGTGCGGATTTCACCTGCGGATTCCTATTGAGGAACAGGTGTAAAACGCTGCGGAATCCGCACAAAGAATTGACATGCTGCGGAAAATACAACGCAGCATTCCCGCGCGGTATTTTCCGCACCATGGGCACAGTGGATTTGGTTTTTCATATGTTTACATGGTACTGTAAACCTGATGGAACACTGCTGCGAATCCGCAGCCAAATCCGCACCGTGTGCACATAGCCTAATTCTAAAGGTATGTGCACACGCTGCGGAAAACGCTGCGGATTCGCAGCAGTTTCCCATGAGTGTACAGTTCAATGTAAACCTATGGGAAACAAAAATCGCTGTACACATGCTGCGGAAAAACTGCACGGAAACGCAGCGGTTTACATTCCGCAGCATGTCACTTCTTTGTGCGGATTCCGCAGCGGTTTTACAACTGCTCCAATAGAAAATCGCAATTGTAAAACCGCAGTGAAATGCGCAGAAAAAAACGCGGTAAATCCGCCATAAATCCGCAGCGGTTTAGCACTGCGGATTTATCAAATCCGCAGCGGAAAAATCCGCAGAGGACCAGAATACGTGTGCACATTCCTAACCCTAACCCTAGCCCTAACCCTAGCCCTAACCCTAGCCCTAACCCTAGCCCTAACCCTAACCCTACCCCTAACCCTACCCCTAACCCTAACCCTAACCCTACCCCTAACCCTAACCCTAACCCTATTCTAACATTAGTGGAAAAAAAAAAATTTCTTTATTTTTTTATTGTCCCTACCTATGGGGGTGACAAAGGAGGGGGGGGGGGGGTCATTTATTATTTTTTTTATTTTGATCACTGAGATAGATTATATCTCAGTGATCAAAATGCACTTTGGAACGAATCTGCCGGCCGGCAGATTCGGCGGGCGCACTGCGCATGCGCCCGCCATTTTGGAAGATGGCGGCGCCCGGGAGAAGACGGACGGGACCACGGCTGGATCGGTAAGTATGATAGGGGGAGGGACCACGGGGGGGGGGTACGGAGCACGGGGGGGGAATCGGAGCGCGGGAGGGGTGGAACGGAGCGCGGGGGGCGTGGAACGGAGCACGGGGGGGCTGGAATGGAGCACGGGGGGGTGGAACGGAGCACGGGGGGGTGGATCGGAGTGCAGGGGGGGTGATTGGAGCACGGGGGGGTGATTGGAGCACGGGGGGAGCGGACACGAGCACGGGGGGGAGCGGAGCACAGGGCGGAGGGGAGCCGGAGCAGTGTACCGGCCAGATCGGGGGGGTGGGGGGGCGATCGGAGGGGTGGGGGCACACTAGTATTTCCAGCCATGGCCGATGATATTTCAGCATCGGCCATGGCTGGATTGTAATATTTCACCCGTTATAATGGGTGAAATATTACAAATCGCTCTGATTGGCAGTTTCACTTTCAACAGCCAATCAGAGCGATCGTAGCCACGAGGGGGTGAAGCCACCCCCCCTGGGCTAAACTACCACTCCCCCTGTCCCTGCAGATCGGGTGAAATGGGAGTTAACCCTTTCACCCGATCTGCAGGGACGCGATCTTTCCATGACGCCGCATAGGCATCATGGGTCGGAATGGCACCGACTTTCATGACGCCTACGTGGCGTCATGGGTCGGGAAGGGGTTAATAATGGATTACCCGGGGTTAGGAAAATCCTGGCCAAACACTGGGATATTCTAATAAAGGACAGGGACATTGGGGGCTTGGTGGGACCCACTCCAAAAATCACGTTTTGAAAAACTCAATCGATTAAGGATCAGATCATGCTTAACCACTTTGTAGCACCACCACCAACAGAAGCATGGCTGCCAAATAGGCTGAAAGGTTGCCATAAATGTCGAGGCTGTGTGGCCTGCCTCTTTATAAAAACCAGGAAAATATTCACGTATACAAGGAATACGCCATCAATGATTTAATATATTGCAAAAGTGACGGGGTGATTTATAAGGCCACATGTAGATGTGGTAAAGAATACAAGAATTTAGAAGAAGGGTGGGGGAGAACCTCGGTGATATATCGAATCGTAGAAATACCTCCCTTGCTAGGCATATTAATAATATATACCAAGGAGAAACATCAAACTTTTGGTTTATGGCAATTAATCTGGTACGGCCACCCAAGAGGAGAGGCAACTTCGACAGAATATTACTACAGAGGGAGTCAAAATGGATTTTTTCATCTGCAGACATCAGTCCCTTATGGACTAAACAAGCAACTTAATAATAGTTGTTTTGAATGATACTTTTGAGAGATGACTCAATTGTCAAAGTCTAACAAATACCTACGGACACATAACAGATGGCTATGCAAATAATAAATAGTAATATGAAGCCCCTCCCCCTCATAAGTTGTGATTGATAAGTCTGATAAAACCATAGGTCTGACAACATAATAAAATATACATTTACCCGTGAGAAAAGGACTGTGGATCAATTTGGTTAAAAACCATAGGCGCCAAGTAGTGTTGATAGTTTATGCCAATCAGGATACTATCTGGTTGTGCCCCACTCCTATTTGATCCCATTTTAACATTTGGCAAACAGAGGATGTTTTGTTGAATTGTTTTTCAGCTATAGGCCACCCACTTGGGTGATTGTCCATACTAACCATATACTACGGGTGACTGTCCATAATAACCATATATCTCTGGTGATTGTCCATAGTAATTATAAACTAAAATCAAGTAATTTCAGGAGACATACCTGTGCCGCCTCTCTTCAGTAGTTGTGTTACTACTAAGGAAAGGAAGGAGTTTACGTTACTAAGTACATGTCCACCCCCTGTCCTACCAATTCTCACCTATCACTCACCTGTCAGGGAAACAATGTGCTAGAACAGGCTGATCTGCTGCATTCTTAAATGAACCTTTCACAACACAAAAAAATAGAAATCATGATAAGAATGAACATAGCAACTATTATTGTTAGAGAAAAAAACTATTATAATACTGCCCCTATGTAGAAGTATATAACTACTATAATACTGCCCCTATGTACAAGAATATAACTACTATAATACTGCCCCTATGTACAAGAATATAACTACTATAATACTGCCCCTATATACAAGAATATAACTACTATAATACTGCCCCTATGTGCAAGAATATAACTACTATAATACTGCCCCTATATACAAGAATATAACTACTATAATACTGCCCCTATGTACAAGAATATAACTACTATAATACTGCTCCTATATACAAGAATATAACTACTATAACACTGCTCCTATGTGCAAGAATATAACTACTATAATACTGCTCCTATGTACAAGAATATAACTACTATAATACTGCCCCTATGTGCAAGAATATAACTACTATAATACTGCTCCTATGTACAAGAATATAACTACTATAATACTGCTCCTATGTACAAAAATATAACTACTATAATACTGCTCCTATGTACAAGAATATATCTACTATAATACTGCTCCTATGTACAAGAATATAACTACTATAATACTGCTCCTATGTACAAGAATATAGCTACTATAATACTGCTGCTATGTACAAGAATATAACTACTATAATACTGCTCCTATGTACAAGAATATAACTACTATAATACTGCTCCTATGTACAAGAATATAACTACTATAATACTGCTCCTATGTACAAGAATATAACTACTATAATACTGCTCTTATGTACAAGAATATAACTACTATAATACTGCTCCTATGTACAAGAATATAACTACTATAATACTGCCCCTATGTACAAGAATATAACTACTATAATACTGCTCCTATGTACAAGAATATAACTACTATAATACTGCTTCTATGTACAAGAATATAACTACTATAATACTGCTCCTATGTACAAGAATATAACTACTATAATACTGCCCCTATGTACAAGAATATAACTACTATAATACTGCTCCTATGTACAGGAATATAACTACTATAATACTGCCCCTATGTACAAGAATATAACTGCTATAATACTGCTCCTATGTACAAGAATATAACTACTATAATACTGCTCCTATATACAGGAATATAACTACTATAATACTGCTCCTATGTGCAAGAATATATCTACTATAATACTGCTCCTATGTACAAGAATATAACTACTATAATACTGCTCCTATGTACAAGAATATAACTACTGTAATACTGCTCCTATGTACAAGAATATAACTACTATAATACTGCTCCTATGTACAAGAATATATCTACTATAATACTGCTCCTATGTGCAAGAATATAACTACTATAATATTGCTCCTATGTACAAGAATATAACTACTATAATACTGCTCCTATGTACAAGAATATAACTACTATAATACTGCTCCTATGTACAAGAATATAACTACTATAATACTGCTCCTATGTACAAGAATATAACTACTGTAATACTGCTCCTATGTACAAGAATATAACTACTATAATACTGCTCCTATGTACAAGAATATATCTACTATAATACTGCTCCTATGTACAAGAATATAACTACTATAATACTGCTCCTATGTACAAGAATATAACTACTATAATACCGCTCCTATGTACAAGAATATAACTACTATAATACTGCTCCTATGTACAAGAATATAACTACTATAATACTGCTCCTATGTACAAGAATATAACTACTATAATACCACTCCTATGTACAAGAATATAACTACTATAATACTGCCACCTATGTCCAAGAATATAACTACTATAATACTGCCCCTTTGTACAAGAATATAACTACTATAATACTACCCCTTTATACAAGAATATAGCCAGTTTATATCATCTATGCTAGTAATATCACTCCTACTCCTGTTAATTTGATCATGCCTCTGAGCAATGCAGAGTAGAACACTGGTTCATTGTCTTGACAAGCACAATACTGTTGAGTTTCACCCAAGATTGCACTAGATATCTCTAGTTAGTTCGGTGACATTTTCTGACACCCATCATGTTTATGTTATTTCTTGATCTTAGCCCTTTTACACCATTATTTTCATAATCATTTGCTTGTAGGAGTTTACTTTCAAGTCCTTATTACAAATATATAGTTTCATTTCCTTTTTGATTACTGTGGCCACCTGAAATCTAGCCACATACAAATACTTGAAAAACTAGAAGCCAAAGGCACCATAAATGTTCTGTTAGTCTGTTTGACTATTAGTTACAAATATGCATAACAGAAAAAAAAGTAAAATGACTTACAGGATATAATAATCTGTTAATCAGTCATCTTCACAATTTAGGGTCTTGAGACATCATGGAAACTCCAAACAGATACTGTGCTGAATATAAAAGTGGCAAAAGAAGCCCCTCAAAAGACCACAAAACAATGCAAAAAAAAAGACAAGACACACTGTATAATACAAAGTTGGAAACATAAAAGTCTGAGAATCAGGATTAGTATGACATAATAATAATAATAATAATAATAATATTTCTACAATTGTGAATGCAATATTTATAAATTAAATTAATGAGAATAATATAATACTTACAAAATAAAATGTACACAATTTGTTTATTCTGCAATTTTTTATATAAAACAAAAATAAATTGTTCTTTAAATTGAATCAAGTGAGGAAGAATTATTATATCATGAAATTGTGTCAGCAATACTGATAATAACTAGAACTGTTGAAACCTGAATGGTCAATTTCGGGGTCCATACCAGACACCTAGTGTCCATGCATGGACTCCGAACACAGACTTCCCCTGGAGGTCCATTTTACTGTTTATGTTCAGTAGCCTGAACAAAGCCTGTTGAAAGCTGCAGCACAGTCAATCATCAAGCTTTTCCTATGTGGGAACTTCTGGCCCCATCACAGCAATGTCAAGTATTGTGTAAAAAATAAAAATTAAAAAAAAGACATTGGTTCTCCTTTATTCTTGATAACCAGCGCAGGTAAAGCTGACAGCTGCATACTGCAGCCCTAAGCTGCCTGCTTTATCTTGGCTGGTCATCAAAAATAGAGAGGTATCCACACCATTTTTTCTTAAATTATTTAAACAAATCATTAAAAAACACCATGGGGTCCCCCATTTTTGATTAACAGCCAAGCTCAAGCAGACAACTGAGGGCCTGTATTCTCAGGCTGGTAAGGGGCCATGGATGTTTGGTCTTCACCAGCCTAAAGATAGCTGCCCCAGAATAGGCAAATCCATTAGATGCACCCATTCTGTTGTTTTACCCGACTTCTCCTGCTTGCCTTGCTGAGTTGTCAAATGGGGTAATATTACGGGGTTGATGTCAGCTTTGTAATGCCAGCTGATATCAAGCTCAGGGGTTAGTAATGGAGAGGTGTCTATCAGACGCCCCTAATATTAACACCATGATCAAAATAAATAAAGACACAGATGGTAAAAAGTTATATAATTGAATAAAACACTCACCACCAGAACTTTATTTTGTGTGCGTCTTTATTAATTTATACTTATTGAGTTCCAACAACTGGGCTTGATGTCAGCTGACATCACAAAGCTGACATCAACCCCGAAATGTTACCCCGCTTGCCAACACTCCAAGACAAGTGGGAAGAGCCAGAATTGACGCATCTAATGGATGCACCATTTCTGGGGTGGCAGAGGGCTGATGATATTAGTCTAGGAGGGGGCCAATATCTATGGCCCCTCCCTAGCCTATTAACACCAGCCCCCTAATTCTAATGAAATAATGCTAAGATAATAATAATAATAATATCTACCTGAAAGAAAAAACTTTCAAATGAATGCAGTTTTATAAATGTTATTTTCAAATGTAAAGGAAATAAAATAAAATAAAGGAAAGCAGAAATATAAATTTATTATGCCAAAAACTAAAACACTTATAAATTAGTCTAATTTTAATATGTAATGCTAATATAATAATAATATTAATAATAATAACAGCAATAATAATAAGTATACCTGAAAAAAAAACGTAAAATGAATGCAGTTTTTTTTAAATGTTCGGATTTAAAGGAAATAAAATAAAGGAAAGCAGAAATATAAATGTATTATACCAAAAACTAAAACACTTATAAATTAGTCTAATTTTAATAAATAATGCTAACAATAATAATAATAATAATAACTATACCTGAAAAAAAAACTTTAAAATGAATGCAAATTTAAAATGTTATTTTCGGATTTAAAGGAAATAAAATAAAGGATGGAAAGCAGAAATATAAATTTATTATGCCCAAAACAAAAACACTTATAAATTAGTTTAGCAATAATAAATAATGTGAATATAATATTAATTTTATAATATGAACATATATAAATTGAGAAGTTAATTACCAGTAGCATTTTGATAACAGATCTTTTAAAATTTTAGCAACATTTTTAATGCACAGGTTTTTTTTTTAACTCTTTATTTCTTCCATAAAATATGTTATTGTAGGAGTGACAACTGAAATGACTGAATTATTTTTTAAACAAAACTATGTATGCAAAATATGATAGACATATTATTATTTCATGCTTTTATATTCATGGGTCACAATTTTATTTGGTCATTACTGAACACCAGCCAAAAGAGTGATAACGATGCAACTGATTTATTTTTTTTGAAAAATGATGATCATAATTAAGTTTTACAAATGTGAAAAAAAAGTAATATGATATGTGTATCAAGCAACGAAGGCACAGAAAAAGTACAATAATAATTGTAATATAAAATAAATATAATGCAATAATGAAATGATTGAATATTACTTAATTGCAAAAAAAAAGACGAAGTAAGCAGTAGATTTCTTACCTGTATTGGGTTGTTCAATGTATAGTTGGTCAACTTTAAAAACCCACCGCCCAGGGACTCCAACATTACTTGTAGATGATATATTGACTATAGATGGGGAAAAGGAGTCGGGGATCACGTAGTAAGAAGTGTTATAACCACTGTTTAGTCCGGCCTGTGCAATAGAAAACCAGTTTCCGCTAATTTGATTTTCAATAATTAGGATCAAAGAGCAAAATGTTGTTTTATGAATATGTCATGTGAGTGATACATAATAATATATATTGAAATCCCAACAAGACACTCCATAAGGTCCATATCTTTACGGGAGCACTATACTAGGTTCGGCATGCCATGATACTGACCATCGATAGAGGATATCCACTGATTAGAGGCCATTGCATGTCCTCATAGTTGAAGAGAACGTAGGTGGCCGTTCCATCGGTAACAAGAACGCATTGAAAAGTATTCACCTGAAAAAAAAAGTAAAGAACAATTTTGTATTATTATTATATTCTCATAACAGAATTCATATTTTATTTTATAATATTGGCTTTTCAATGTTTTTTTTTTACTTTATTTAAAACCTCGAAAAATTGAGAAAAATAAATGAGTAAAAAAAATTAAATTCAGATTTACTACCCTGGGACCCCACGGGGCAAATACAAGGTCTAATTTCAGGTGTTCTACATAGATTTACAACACTGGATGTCTTAGACATAAAAACTTGTGAATTTCTTACCAAAGAATACCATATTTTATATGTTATTTAAAATACCCAAGAATCTAGAACATCCCCCGGGCAGACCTGTAGTAGCATCCACTGGATCGATTCTTTCACCTCTCTCAATTTACTTGGAGAAAATCTTAACTGCACTCATCCAAAAAACTCCCTCTTTCCTATTAGATACAGGGGCCTTTCTGAACACTATCGGAAACCTTGGTGTTAGGGGTCGAGTTCCCGCTTCTGCACTGGGGGAATCTCGAGCCACTTCCGCTGCGGTCTCCCATTCTTGTCCAGCCGCAGTGGAGCCTGCTCAGCAAGGACGTCGGTCCCAGCGTCTTGCTCATTCTCACTCTGTTCAGAGAGTTAGTGCTGCTTCTCCAGTCTCTGCCATTAAAGTCAGTACTGGTCAGCAGCGAGCGGACTTCTCTGGGACTAAGTCCTTGTCTGCATGTACTGAGCATGCCCAGCGTAAGGTCTCCCGTTGGAGATCGAGGGTCATGTGCTCAGGCTCTGCAGCACATTCCATTGGTCCTCTTGGCAGGTCCTAGAAGGGCAAAAGTGCTGTGGCCGCTTCCTGTGCTGCTCCTATATAAACTGCGCATGACCGCACGGCCATGCGCTAGTATTGTCTAACAATTGTTGATGTGTGTATGTTGTGAGTGCAAGTCGTCCTTTGAAATCCCTTCCCTATTGAATGTCTGTTCGCGGAAGGTGTATGGCTGCTACCTAGCGCCCGACTTAGCCTACAGCACTAGACACACATCTCAGCGTCCTGTAGCTGTGCCTGCCAGTACGGCGCCGTGCGCCTGCCTTGCGCTTTCCATACCCGAGTCTGGGTGGTTAGTGGCGTCCGTTAGTGCGGCATCGCTCGCACTCTTGTGCACTTATACTTCTTAAAGTTCTCTACACACCCAGTTGCGGTGTTACGCCAGCAAGGGTCTAATCGGGCTCCAATCCCTTCTGGGGTTAAGTCCGCTGACCACTTGCTCGCGCACTAGTGCGGTACTGCGGTCCTGTGGATTAACAGGATCGCTTTCTTCACGCTGGGTGAGGTTTAACCCACGCGTGTATCCTTTAGTGTACCGCCATATTGTCCGTCTTGCTAGCTGCAGGGTCTTTTACCTGCACGGTGGACCTCGGACTGCGAACGCACCTAGTTTCGTACCATCTATACATGGTGCGTTCCGCCAGTCCTTAACATAATACTAGCGCCAAGGTCTGGCTAGTATGGCGGACATTCAGCAATCTTTGCGGTATATCCAGCAGTTGGAGGGTAGGTTGAAGGTTCTCGAGAACTCAACCTCAGCTGTGGATGTTACCGCAGTTGCTGTAAAGGCTGCTGGCGTGGCGGCAGCAACCTTGTCCACTGCCACCCCTGTTCCGACATTATCCCGCCTCCCGTTGCCAGAAAAATTTTCTGGAGATTGCAAAACTTGTAGGGGATTCGTGAGTCAGTGCTCTATCCACCTCGAGCTCCTGGCTGCACGTTTTCCTACAGAGCGGGCTAAGGTGGGATTTATTGTCTCGCTGTTGTCGGACAGGGCGTTGGAGTGGGCTACGCCGCTGTGGGAGCGTGATGATCATGTGGTGCAGAGTGCTCCGTTGTTTCTGGGCACGCTGAAAAAGGTCTTTCTAGGACCTCAACTCACCCATGATACAGCGCTCCAACTACTGGCATTAACTCAGGGTGAGTCCTTGGTCAGCCATTTTTCCGTCCGATTCCGTACGTTAGCTTCCGAGCTGGAGTGGTCGGATAAAGCCCTTATCCCCATATTCTGGAGGGGCCTGGCTGACCATGTTAAGGACGCTCTGGCCACTAGGGAGATTCCTGCCACACTGGAGGAGTTAATATCTATTTCTACTCGTATAGACCTCCGTTTTAACGAGCGGAGGTTGGAACGAACCCAGTGTAGGCAGAGGTTTCGGCTGGCTCCTACCTTCGCCAAACCTTTGAAATCTCCAGTCCAGACATCTGAGTCACATGAGACCTTGGAGGTGACACGAGCGGGATCCAAGTCTCAGTCCGCTCGTGCACATAAGGTTCGTCATGTTCGCCAGCAGTCAGGACGTCTTGCCTCCAAGAGTCCTCAGCGGTCGGGGAAACGTCAGCGTCTAGTGGCAGTTGGAGGAGGTACACTAGACACGGCGACGTTTGCCTCAAAGTTGTCCTTCAAGGGGACAATTACCATAGGCCCATCCACTCTCACGGTCGAGCTATGCTTGGACTCTGGGGCAGAGGGTAACTTTATGTCCTCCGCCTTTGCCCAGCGTCACGCAATACCCTTGGTGATGCTCGCCCAGCCAGTGACCGTTCGAGTGGTAAATGGGTCAACACTACCTTCACAGATTACTCACCAAACCATTCCTTTCACCCTATCTGTGTCTCCATCACATCAGGAGATAATCTCCCTATTAGTCATTCCTGAGGGAATTGATGAGGTCCTGTTGGGGATGCCATGGCTTCGCTACCATTCTCCTCATATTGAGTGGTCCTCTGGGAGAATTTTGGGATGGAGTAAATCCTGTGAGGGTAGATGTCAGAGGGAGTGCGTTCAGGTTGCTTCTACACAGGTACCCGCAGATCTTTCCTCTCTCCCCAAGCACTATTGGTCCCATGCAGACGTGTTCTCCAAAAGAGCTGCGGAGACCCTTCCGCCTCACCGCCCCTATGACTGTCCTATTGACCTCTTGCCTGGTGCTGAGCCTCCCCGGGGTCGAGTCTACCCGTTATCTCTCCCGGAGACGGAGGCAATGTCCCAGTATATTCAGGAGAATCTGGCAAGAGGATTCATTAGGAAGTCAGTGTCACCGGCAGGGGCTGGGTTCTTCTTCGTACAGAAGAAGACTGGAGACTTACGTCCATGCATAGACTACAGGGGTCTTAACGCAATTACCGTTAAGAACAAGTACCCATTACCCCTGATATCTGAGCTCTTTGATAGGCTACGGGGAGCAAAGGTATTTACAAAGTTAGATCTGCGGGGTGCTTACAACCTGATTCGCATCCGTGAGGGGGATGAATGGAAGACGGCTTTTAACACCAGGGATGGGCACTATGAATATCTAGTGATGCCCTTTGGGCTCTGTAATGCCCCAGCCGTTTTCCAAGACTTTGTGAACGACATCTTTCGGGATATGCTCACCACCTCGGTCGTAGTCTATCTGGATGACATTCTCATCTACTCTCCAGATATAGACTCCCATCGGAGAGATGTTCGCAAAGTCTTCGACCTCTTACGGGCAAACTCCCTCTACGCTAAGTTGGAGAAGTGTGTGTTTGAGCAGGAGTCCTTGCCTTTCCTTGGATATATCATTTCTGCCCAGGGTTTGGCTATGGATCCTGCCAAGCTACAGGCTGTAATGGACTGGCAGGAACCCCATTCTCTTAAAGCGGTGCAGCGCTTTATGGGGTTCATTAATTATTATCGCCAGTTCATTCCACACTTCTCAACTTTGGTAGCTCCCTTGGTCGCCCTCACCAAGAAGGGAGCAAATCCCAAGTTGTGGTCAGAGGAGGTCTCCAAGGCCTTTCTCTCGATTAAGTCACACTTCGCTAGCGCTCCCATCCTACATCGCCCCGATGTAGATAAACCATTCATCTTGGAGGTGGATGCCTCATCCGTTGGTGCTGGAGCAGTCCTTTTCCAAAAGGATGCTCAAGGTCGGAAGCATCCTTGCTTCTTCTTCTCCAAGACCTTCACACCAGCGGAGAGGAATTATTCCATCGGGGACAGGGAGTTGCTAGCTATGAAGTTGGCTTTTTCAGAGTGGAGACACCTCTTGGAGGGAGCTCGCTTTCCCTTCCAAGTCTTCACTGACCACAAGAACTTGGTGTATATACAGACGGCCCAGCGGCTGAATTCTCGCCAGGCTAGATGGTCCCTGTTCTTCTCCCGGTTCCATTTTACTCTCCATTTTCTCTCCGGGGAGAAGAACGTTCGTGCCGACGCTCTCTCCCGCTCCGTAGTGTCATCTGAGGAGGAGGAGGAGGAGCCTCGGCTTATTGTCCCTTCTGAGAGCCTGAGAACTGTAGCTCCGGTTTCGCTAGAGTCTGTGCCCCCGGGCAAGACTTTCGTGCCAGCTAACTTGCGACCGGAGGTTCTCTCTTGGGCTCACTCCTCCAGAGTGGGGGGGCATTTTGGGACAAAGAGGACATCAGAGCTTTTGGCGAGAACATACTGGTGGCCGCATATGGCCCGAGATGTCAGGGACTACATTCAGGCGTGCGTTTCTTGCGCCCAGAATCGGTCTCCTCGGCAACGGCCTGCTGGGTTGCTTTACCCTCTACCGGTGGCAGACAGGCCCTGGGAGATGGTCGGAATGGACTTTGTGGTGGGTCTACCCAAGTCGCGTGGCTGCTCCATTATTTGGGTTGTCACTGACCATTTCTCTAAGATGGTGCATTTGGTGCCGCTTCCTCGGTTACCCTCAGCACGGGCCTTGGCGGTGTTGTTCGTTAAACACGTTTTCCGTTTGCATGGTATGCCTGATAAGATTGTCAGCGATCGGGGTCCCCAGTTCGCATCTCGGTTTTGGAGAGAGCTCTGCCGTTTACTCAGCATAGAGTTAAACCTCTCCTCTGCTTACCATCCCGAGACGAATGGGTTGGTGGAGAGAACCAACCAGACTCTGGTGACATATTTGCGACATTTCGTCTCTGCTAGGCAGGATGACTGGGCATCTTTGCTACCTTGGGCGGAATTTGCCCTGAACAACGCCGTAGCCGATTCCACTGGTCAAACTCCTTTTCTCCTTAATTACGGCCAGCATCCGCGTGTCCCTGTGCCCATGCCCGTGTCCTCCACCGATTCTAGGGTGGCAGACTGGGCGGTGGAGGCACGTGACATCTGGGACCGCACACAGGATGCTATCCGGGCCTCCAAGGAGAGAATGAGGGTTTCGGCTGATACACACCGGCGCCCCGCTCCGGTCTTTGCTCCCGGCGACTTAGTGTGGCTCTCCGCCCGTAACATCAGGCTGCGAGTTGAGTCCACTAAGTTTGCTCCTCGCTACATTGGCCCGTTTAAAGTTCTGGAACAGGTCAACCCTGTGGTTTACCGTTTGGCCATTCCTCCACGCCTTGGTATCACCGATACCTTTCACGTTTCCCTCTTAAAGCCCGTTCGCTTGTCTCGGTTTTCTGAGTCTTCTGCTGGGACATCGGGTTCATCCACGGATGAATTTGAGGTGAATGCTATTGTGGGAAGCAAGGTGGTACGTGGCAAAAAATTTTATTTGGTGGATTGGAAGGGTCATGGTCCAGAGGATAGAACCTGGGAGCCTGTGGAGCACATTCGGGCTCCGCAGCTCATTGCTGCCTTTGAACGTAGCGAGGCCCAAGGAGGGGGGGGCCCTAGGAGGGGGGGTAATGTTAGGGGTCGAGTTCCCGCTTCTGCACTGGGGGAATCTCGAGCCACTTCCGCTGCGGTCTCCCATTCTTGTCCAGCCGCAGTGGAGCCTGCTCAGCAAGGACGTCGGTCCCAGCGTCTTGCTCATTCTCACTCTGTTCAGAGAGTTAGTGCTGCTTCTCCAGTCTCTGCCATTAAAGTCAGTACTGGTCAGCAGCGAGCGGACTTCTCTGGGACTAAGTCCTTGTCTGCATGTACTGAGCATGCCCAGCGTAAGGTCTCCCGTTGGAGATCGAGGGTCATGTGCTCAGGCTCTGCAGCACATTCCATTGGTCCTCTTGGCAGGTCCTAGAAGGGCAAAAGTGCTGTGGCCGCTTCCTGTGCTGCTCCTATATAAACTGCGCATGACCGCACGGCCATGCGCTAGTATTGTCTAACAATTGTTGATGTGTGTATGTTGTGAGTGCAAGTCGTCCTTTGAAATCCCTTCCCTATTGAATGTCTGTTCGCGGAAGGTGTATGGCTGCTACCTAGCGCCCGACTTAGCCTACAGCACTAGACACACATCTCAGCGTCCTGTAGCTGTGCCTGCCAGTACGGCGCCGTGCGCCTGCCTTGCGCTTTCCATACCCGAGTCTGGGTGGTTAGTGGTGTCCGTTAGTGCGGCATCGCTCGCACTCTTGTGCACTTATACTTCTTAAAGTTCTCTACACACCCAGTTGCGGTGTTACGCCAGCAAGGGTCTAATCGGGCTCCAATCCCTTCTGGGGTTAAGTCCGCTGACCACTTGCTCGCGCACTAGTGCGGTACTGCGGTCCTGTGGATTAACAGGATCGCTTTCTTCACGCTGGGTGAGGTTTAACCCACGCGTGTATCCTTTAGTGTACCGCCATATTGTCCGTCTTGCTAGCTGCAGGGTCTTTTACCTGCACGGTGGACCTCGGACTGCGAACGCACCTAGTTTCGTACCATCTATACATGGTGCGTTCCGCCAGTCCTTAACACTTGGTGCCAGGGCTGAAAAGCTATTTTGGTATCCTTTGAAGTAAAGGATTTGTATACATCAATTCCACATTTACAAAGTATACAATCGGTACATCGGCTACTCACCACATCAGGGATGGACACAGATAAAGTGAATCTATGCCTGGAAACTTCTCACGTTGGTTCTCACAAAGAACTTCTTCATGTTAAGGATTCATTTTTTTACAGATCCGAGGTACAGCCATGGGCTCCAACTTGACCCCCATATGCTAATTGCTACATGGCAGAATTTGAGGAACTTATCATCTACATCAATCATCTCTTCCAGACCAATACCATAGTTTGGAAGAGATACATTGATGATATCTTTGGCATCTGGTATGACTCGTTGGAATCCCTGGATTTATTCTTTGACTTTTTTTGACTGCTCTTGTCCCGGTCTCAGTTTTACCATGACATGTGACAATCATACAATAAATTTCCTAGATACGCTGGTCATCAAAGATGCACATGGGGCTCTAACTAGCGACTTCTCCATCAAAACCACAGAACACTGGCACCTTCTACAAGTGGCACATCCAGAGATTGCGGAGTTCCAACTACATTTTCTACCTTGCTTTAAAAGAGCACCCAATCTCAGAGATTCATTAGTGAAGTCAGACATAGGCACCTCCCCCGGCATCCACTGAAATAATAGTTTTTACACAACCAGAACACTGGTACCTTCCCATGCTTACAATGCGATCAGTGTAACAATGTTTTAAGGAGGAATATCATTCATCATCCCTATTCAGGAAAATAAAACTACTGCAAAGCCCTTCATGGGGAAAGCAACATAGCTAATCAGAAGAACTATACAAAATTTCTAATTGGAGGTATTTGCTAATATGATTAATATTATGCATACTACATATTGGGATAGGATATTGGAGACAGGAATACACCTTTAATTTAATATGAGTCATTAACTTAATATGGCTGCTGCTCTTGTTTTTATTTTTACAAAAATGGCCACTGCTAACTAATAGAAAAATTTCCGCATATCTGTAACCTCTTAACTCAGTGCCATCTATGAATGGAAACGTACAACATGTAAGGCCAGAAAAACATACAATTGAAGAAGTTAAAAAATATCGAAAAGTCAGTGCAACATACCAACGATCTAATTAAGAAATTGAACTTTTACCTTTTTGTCAATCGCGGCGTAATATGGAACTCTGTCCCATGTGGCCACAAATGCCCAGTTTGCTGTGAAGTTCTTATGGCGGAAGTACATTCTGATATCAGACGTTGCACGGGCCAACAGTTCAGGGTCTGTGCTCATGCGATAATATATATCACCTGCAAATCTGTTGTCCACATCGGCCCAAAATACTGCCAGGAAAGGGTTATTGTAAGTCACCACCGGGAGTTGTTCTGGCACATATTGCCAGATTGGCCAATAGAAGGACAATAAACCATTGTTATTCATCTGTGGGAAAACAGAATCATCATCAATAGCAAAAGTATCATCAACACTGAAAGGGTTCTTTACAGTAAAAGGATTTGAAAAAACATTAATGCTACGTAACCTATAGACATGCGTGGTGCTGTTTTGGAATAAGGCAGCCATGTTTTTTTTAATCTTGCAACATATCATAAAACTATTAAGAGTTGGCTTAACATCCTAGATCCCAGTGCCCCTCATCAATCCAAAGGTCAACGGGTCCAATCAGACTCGAGGGTTTGGTTGTAACCCCTCCTATGGCTATACCCCTGCTTAATTTTTATTTCCTCGAGGGCATAATTCCAAATGTTTCCTTTTCTAACATTTGTAAGAATATAAAGAGAGATATGTCTCAAATACTCACATAGAGGTAATCATACACTTTCCCAAAAAGACAAAGTTTAATAGAAAGGTAAATTTCACCAGTGCCTCCATCATCGACTTTCGGGCTTAGTTGATCGAAGATTGGTCCAAAAGGATAGAGGAGATCTGTGGTGCAAAAAGAAGAGATTTTTGGCATGGTGGAAGGAGGTACGTGCCACTCGTTAGATTGACGAAGAGGTGGGTACCTCTTCATGAATCAGGAGTATCTGACTCTGGCAAGCCCGATCATCAAGACCGGCGTGAACAACTCTGATCTTAATGAATTGGGCTCATTGAGTGTAAAAAAAAATGTATAGGCTCCATGTCTCAGGGTCAACCATATGGATCTGAACTATAGCGGTTCTACTTTGTTCATCAGTCATAAGCAATCAGAGACGTAAGTCGAATCGTTGGCTCAAATTCAACATCTATGAAAAGACTCCTGTCACTATGATGTATGATTTATACTGGTTCTCCTCAAATGGAGTCATGTTGGACTTCTCAAGGTTCTAGAATCTAGGAGAGATTACAAACTTCACAACCTTTTTAGCTATGGCCCAGTGTGCAGCAGTACAGTAAGTTATTACAATTGTTGTATACATTTTGACATCAGTGACACTAAATGTCTTATTAAAATTGGTGAATATTGTCCAGATTGATAGGAAGGGTCATGGTCAAGCACATACCTTATAGTATGACATTTCACATTCAAGAGTTACACAGTATCATTAGTAGTCTGAGTTTTATAGTAAAAAGTAGGGAAATAATTTACTTACTGGTTCCATTGAATAAATGGGGAACGGTGGTGCCAAAAGTGGTTGTAGTAGGTGTTGTAGTAGTGGTCGTCGTAGGCGTTGTTGTAAAAGTTGTAATAGGGATTGTAGTAAAGATTGTATTAAATGGATCCGTGTTGATAGATACTTGATCTGTGAATTCTGGTGAAGGTGTGGTAGATGAATCTGGCGTGATTTCACTAAGTAATAGTTCAGCAGTAGATGATGTAAATGTTTCAGTAGATGTTTGAAGTTGTAAACTATTGGAGGAACTTGGTATAAAGCTTTTAGTTACAGGCCAAGTGCTTTCAAAAGGTGAAGGTCCAATGGAAATAGCACTTGAGATTTCTCTTGGATAAGTTTTAAGATAAGTGGTATCAGATACAGAAGTATCTAAAACAGGAGTGCTTTCTGAAGGTGTAGTGTCAACTGAAAAAGTGTTAGGGAAGTCTGAAGGGGAGCTCATATGTGGTGGAGTAGTGTCTGGATTAATATTCGTGGCCTGCATCACTGAGACATTGTCAACCATGGTGGAAGATGTATCGGCAGTGGTGGCTTCTCCTGAAGGAGTGCTCCCTAATGACAAAGTGCTAAATGTAACAATGCTTGTAGAAGTACCTGGAAAGTCTGTAGATGTAAAGTCCACTTGAGAAGTAAGGTCAGAAGTCTGTGATTCTACTGGAGATGAAACGTCAACAGTTAGAGTACTTGGAAAGTATGTAGACGTAAAGTCTTCTGTAGAAGTAAGGTCGGAAGTCTGTGATTCCACTGCAGATGAAGTGTCAGTTGTGAGACTACCTGGAAAGTCTGTAGATGTAAAGTCTACTGTAGAAATAAGGTTGGAAGTCTGTGATTCTACTGTAGATGAAATATCAATGGGGAGAGTGTTTGAAAAGTCTACTGGAGAAGTAACTTCGGAAGTCTGTAAATCTACTGGAGAGGAAATGTCAACTGTATGAATACCTGAAAAGTCTGTGGTTGTAAATTCAGAAGTCTGTGTTTCCACTGTAGATGAAGTGTCAGCTTTGAGAGTACCTGGAAAGTCTGTGGATGTAAAGACTATTAGAGAAGTAAAGTTAGAAGTCTGTGATTGTATTGGAGAGGAAATGTCAACTGAGAGAGTACTTGGAAGGTCTGCAGATGTAGAGTCAACTGGAGAAGTAAGCTCAGAAGAATGTGATTCAACTGGGGAGGAAATGTCAACTGTGTGAGTAACTGGAAAGTATGAAGATGTAATGTCTACTGTAGAAGTAAGGTCAGAAGTATGTGATTCTATAGGAGAGGAAATGACAACTGTGAGAGTATCTGGAGAGTCTGTAGATTTAAAGTCCAATGGAGAAGTAAGAATAGTAGTCTGTGATTCTGCAGAAGAGGAAATGTCAACTGAGAGAGTACTTGGAATGTCTGTAGATGTAAAGTCTGCTCGAGAAGTAAGGTCACTAGTCTGTGATTCTACTGAAGAGGAAATGTCAACTGAGAGAGTACTTGGAATGTCTGTAGCTGTAAAGTCTGCTGGAGAAGTGAAGTCAGTAGTCTGTGATTCTACTGGAGAGGAAATGTCAACTGAGGGAGTACTTGGAATGTCTGTAGATGTAAAGTCTGCTGGAGAGGTAAGGTCACTAGTCTGTGATTCTACTGAAGAGGAAATGTCAACTGAGAGAGTACTTGGAATGTCTGTAGCTGTAAAGTCTGCTGGAGAAGTGAGGTCAGTAGTCTGTGATTCTACTGGAGAGGAAATGTCAACTGAGGGAGTACTTGGAAGATCTGTAGATGTAAAGTCTGCTGGAGAAGTAAGGTACAATGTCTGTGATTCTACAGAAGAGGAAATGTCAACTGAGAGAGTACTTGGAATGTCTGAAGATGTAAAGTCTGCTGGAGAAGTAAAATCAGTAGTCTGTGATTCTATTGGAGAGGAAATGTCAACTGAGAGAGTACTTCGAATGTCTGAAGATGTAAAGTCTACTAGAGAAGTAAGGTAAGAAGTCTGTGATTCTACTGTAGAGGAAATATCTAGTGTAAGAGTACCTGGGAAGCCTGTAGATGTAAAGTCTACTGTAGAAGTAAGTTCGGAAGTCTGTAATTCTATTGGAGAGGAAATGTCAACCGTAAGAGTACTTGGAAGGTCTGTAGGTGTAAAGTCTTTTGCATAGGTCGTGTGAGAAGACAGTGATTCCATTGTGGTGGTGCCTGAAGTTGAAGAATATTGTGAAGGAGAAATGTGAACTGGCATAGAGCTGAAGTTATCCTGAGGAGAAGTATTTAATGTCAAAAAGCTTGTTGTTTTTGTTTCGGATGGGTGAACTGATGAAGTACTATGTGAAAGCAAATGAAAATCTGTGGTTGTGGTGCCTGTGTCTGGAAAGGTAATTTCTACTGTAGATTCACGACTTGAGGATGTTGAACTATTTTCTGAAACCGATTGATCAACTAGTGGAGTGGTAGAGACATCTGAAGGTGTTATGTTGACTGTTGGGTTACTTTGACTTGGGGAAGAGAAGGCAGAGAGTGGAAACGTATTTTCTGATGAGATAGTAATGCCAGTATTAGTATTATGTTGAGAGCTTTCGGTAATACTTTTTGGGACAGCTGGTGCTGAACTTCGTAGATATTGAGTTTGGCTAACACCAGTGTTGTCAATTTGCGTTGAAACCATATGCGTTGTTGTTTCAGTAAGAGAAGTAGATGGTATAGTCCAGTTAGTAGATGAAGTCCTAGAGGTCAGAGGAGAAGGTGCATTTTGAGATGTTCCACTGGAATCAGGTCTCATAGTTGGACCAAAAGCAACTGTGGCTGAGTTTATTGTCGTAGTTACATATTGGGATGTTCCATCTAGAAAACAAAATCAAACTGTCTTTAATTAATGATTACTATGAACCTAAATCATAAAATGTAACCCTTTCCTAGTCTTTACATTAGTCCATTTGTTGAAGCAATACGTTGGACTGACCTTGTGTGTAGCTTAGTGGTACAATAACATCTTCATCCAGTTTAAAGGCCCAGCGACCGGGAAAGTTGACATTACTGGTGGAGGATATATTAAGAATGGCTGGTGACAAGGAACCGGGGATTGTATAATAACTTGTGCCATTAACGTTGTTTAGTCCAGCCTGAGAAAACATAACTGGGTTTTATTAAATAGGACAGAAGTCAAGAGAAAGAGAGATCCTACTAATAATGTGTGAAAAGAGAGTTTCAATACTTCCTTAGGCAGCTGTATATATATATATATATATATATATATATGTGCTATATATCAAGCTGTCGAAATTGTAATGTGTAACCTATGGATTTTAAGCCTTTTCTCTTCTAGGGAGGTGATGACTAAGGATAAGGAAGGTTTTAGTGTAGGATAGATAAAAATCCAGTATATTGGTACCAGTGCTGGAGTTCCTCCAAGTCCCGTTGCATTATTTCCACCACTCGCTGTCCCGGTTGTCCACTGGATTTCGGCATAGTTAAAAAGACAATAAGTGGACCTTCCATCGGTGATTATCACGGCCTGGAATGTATTCACCTATAATAGAGCAACAGTTAGACATTGAGAACATTGTACGAATTTCCTATACACTAGTTTCATTACTTTCCAAGGAGGGCGAAGCAGCAATGATTAGGGGAATGGGTTTGCTCTTTCATAGCAAAGTTGTTAGCCGATACGCACCACACCGGCATCGTTCCGGCCATGGCGTAAAAATACGATTTGAACCTCGACGATGAAATCGGAGACGATGCAGGAGGTCCATATCTTTTTTTTTTTAACTTTTACAAAGTGGCTTTCCAAGTGGATGACATCCCCTTTAAGGGCGCAGTTATACCAATTATTGGTCATATTTCATCTAGTTTTCAATTTATTTTGTACTTGCTAAACATTTTCAATAAAAGAGTACTGATAGGGGAGGTTTGTATATGCAATTTTTATTTTATATGGGGCGTTACGTAATACAAAAAGGGGTCTTCCAGGTAGCGGATAACTTTTCTGAATGCCGCTATTAATCTCTGACAGCAGCATTTAAATGGTTTGATGTTTTAAGCCCCCATCCACCTCCCATGATACAGAACGTCATATCGATCGTTAACTACGTACTGCAATACTGAAGTATTTAAGTACAAATGATGACAGATTCAAATCTTCCTTGGAGAAAATAAATTTAAAAAAAATAACTCATCCTCCTTGTCTCAATACATACAAACAAAAAATTAAAAAAACAAAAACAAAACAAGCTACCGTAAAACAATACATTAATAGATTTGGTATTACCACATTTACATAAGTCAAATATAACATTATCATGTATGGTAAATGAAAAGAATCAAAACACCAGAATTGCCACTTTGTGGTCACTGCACCTTTAATAAAATGCAAAAAAAAAATCAATCAAAACAACATATGCACTCCAAAATTATATCAATAAAAACTTCAGCTTGCCAAGTGAGAAATATTTATAGCAACAGGAGTAATTAAAGCAACAAGTGAGAAATATTTATACAAACAGCAGTAATAACAGCAACAAGTGAGAAATATTTATAGCAACAGGAGTAATGATAGCAACAAGTGAGAAATATTTATAGCAACAGGAGTAATGATAGCAACAAGTGAGAAATATTTTACTATCTGTCCTTACCAGCACCTTAAAGGGAATCTGTCAGTGAGATCAACCCCCTACAAGCGGTGATCCCTCCCTAAGGTGCCTTGGTCTATATAAATCTGTGCTGTCTTGGGAGAAGGGGAAAAAAATCTTAGTTACTTACTGGTAATGGGATTTTTCAGAGCCCATGACAGCACCCTTGTAGTCCCTTCCCATTTTCATCACTAGTGGTGTGCACATTAAGGGTGTTTAAGAAAGAATGTTTATTGGTGATGGTTATACTAGTAACTGTCTGGAGGTCCTCTCATGTTCTGAAACCCAAACAGATGCAGAGGAGAGGTACTGCCCTTTTATTCAGTAGGTTTCCTGTCCTTGATGAGCAGATATCCTGTCTCAGGTGGTGCTGTCAAAGGTTCTGTAAAATCCCGTTACCGGTAAGTAACTAAGATTTTTCTGACTTGTTGCTATCATTGCTCTTGTTGCTATTATTATTTCTTACTTGTTGCTATCATATTTCTTCTTTTTACTGCAGTATGTGGAGTTGCGGGGGATTCCATAGACAGTCAAAGAAAAGGGAAAAGGGAATGCTTGTCACATAATAGAACGTATCAGTTTTGTCTCAAAAGTTCCATTCAGATTGTAATAACTATTACGACGTTGTCTCTGCTTTACATGACTTGCATGGGTGTTACACATATGTGATACCTTGTTACTTGTTGATCCATAATATGGAACATGATCCCATGTAGCAACAAAGACCCACTGAGCTTGAAAATTCTTATCATGGGTATAATTTCTGACATTCGATGTTGCACAAGCCAGAAGTCCTGTGTCCTCACTGCTCTGCCGATAAAAAATGTTCCCGGTGTACACATTAAACACATCAGCCCAGAATGGAGCTAAAATTGGATTATTTATAGGCAATGGGAGCGCCTGGGGTGTATATGTTGAGATTGAAGTGTTGAATGAAAGTAATCCATTGTTGTTCACCTGTTGACGTAGAAGAAGTAAATGTTACATTATTTCAGCTACAAAATTTGGAGTCTGTGGTTAAAATGACACGCTCCAAAACTCTGACCCCAAGGTGGCAATCCAAAAATTATTATGTACCAATCATACATCAGCCATAAACAGAGGAGAGCACCATTCTCCAAGATAAAGTCGGACTGCACTCAGATGATTCACACACATAGGCTTGTATGGATGCACGTGATCCAAATTCTGGAGCCACTTGTATTTTTCTCATGTCGAATCAGCATTAGAAAAAAAACAATCGCAGGTCTATAACATTGGTGCGAGCGCTATTCGATAAAATATCGGAATGTACTTGGCCGTTTTATATGCTCATGTGAGCGAGACCTTAGAGGAGGATCACATGACCTCAGGTGAGGCCGCTTGAACTTCCCCATAATGCCTTGCAGCCATCATATCACATGGTATAGCATAGCCAATCAGGAGGAGCAGATATTTTTTTATAGTGAATCTGGATAGTGAGAGGACGTCACAGCTCAGAAAACAGAAAATAATCGTTGCTAGAGATGAGTGGATCAGACAAAATTCAAATTTACCGGTTCGTGAGGATTTTTTTGGGAAATTTGATTCGCAGAGAAGTTATTCCCCATGAATTTAATGTTTATTATGCTCTGGGCTATCTCCAGACCCAAAAGCATAATAAACTAGTGTCTCGACTGCTCACTGCCACGCGTCCTGACCTCACGGCATCTTCAGGTCCCCACCGATCACACTGAAATTCCTCTCTCCCTGGGCAGAGACTTCTAGCCTTGATGTGGTCGGGCTTGTTCTGCACAAGTTCACGCAAGGTCATGGCGCATACCGTGGTGCCGTGAAGCCATGGCCATTCACGTGCTTGTGCAAAATCCTCCTGGGGGATTTCAGCGTAATGGAGGCGAGCTGAAGATGTGGCCAGGAACAGATGGATGATGTGGAAGGCCTGGAGAGATAATCGTTTAAGGTTTTTTTTTTTGAACATTTTGTTTTTGGTAAAGAGCCTAAAAGGAGTTCAGTGCAGTCCTAGGAGACCACAGAGTGTCACATACATCTTTTCAGGACCATGGGAGACATTTCAGAATTAAGATTCCTTGTGAATCACATTTTCTTAAAAAATCTGACAGTTTCAAAATATTCGCTCCTTTCTAAGAAATACTATAATACAGTAATATAGTCAGTCTATTTTGGCGGTGAACTTGGCAATTCCTTCATTTCTGTTAGAGGACCTGTTATTGCTCCCTTAATTTTCTTCTGGATCTTGCTCTTGTGCGTTTATTAATTCAGGTATATTCCCATTAGTCTACAAAATAATTATCATTGAGTTTGTTTTTTGATGCAGATACCTTACTCAACGATCATACTGTCTAAAAAAAAAACCTCACCCCTACTTCATCTCGTCTAGAAAACCATTAAAATGAATAAATATAATAAATGTTATTAATAATGATTGATTAATGATGTAGTATATGTACTCACATAAAGAGATGAGTAATTTCTTCCGAACAGTGGAATGGCCATAGTGAGATTTATTAGCGGTGATGACCCATCATCGGATGTAGGACTTAGACCATCTATCGCGAACCCATATGGATAAAGAAGATCTGTAAGAATACATCATAACACGTAACTAGGGATCCTGATGTCGAAAACATCTTCTCTGTTCTTCATGATTGCCTGACCCCAATGAAGGGAACAAGAGGGTGCACAGAACTACTAGATGTGGAATATCAGTCTCAACTATGTTGAGTGCAAAAACCTGTTTAAAAGTAAAAATAAAACAGTGATAATTACATACCGCTGGCCAAAATAGTTGAGCTGGACAATGTTGTTGTACTTGATGATTGTTGAATGTTCATGGTGGTGGTAGACAATGTCCCAGAAGTCAATATCTTACAAAGCAGAAGGATAAGTGCAACAAAAAAGGCCATTATTGTTCAACAAGATTAGGATTACTCTTCAGATGATCATATTCTATCGTCTTCATCTTTGAAAGAAAACAAACAATTACCTTCAAAGTTTCTGAAACCTTCAGAATTTTCCATATTTTTGCATAAATTTGACCTAAAGCTGCATTGAATCTAACATATGTTCTAAAAGTAGATAAAGAACCAAATCACACAAACAAGACAAAAATATTATACTTTGTCCGTTTTAGAAATGAGGAAAGAGGTCCAATATCACTGGCCAAAATATATGAATTTTTATAATTGCCAGATAACTTGAACGTGAAGTTGCAGTCTTTTTTAGTCAACAATTAGGTGTTAAAGGGTGACCTGTTTTATTTATAGAAAAGAGATCTATCAAAGTCTGATTTACACAACACGTTTTTGCGTAAGTTTATCATGGCAGGAAAAAAAGAGACTTCCGAGGATGTTGATGCTCCTGGTTAAAAAGAAAGGTCACTCAGCCTCAAACTAAAGAGTTTGGACTCCACTAATCTACAGTCAAACAGATTATGTGTAAATGGAGGAAATTAACCCCTTCATGACCCAGCCTATTTTGACCTTAAAGACCTTGCCATTTTTTGCAATTCTGACCAGTGTCCCTTTATGAGGTAATAACTCGGGAACGCTTCAACGGATCCTAGCGATTCTGAGATTGTTTTCTCGTGACATATTGGGCTTCATGTTAGTGGTAAATTTAGGTCGATAATTTTTGCGTTTATGTGTGAAAAAATTGGAAATTTGGTGAAAATTTTGAAAATTTCGCAATTTTCAAATTTTGAATTTTTATTCTGTTAAACCAGAGAGATATGTGACACAAAATAGTTAATAAATAACATTTCCCACATGTCTACTTTACATCAGCACAATTTTGGAAACAATTTTTTTTTTTGCTAGGAAGTTATAAGGGTTAAAATTTGACCAGCGATTTCTCATTTTTACAACGAAATTTACAAAACCATTTTTTTTAGGGACCACCTCACATTTGAACTCAGTTTGAGGGGTCTATATGGCTGAAAATACCCAAAAGTGACACCATTCTAAAAACTGCACCCCTCAAGGTACTCAAAACCACATGCAAGAAGTTTATTAACCCTTCAGGTGCTTCACAGCAGCAGAAGCAACATGGAAGGAAAAAATGAACATTTAACTTTTTAGTCACAAAAATGATCTTTCAGCAACAATTTTTTTATTTTCCCAATGGTAAAAGGAGAAACTGAACCACGAAAGTTGTTGTCCAATTTGTCCTGAGTACGCTGATACCTCATATGTGGGGGTAAACCACTGTTTGGGCGCACGGCAGGGCTTGAAAGGGAAGGAGCGCCATTTGACTTTTTGAATGAAAAATTGGCTGCACTCTTTAGCGGACACCATGTCACATTTGGAGAGCCCCCGTGTGCCTAAAAATTTGAGCTCCCCCACAAGTGACCCCATTTTGGAAACTAGACGCCCCAGGGAACTTATCTAGATGCATAGTGAGCCCTTTAAACCCCCAGGTGCTTCACAAATTGATCCATAAAAATGAAAAAGTACTTTTTTTTCACAAAAAAATTATTTTAGCCTCAATTTTTTCATTTTCACATGGGCAACAGGATAAAATGGATCCTAAAATTTGTTGGGCAATTTCTCCTGAGTACACCGATACCTCATATGTGGGGGTAAACCACTGTTTGGGCACATGCTAAGGCTCGGAAGGGAAGGAGCGCCATTTGACTTTTTGAATGAAAAATTATCTCCATCGTTAGCGGACACCATGTCACGTTTGGAGAGCCGCCGTGTGCCTAAACATTGGAGCTCCCCCACAAGTGACCCCATTTTGGAAACTAGACCACCCAAGGAACTTATCTAGATGCATATTGAGCACTTTGAACCCCCAGGTGCTTCACAAATTGATCCATAAAAATGAAAAAGTACTTTTTTTTCACAAAAATTTTATTTTAGCCTCAATTTTTTTCATTTTCACATGGGCATCAGGGTAAAATGGATGCTAAAATTTGTTGGGCAATATCTCCTGAGTACACCGATACCTCACATGTAGGCGTAAACCACTGTTTAGGCGCACGGCAAGGCTCGGAAGGGAAGGAGCGCCATTTGACTTTTTGAATGAAAAAATAGCTCCAATCGTTAGCGGACACCATGTCACGTTTGGAGAGCCGCCGTGTGCCTAAACATTGGAGCTCCCCCACAAGTGACCCCATTTTGGAAACTAGACCACCCAAGGAACTTATCTAGATGCATATTGAGCACTTTGAACCCCCAGGTGCTTCACAAATTGATCCATAAAAATGAAAAAGTACTTTTTTTTCACAAAAATTTTATTTTAGCCTCAATTTTTTTCATTTTCACATGGGCATCAGGGTAAAATGGATGCTAAAATTTGTTGGGCAATATCTCCTGAGTACACCGATACCTCACATGTAGGCGTAAACCACTGTTTAGGCGCACGGCAAGGCTCGGAAGGGAAGGAGCGCCATTTCACTTTTTGAATGAAAAATTAGCTCCAATCGTTAGCGGACACTATGTTGTGTATGGAAGGTATGTAGTGTATGTCAGGTTGGTGTGTGTGTGGTGTAGTATTCACCACACACACACACACACACCTGACGTACACTATACCACACCACACCAAACTGACGTACACTACGCCATACACACCCTGACACTACGTCAGGTTGGGTTGTGTAGTGTTAGGTTGGGGTGTGGTGTAGTGTACGTCAGGTAGGTGTGTGTGGTGTAGTGTACACCACACACACACACACACCAACCTGACGTACACTATACCACACCACACACCAACCTGATGTACACTACGCCACACACACCAATCTGACACACTACGTCAGGTTGGTGTGTGTGGTGTAGTGTATGTCAGGTTGGGGTGTGGTGTAGTGTACGTCAGGTAGGTGTGTGTGGTGTACTGTACACCACACACACACACCAACCTGACGTACACTATACCACACCACACACCAACCTGATGTACACTACGCTACACACACCAATCTGACACACTACGTCAGGTTGGTGTGTGTGGTGTAGTGTATGTCAGGTTGGGGTGTGGTGTAGTGTACGTCAGGTAGGTGTGTGTGGTGTACTGTACACCACACACACACACCAACCTGACGTACACTATACCACACCACACACCAACCTGATGTACACTACGCCACACACACCAATCTGACACACTACGTCAGGTTGGTGTGTGTGGTGTAGTGTATGTCAGGTTGGGGTGTGGTGTAGTGTACGTCAGGTTAGTGTGTGTGTGTGGTGTTGTGTATATCAGCCTGGTGTGGGTGAGTTCTGTAGTGGAATATCAGGATGTGGCTAGTCCACGGACGTGTGATGAATTCTGAAGCATTCATTCAAACACAGTGCAGGTTTGTCGGGACACGTTTCACATTGGAAACGAGTTTCCCTTCTTATCCCCCTTTTATAGCACACCCGGCACCTTTTTTTTGCTCTCCCCTCACAGGGAAAATGTTGCACCGGTACCATACGGGAGACTTGAGTTCCAGCAGTGCTGGGGCCCGCTCCTTCCTCGTCTCCAAACATCAGGGCCTTTATCACCGCCTCCTGGAACTGAAGGAAGGTGTTGTTGGTCTGGCCTGCACATCGTGATAGCACGTATGCGTTATACAGTGCCATTTGTACGATGTGCACAGCCAGTTTTTTATACCACACCTTCGTTTTCCGCATGGCACTATAGGGCTGGAGGACTTGATCAGAAAGATCAACTCCCCCCATGTGTTTGTTGTACCCCAGGGCACAGTCCGGTTTGTGGACCTGTGCTGGGGTACCTCGAACAGTGCTGGCCGTGGTGCCGGGACCATGGATTGTTGTCAAGAAAAAGACGTCCCTTTTGTCTTTGAACTTGACCGCAAGCATGTTGCCACTACATTGGGCCCGGCTCTCACCCTTTGGGAGAACCTGCTCAATTAGTGACAAAGGGAGACCCCTCTTGTTTCTGCGCACAGTACCGCAAGCAACGGTAGCTCTGGCAGAGAGGGACTGAAAGAGTGGGATGCTTGTATAAAAGTTATCAACGTACAGATGGTAACCTTTATCAAGCAGTGGGTGAACCAAATCCCACACTATTTTCCCACTCACCCCCAGAGCAGGTGGACAATCTGGGGGCTGGATACTGCTGTCCTTTCCTTGATAAACTCTAAAGCTGAGAGTGTACCCTGAGGTACTCTCACAGATCTTGTAGAGTTTTATCCCGTACCTCGCCCTTTTGCTTGGCAGGTACTGACGGAACTGAAGCCTCCCTTTGAAGTGGATGAGGGATTCATCCACACAAATTTCCCTTTGGGGAATGTACACTTCAGTAAACTTGTTGCTGAAGTGTTCGATGACCGGCCGAATTTTGAACAATCTATCAAAATTCGGGTCATCGCGAGGAAGGATGTCCGTATTGTCCCTAAAGTGGAGAAATGTATGAATCGCCTCAAAACGTTTGCGATTCATAACCATGCCAAATACTGGAGTTTGATATAAAATATCAGTACTCCAGTATTGGCGAAGTTCTGGTTTCTTCACAATTCCCATGTGAAGGACCAGTCCCCAATATTTCATCATTTCTACGGAGTCAACGGGCTTCCAAGCAGTAAATGATGAAACTGGGTTTTGGGCAAAAAATTGCAGGGCGTACAAATTTGTTTGCTCCACCATGAGACTGACGATTGACTCCGAGAAAAAGACTTTGAAAAAGTCTATCTCCCGGAGGTTGGCAGTCTCAAATTGGATTCCTGATTGGGGAATGAAATCAGGAATCCGTGGAGCAAAGTTTTCAGGGACGGGGGTCCAGACGGGGGCACTAGTGCTAGGTTGGGCGTCACTAGCACTAGGTTGGGGGTCACTTACACTTGGCTCCGACTCTCCTCCCCTGGGCTCCGGCTCCCCTCCCCTGGGCTCCGGACGATTTCTCGGCCTGCGACATCTTGGGGGTGGCGAGTCGGTGTCACTAGGGGAGGAAGAGTGGGAGGAATACAGAAAAGTGGGGTCCTCTCCCTCACTATCAGCTTCGGAGGCAAGAAAGGAATATGCCTCCTCAACTGAGTACAGCCTTTGTGACTGGGATGACTGGGATGAGCGGGACATTGTGTGTGTGGTGCGTGTGCGTGTGTAAAAAAAAATCTAAACTTTATTATAGTGTTGCGTGTGCGTGTGTATGTGCGAGTGTTTGGTGCAACTCTTCTGCAGGAGGAGGCTATCAGGTGCGGGGAGCTGTCAGACGCGTGTGGGGGCTGTCAGGCGCGTGGGGGCTGTCAGGCGCGGGGGGCTGTCAGGCGCGGGGGGCTGTCAGGCGCGGGGGGACAGGAGGGGGCTGAGGAGATGCAGCGTCAGATGGAGATGAAGCTGGCAGCAGCAGGTGATCAGGGGGGCAGGGGGTGATCAGGGGGGCAGGGGGTGATCAGTGGGTGATCAGGGGGGCCAGGGGGTGATTAGCGGTGATCACTGAAGAGGGTGATCACCAGGGCAGGAGGGGCTGACAGACACAGGGGCGGTAGCAGAGAAGAAAACGCAGCAGCAGCAGCAGGTGATAAAGGGGGGCAGAGGGGTGATCAGGTGGACGGGGGGGGCAGGGGGTGATCAGGGGGGGCAGGGGGTGATTAGCGGTGATCACTGAAGAGGGTGATCACCAGGGGAGGGGCTGACAGACGCAAACGCGGTAGGAGAGAAGAAAACACAGCAGCAGCAGCGGGTGATGAAGGGGGGCAGAGGGGTGATCAGGTGGACAGTGGGGGGGCAGGGGGTGATCAGGGGGGGTAGGGGGTGATCAGGGGGGGCAGGGGGTGATTAGCTGAAGATCACTGAAGAGGGTGATCACCAGGGGAGGAGGGGCTGACAGACGCAGGGGGCAGTAGGAGAGAAAACACAGCAGCAGCAGCAGGTGATAAAGGGGGGCAGGGGGTGATAAGGTGGACAGGGGGGGCAGGGGGTGATCGGGGGGTAGGGGGTGATCGGGGGGGGCAGGGGGTGATTAGTGGTGATCACTGAGGAGGGTGATCACCAGGGGAGGAGGGGCTAACAGATGCAGGGGGCGATAGGAGAAAAGAAAGTAGAGCAGCACCAGGTGATAAAGGGGGGCAGGGGGTGATCAGGTGGACGGGGGGGCAGGGGGTGATCGGGGGGTAGGGGGTGATCAGGGGGGGGGGGCAGGGGGTGATTAGTGGTGATCACTGAGGAGGATGATCACCAGGGGAGGAGGGGCTAACAGATGCAGGGGGCGATAGGAGAAAAGAAAATAGAGCAGGAGCTGGTGATAAAGGGGGGCTGGGGGATGATCGGGGGGGGCAGGGGGGAGGGAGTGGAGGTTGGGGGGAGTGGAGGACAGGAGAGGGGAGGTACCTGTCCTCAGCAGCAGCGGTGGTACTGGCGGTAGCAGTGGGGGAGGCGGCGGTGGCAGTGGGGGATACGGCGGCGGCGCTCTGAAGATGTGTGCGGCGGCTGCGGCGGCGATCGCGGAGTCTGGGGGGGCAGGTGAGCAGTCGGGCACCTCGCTCCTCAGCTTCCACGGATGGGATGAAGCTGAGGAGCGAGGCAGACGCTGTTTTTCTCCGCCCCTCCAGCTCTGATTGGAGTGCTAACGTCACATGGACGCTAGCTCCAATCAGAGCTGGAGGGGGTTAAAAAAAGGTCAGCAGCGGTGATCGTAGACCCGGGGGGGCAAAGCCACCCCCCCTGGGGTGAAGTACAGGTCCCCCTGCACCTGCGGGTACGGTGACATTTGAATGACCCCGGTCACCGGACCCGCAGGGAAGCATTCCCGCCATGACGCCACATAGGCGTCATGGGTCGGAATGGCACCGACTTTCATGACGCCTACGTGGCGTCATGGGTCGGGAAGGGGTTAAAGACCATTATTACCTTCCCCAGGAGTGGTTGATTAACACAAATCACTGCGCTACCAAATGCATACTAAAGTCTGCAAAGTCACAAAGGAACCCAAGATAACATCTAAGCAACTAAAGTCCTCTGAGTCCAGTGAGCAATTGTCAAGCACCAGTTATGCTTCTGTGCAATCTCGCGTGTGATCCCCACAAGGATCAAAGAAGTAAAGATTCCAAAAATTCCTAAAATATGGGGATAAAACGTAGCTTTAAAATCATCATTGAAATCACATGGCAAAAATACAAAATCGAGTTTGATGATGCATCGTCTGGTGCGTGAGAATCATTCACTGGACTCACAGGACTTCAGTTGCTTAGACGTTATCTTGGGATCCTTCGGGACCTTGTATTGTATTCATTGGTAGTGGAGTGATTTTTGTTATTTTTTTTTTGTTAAAAAGTGATTTTAAGAGTGGAATAAAAACTACATTTTAACATTTTATCCCTATATAAATTGGTGCCTCGGAACTTTTTTTAAATCTCATCCAAATCCCTCTCTCGAATTAGCTAATGTTCATGTTAGTGAGTCCATCATCAGAAGATCACTGAACAACAATAGCAGGATTGCAAAGAGAAAGAGACTTCTCTCCAAAAGGAACATTTTTGCAAATCCGCAGATTGTTAAAGATCACCTGGACAAACCGGAAGACTACTGGAACTAAGTTTTGTTGATGGATGAGACCAAAATTGAGCTTTTGGGTTGTGATGAGAATTATGTCTGGAGAAATAAAAAGATTCCATTAGGGCATGAAAATCTCGAAGCATCTATGAAACATGGTGGTGGTAGTATCACGGTTTGGGCACGTTTTGCTGTATCTGAATCAGGAAGGCAACCATCATTCATGGAACATTGAATTCTGAATTATACCAGCAAATTCTAACAGAATATATCAAGACGTCTGTCCATGAGCTCATTCGCAAGAGAACAAGGGTCATGCAGCAAGACAAACAACCCAACAAAAACAAGTTCTTCTACCAAAGAATGAGTTTAGTTTTGGAAACACCAAGTCACAGTCTTGACCTTAGTCCTATAAAAATATTGTGAAAAGACCCGAATTGAGAAGTTCATGGGAAAAATCCACCAGCATTACAAAGGTGAAGCTGTTTTGTATGGGAGGAATGAGCTAAAATTTCATTAAGGACGAGTCAACAGTTACGAGTCAACGAGTCACCAAATACTGAACGCAAAGGTTCACATACTCCCAGACATGTGACATTGGATCAGTTTCCACATTTATAAATGACAAAAAAAGTATATTTTTAACTAATTTGTTTGATGTGGTTCTTTCTATAAAAATTAGTATCTTAAGAGAAGACACATTACAAATTGTGCCGAGTGCAGAATGTCTAAAAAGTCCCTAACCCCTCTGTACCCCCATAAATGACTCTACAAACTATACGAATGTAAATCATTATGGGTCAAAGTTGGTTATACGAATATTTTAAGATTTCTAAGAATTTATATAAGAATGTCGCTGCTTAAGAGTAACATACTTTTTTTTTCCTCTGAGGGCAAGAATTGAGGAAATGATATTGCACAATGTAGTCTAATGGTATATCTTGATTTTTGGAATGCAGATATGTATGAAAGGGTTAAAGATAATACTTACTGTATGTGTGTATAATTGCGCTAGGGATGAACCGATAGCAATATCTAGATGATAAGCAGACCTTATCTACGGAACTACAGTTTTTTTGGCCTCTGCAACATTGCAATAAAGTGTAATAACAGGCGATCAAAATAATGTATCTACCCAAAATGGTATCAATAAAAATATCTGCACACTGCATAAACAATAAGCCGTCATCCAGCCCCAGATCTCAAAAAAATATAAACGCTACGTGTCTCAGAAAATATCGACAAACGCAAAAACTTTTTTTCATGCAAATTTCGGACATTTGTTTCACCACTTAAATAAAAGTTAAACTATAGACGTTTGATATCCGCAAACTCGTCCTGACCTGAGTAATCATATTACTAGGACAGTTTTACCATCTAGTGAACATGGTAAATAAAAAAAAATGTGAAATTGCACATTTTTTGCCATTTCAACACACCATATGGTAAAACAATGGTGTCATTCAAAAGTACATCTCATTCCACAAAAATGAGCCCTCATAAAAATAAAAAAGATTTAAGAAAAAATAAAAAAAAAAGTTATGGCTCCTGGTAGAAGGGGAGGATATATACATATAAAAAAGAAAATGACCAATAATTAAAATTATAAGTATTAAATTAATTTACCCCATTCAAGATTCACAGAAAATTAGATTTGGGGAAATATATATTTATTAATTTCTACAGAAATGGTAAAAGCGGAGAGAAAGAATTTTTAATATTTGTAAGAATCATCATCATCAATTTTTTCAGACCTAAAGCAGAAGATTGTATTTGGGTTTTAGTGATAGAAAGTAGCAATATGATAATAGATCATTTCCACTGAATAATTGCTGTCCCCATTGGGGCATATAATCTAATTTCCTTATCAGTCTTTGGAAGAAAGTAGAAGTACTCGGAGGAAGCCAAACTAATAATACTAATAGTAACTAAATCTTACATTTTAAAATAAAGCAAATTAATTATTAAAAAAAATAAAAATAAGAAGAGACAAATTCAGATTCTCAGATAAATCCATAAATTTAAAATAGAACAGACTTAATCCTTACATAATCAGGCGAGTATCGCACTCTCGTCCTCTCACCAATCCTTCCGAAGTGACAGTGCTGGACATAAGTGCAATCTTCTGTCTTAAATTCTCGTTGTCTCCTGCAGGTTTTGAAGGTGTGCACTTACATTGTTTTCTTTACAACTAGAATTTCAAGTATTTTTTAGTCTCATTTTTTTTTTAAACTTTTCAAAGTATTTCATGCTTATTTCATTTGCTCAAGAATAACATTTAAAAAATGTGAAAAAATATGCGAATCCAAAATGTGTCCTTTAGGGTTGAGCGAAACGGGTCGTTCATTTTCAAAAGTCGCCGACTTTTGGCAAAGTCGGGTTTCAAGAAACCCGATCCGACCCCTGTGCGGGGTCGGCCATGCGGTACGCGACTTTCGCGCCAAAGTCGCGTTTCAATGACGCGAAAAGCGCCATTTCTCAGCCAATGAAGGTAAACGCAGAGTGTGGGCAGCGTGATGACATAGGTCCTGGTCCCCACCATCTTAGAGAAGGGCATTGCAGTGATTGGCTTGCTGTCTGCGGCGTCACAGGGGCTATAAAGGGGCGTTCCCGCCGACCGCCATCTTACTGCTGCTGATCTGAGCTTAGGGAGAGGTTGCTGCCGCTTCGTCAGAAGCAGGGATAGCGTTAGGCAGGGTCCATTAACCCCCAAACCGCTTGTGCTGTAGCGATTTCCACTGCCCAACACCACCTTCGGTGTGCAGGGACAGTGGAAGCTACATTTTTTTTTCCCCTCAGCGCTGTAGCTCATTGGGCTGCCCTAGAAGGCTCCCTGATAGCTGCATTGCTGTGTGTACGCCGCTGTGCAAACCAACTGCTTTTTTCAAAGCACAAATCCTCTTGTTCCTTCCTTTCTGCACAGCTATCTTTTTTGTTTGTACACACTTTTTATTTAATTTGTGCATCAGTCCACTCCTTATTGCTGCCTGCCATACCTGGCTGAGATTACTGCAGGGAGATAGTAATTGTAGGACAGTCCCTGTTTTTTTTTTTTTTTTTGTGGGAGATTAAGATTGACATTTCTGCTAGAGTGCCATCCCTGTGTGTGCCATCTCTCACTCAGTGGGCCATAGAAAGCCTATTTATTTTTTTGCTTGATTTGGGTTCTAAAATCTACCAGAAAAAATCACTACATCAATCAGTGGGAGAAAAATATTGGCCTCAGGGCTTGTGTGCCACTCCTGACTCCTGTGTGCATCATCACTCACTCAGTGGGCCATAGAAAGCCCATTTTTTTTTTTTTTTGCTTTATTTGGGTTCTAAATTCTACCTGAAAAAATCAATAAATTAATCAGTGGGAAATTAATATTGGCCTTTGGGCTTGTGTGCCAGTCCTAAGCGTGCCATCTCTCTCTGTCTCTCAGATAGTGGGCCATAGAAAGCCTATTTATTATTTTTTTTATTGGGTTTATAAATTTTCCCTGGAACAAAAAAAAAAAGTGGGAGATAAATATTGGCCTCTGGGCTTGTGTGCCACTCCTGACTCCTGTGTGCGTCATCTCTCACTCAATGGGCCATAGAAAGCCTTTTTTTGTTTTATTTGTTTTCTAAATTCTCCCTGAAAAAATCATTTTATTTTATTTGGTTTCTAAATTCTTCCTGAAAAAATCATTTTATTCTATTTTTTTTTTCCTAAAGTCTCCCTGAAAAAAAAATAAAAAATCAGTGGGAGATTAATATTGCCCTTTCTGCTTGTGTGCCAGTCTTGACTCCTGGGTGTGCCATCTCTCTCTCTCTCTCCAATTGTGGGCCATAGAAAGCCTATTATTTTTCTTAGCTTGATTTGGGTTCCAAAATCTACCTGAAAAAATCACTACATCAATCAGTGGGAGATAAATATTGGCCTCTGGGCTTGTGTGCCACTCCTGACTCCTGTGTGCGTCATCTCTCACTCAGTGGGCCATAGAAAGGCTTTTTTTGTTTTATTTGTTTTCTAAATTCTCCCTGAAAAAATCATTTTATTTTATTTGGTTTCTAAATTCTTCCTGAAAAAATCATTTTATTCTATTTTTTTTTTTCCTAAAGTCTCCCTTAAAAAAAAAAAAAATCAAATCAGTGGGAGATTAATATTTACATTTGTGCTTCAGTGACAGTCCTGCGTGTGTGGCATCTCTCTCATTTGTTGCCACCAACAACAGAGTGTGTAACATTGTGCCTGATTTTCGTTGTGGTCTCACTCACCTGTAAAGGGGTAGCTAAATCATACTGAAGTTATAGCTCACCGTGCAATTTGTGTGACAGCAACAAATACCGTTAGTTTGTTTACGTTTTTAAAACAATGAGGAAGTATGGTGGAAGAGGTCGTGGCCGGGGGCGTTCATTGTCAGCTGGTAATGAGGGTAGTGGTAGTGGTGGAGCATCAGCTGGTCGTGGGAAAAAAAATATTGCACCTAAGTCTGGAGCTGTGGAGCCAGGTTCGTCGTCAGGCTACACAAGGCCTCGAACGCTCCCTTTTCTGGGAGTAGGAAAACCGCTTTTAAAGCCGGAGCAGCAAGAGCAAGTTTTGGCTTATCTTGCTGACTCAGCCTCTAGCTCTTTTGCCTCCTCTCGTGAAACTGGTAAATGTCAAAGCAGCGCGTCGTTAGTGGATGTTCACGGTCAGGGACAAGTCGCTTCCTTGTCCTCTTCAGCAAAAACAACAACAGAGAAGAATGCAGCAGGCGACACAACGGGTTACTCCATGGAGCTCTTTACACATACCGTCCCTGGCTTAGAAAGTGAAGCAGTTAACAGTCCATGCCCATTACAAGTTGAATCTGACATGGAGTGCACTGATGCACAGCCACAGCCAGACTACTATGCTGGTCCTTTGACTCAGACCACAACATTGCCCTCGCAGGGTGCTGATCAAGAATCAGACCCTGATGAGACTATGTTGCCCCATCACGAACGCTATACCACCGACCGACACGGTGACACAGACGAAGTTGCACACGAGCTACAAGAAGAGGTAATAGATGACCCAGTTCTTGACCCCGATTGGCAGCCATTGGGGGAACAGGGTGCAGGCGGCAGCAGTTCTGAAGCGGAGGAGGAGGGGCCGCAGCAGGCATCAACATCGCAACAGGTTCCATCTGCCGGGCCCGTATCTTGCCCAAAACGCGTGGCAAAGCCAAAACCTGTTGGAGGACAGCGTGGCCATCCGGTTAAAGCTCAGTCTGCAATGCCTGAAAAGGTATCCGATGCTAGAAAGAGTGCAGTCTGGCATTTTTTTAAACAACATCCAATTGATCAGCGCAAAGTCATCTGTCAAAAATGTTCAACTACCTTAAGCAGAGGACAGAATCTGAAAAGTCTCAATACAAGTTGCATGCATAGACATTTAACCACCATGCATTTGCAAGCCTGGACTAACTACCAAACGTCCCTTAAGGTTGTAGCACCCTCGGCCAATGAAGCTAGTCATCATCTTCAGCATCTACCCTTCCGGCAGTGTAGGGCCACCATTTTCCGCACCACCTGCAGTATCTGTGCAGGTTTCTTTGCCAGGCCAAAGCAGTCAGGGTCAGGGAATCACCAGTTTCGTAGTAGGAAACACTGCATCTAGGGCACCGGCGGCAACAATACCATCTCCCACCGTCTCTCAGTCTGCCATGTCCACCGGCACCCCCGCTAGTTCCACGATCTCCAGCTCTCCAGTCCAGCTCACCCTACATGAGACTATGGTTAGAAAAAGGAAGTACTTAGCCTCGCATCCGCGTACACAGGGTTTGAACGCACACATAGCTAGACTAATCTCGTTAGAGATGATGCCCTACCGGTTAGTTGAAAGCAAAGCTTTCAAAGCCCTGATGGACTACGCTGTACCACGCTACGAGCTACCCAGTCGACACTTTTTTTCCAGAAAAGCCATCCCAGCCCTCCACCAGCATGTTAAAGAGCGCATCGTCCATGCACTCAGGCAATCTGTGAGCACAAAGGTGCACCTGACAACAGATGCATGGACCAGTAGGCATGGCCAGGGACGTTACGTGTCCATCACGGCACACTGGGTAAATGTGGTGGATGCAGGGTCCACAGGGGACAGCAAGTTTGGGACAGTTCTGCCTAGCCCACGGTCTAGGAAACAATTGGCTGTAGCCGTTCGCACCCCCTCCTCCTCCTCTTCGTCCTCCTGCAGAAGCGAGAGCTCGTCCACAGACCGCAGTCGCACAACCACTCCATCCGCAGCTGCCACTGTTGCACACCAGGTCTCCCATTATGGGGCAGCTACTGGCAGCTACTGGCAAACGTCAGCAGGCTGTATTGGCTATGAAGTGTTTGGGCGACAACAGACACACCGCGGAAGTTCTGTCCGAGTTCTTGCAGAAAGAAACGCAGTCGTGGCTGGGCACTGTAGATCTTGAGGCAGGCAAGGTAGTGAGTGATAACGGAAGGAATTTCATGGCTGCCATCTCCCTTTCCCAACTGAAACACATTCCTTGCCTGGCTCACACCTTAAACCTGGTGGTGCAGTGCTTCCTGAAAAGTTATCCGGGGTTATCCGACCTGCTCCTCAAAGTGCGTGGACTTTGCTCACATATCTGCCGTTCACCCGTACACTCCAGCCGTATGCAGACCTATCAGCGTTCTTTGAACCTTCCCCAGCATCGCCTAATCATAGACGTTGCAACAAGGTGGAACTCAACACTGCACATGCTTCAGAGACTGTGTGAACAGAGGCGGGCTGTTATGTTTTTGTGGGAGGATACACATACACGGGCAGGCAGTAGGATGGCAGACATGGAGTTGTCAGGTGTGCAGTGGTCGAAGATTCAAGACATGTGTCAAGTCCTTCAGTGTTTTGAGGAATGCACACGGCTGGTTAGTGCAGACAACGCCATAATAAGCATGAGCATCCCCCTAATGCGTCTGCTGATGCAAAGTTTGACGCACATAAAGGATCAGGCGTCTGCAGCTGAGGAAGAGGAAAGCCTTGATGACAGTCAGCCATTGTCTGGCCAGGGCAGTGTACAGGACGAGGTAGCGGGCGAAGAGGAGGAGGAGGACGAGGAGGATGATGGGGATGATTATATTTTTAATGAGGAAGCTTTTCCGGGGCCACTGGAAATTGGTGGCGCGGCAAGGCCGGGTTCTGGTTTTTTGAGGGACACAAGTGACGTGGATTTGCCTGAAACTGCCCCTCAACCAAGCACAACCGCAGATTTGAGAACTGGAACTTTGGCCCACATGGCGGATTATGCCTTACGTATCCTCAAAAGGGACACACGCATAACTAAAATGATGAATGATGACTGGTTGGCCTGCCTCCTTGATCCTCGCTATAAAGGCAAATTGCAAAATATAATGCCACATGAGAACTTGGAACTAATATTAGCAACCAAACAATCAACTCTTGTTGACCGTTTGCTTCTGGCATTCCCTGCACACAGCGCCCGTGATCGTTCTCACACGAGCTGCAGGGGCCAGCAGACCAGAGGAGTTAGAGGGGCAGAAATCAGAAGTGGCGTTGGCCAGAGGGGTTTTCTGACCAGGTTGTGGAGTGATTTTGCTATGACCGCAGACAGGACAGGTACTGCAGCATCAATTCAAAGTGACAGGAGACAACATTTGTCCAGTATGGTTACAAACTATTTTTCATCCCTTATCGATGTTCTCCCTCAACCGTCATTCCCATTTGATTACTGGGCATCAAAATTAGACACCTGGCCAGAATTGGCAGAATATGCATTGCAGGAGCTTGCTTGCCTGGCAGCTAGTGTCCTATCAGAAAGAGTATTCAGTGCTGCAGGTTCAATACTAACAGAAAAAAGGACTCGTCTGGCTACCCAAAATGTAGATGATCTAACCTTCATTAAAATGAACCACAACTGGATTTCGAAATCTTTTGCCCCACCTTGCCCGGCTGACACCTAGCTTTCCTATGAAAAGGTCTTGCCTGTGGACTATTCTGAATGCCTTTTCCAATCTCGTAATTTTCTGCACCTGATTGTCCAGCATACGACATGTTTACACCTCACTAAATGGCCAAACTCCCCACACGGGGCCGTGGTATCGACACTTGGCGACAGCACCCGTGAGAGTGCAGTTTGTCTGAAGAGGTGGGTGAGCCCGCTTTTGGTCGACGGCACTGCCACTCGGTCCCTCCTAGTACAATAAAGTGTCTCTGGCGGTGGTGGTGCGCACCCAACGTCAGACACACCGTTGTAATATGAGGGGCCCAGGGCCTGTACCGCCGGCCACAAGACAGTTCCCCCCCCCAGCTCAAACAGTGCTCTACCACTTGCAAAATTATCTCACAGCTCCACCAATGTTTAGTCTATGCGCTGACATCCTTCAATGCCTGCCACTGACAATACCATTGTATTGACATTTTTGTTATGTTAGGCCTTCGATGCCTGTCTGTGGTCACTCCTTCCACTAGGCCTCCACTGACCACACCACTGCTGCCCGTGTACCCCTGGAACCAATTTAAAATTGCCTACAGCCATGTGTTATTATTTTAGGCCTTCGATGCCTGTCTGCGGTCACTCCTTCCACTAGGCCTCCACTGACCACACCACTGCTGCCCGTGTACCCCTGGAACCAATTTAAAATTGCCTACAGCCATGTGTTATTATTTTAGGCCTTCGATGCCTGTCTGCGGTCACTCCTTCCACTAGGCCTCCACTGACCACACCACTGCTGCCCGTGTACCCCTGGAACCAATTTAAAATTGCCTACAGCCATGTGTTATTATTTTAGGCCTTCGATGCCTGTCTGCGGTCACTCCTTCCACTAGGCCTCCACTGACCACACCACTGCTGCCCGTGTACCCCTGGAACCAATTTAAAATTGCCTACAGCCATGTGTTATTATTTTAGGCCTTCGATGCCTGTCTGCGGTCACTCCTTCCACTAGGCCTCCACTGACCACACCACTGCTGCCCGTGTACCCCTGGAACCAATTTAAAATTGCCTACAGCCATGTGTTATTATTTTAGGCCTTCGATGCCTGTCTGCGGTCACTCCTTCCACTAGGCCTCCACTGACCACACCACTGCTGCCCGTGTACCCCTGGAACCAATTTAAAATTGCCTACAGCCATGTGTTATTATTTTAGGCCTTCGATGCCTGTCTGCGGTCACTCCTTCCACTAGGCCTCCACTGACCACACCACTGCTGCCCGTGTACCCCTGGAACCAATTTAAAATTGCCTACAGCCATGTGTTATTATTTTAGGCCTTCGATGCCTGTCTGCGGTCACTCCTTCCACTAGGCCTCCACTGACCACACCACTGCTGCCCGTGTACCCCTGGAACCAATTTAAAATTGCCTACAGCCATGTGTTATTATTTTAGGCCTTCGATGCCTGTCTGCGGTCACTCCTTCCACTAGGCCTCCACTGACCACACCACTGCTGCCCGTGTACCCCTGGAACCAATTTAAAATTGCCTACAGCCATGTGTTATTATTTTAGGCCTTCGATGCCTGTCTGCGGTCACTCCTTCCACTAGGCCTCCACTGACCACACCACTGCTGCCCGTGTACCCCTGGAACCAATTTAAAATTGCCTACAGCCATGTGTTATTATTTTAGGCCTTCGATGCCTGTCTACGGTCACTCCTTCCACTAGGCCTCCACTGACCACACCACTGCTGCCCGTGTACCCCTGGAACCAATTTAAAATTGCCTACAGCCATGTGTTATTATTTTAGTCCTTCGATGCCTGTCTGCGGTCACTCCTTCCACTAGGCCTCCACTGACCACACCACTGCTGCCCGTGTACCCCTGGAACCAATTTAAAATTACCTACAGCCATGTGTTATTATTTTAGGCCTTTGATGCCTGTCTGCGGTCACTCCTTCCACTAGGCCTCCACTGACCACACCACTGCTGCCCGTGTACCCCTGGAACCAATTTAAAATTGCCTACAGCCATGTGTTATTATTTTAGGCCTTCGATGCCTGTCTGCGGTCACTCCTTCCACTAGGCCTCCACTGACCACACCACTGCTGCCCGTGTACCCCTGGAACCAATTTAAAATTGCCTACAGCCATGTGTTATTATTTTAGGCCTTCGATGCCTGTCTGCGGTCACTCCTTCCACTAGGCCTCCACTGACCACACCACTGCTGCCCGTGTACCCCTGGAACCAATTTAAAATTGCCTACAGCCATGTGTTATTATTTTAGGCCTTCGATGCCTGTCTGCGGTCACTCCTTCCACTAGGCCTCCACTGACCACACCACTGCTGCCCGTGTACCCCTGGAACCAATTTAAAATTGCCTACAGCCATGTGTTATTATTTTAGGCCTTCGATGCCTGTCTGTGGTCACTCCTTCCACTAGGCCTCCACTGACCACACCACTGCTGCCCGTGTACCCCTGGAACCAATTTAAAATTGCCTACAGCCATGTGTTATTATTTTAGGCCTTCGATGCCTGTCTGCGGTCACTCCTTCCACTAGTCCTCCACTGACCACACCACTGCTGCCCGTGTACCCCTGGAACCAACATCAGAAAATATAAAAATAAGTATTTTGCTTATAAAAAAGAAAATACTGGAGAGATATCAAATGCAGACATTTTAACATTAAAAACAAACACATACAACAAAAATCTGGTACAGTACTAAAAATGGCCACCAGCTACAATAACTTTCTCCTGCAAGTAGTTAACTGAAAGGTTTTTTCAATTTTAAACACAGATATGGCATCCACCGAGTGTTGTCCTGTCGCGTCTTCTTTATATTATTGCCAAGAAGATGCAAAACAATGAAAATAATAAAATCATTATTTACCAAAAAAATAGAGTAAGTCAAAACCACATTGCAAATAAACATTCATTACAAATAAAGAAGCAGGGCGCGTCCGAGGGTGAGTATATACCTAATAAGAATATAATCATCCTCGGACGCGCCCTGCTTCTTTCCGACAGCCTTCCTTCCTAAGAATCAGCCCTTCCGTGGTGTAGAGAGAGGGTTTGTTACACTCCAAGGTGTTCCCCAGGTTGCCTTTCCTGAGCTTCGATCTTCCGGCTCTCGTTTAGTAGTTATTGGAAACTACGCTGCATTAGGCCTACAAATTGGGTATGGGGTGTAGAGAGATGGTGTGTTCCACTGTAGAGAGATGGTGTGTTCCACTCCAAGGTGTTCCCCAGGTTTCCTCGCCAATGCTTCGATCATCATGCTCTCGTTTAGTAGTTGTTGGAAACTACGCTGCATTAGGCCTACAAATTGGGTATGGGGTGTAGAGAGATGGTGTGTTCCACTCCAAGGTGTTCCCCAGGTTTCCTCTCCATTGCTTCGATCTTCATGCTCTCGTTTAGTAGTTGTTGGAAACTACGCTGCATTAGGCCTACAAATTGGGTATGGGGTGTAGAGAGATGGTGTGTTACACTCCAAGGTGTTCCCCAGGTTTCCTCTCCATTGCTTCGATCTTCCGGCTCTCTTTTAGTAGTTGTTGGAAACTACGCTGCATTAGGCCTACAAATTGGGTATGGGGTGTAGAGAGATGGTGTGTTACACTCCAAGGTGTTCCCCAGGTTTCCTCTCCATTGCTTCGATCTTCCGGCTCTCGTTTAGTAGTTGTTGGAAACTACGCTGCATTAGGCCTACAAATTGGGTATGAGGTGTAGAGAGATGGTGTGTTCCACTGTAGAGAGATGGTGTGTTCCACTCCAAGGTGTTCCCCAGGTTTCCTCGCCAATGCTTCGATCATCATGCTCTCGTTTAGTAGTTGTTGGAAACTACGCTGCATTAGGCCTACAAATTGGGTATGGGGTGTAGAGAGATGGTGTGTTCCACTCCAAGGTGTTCCCCAGGTTTCCTCGCCAATGCTTCGATCATCATGCTCTCGTTTAGTAGTTGTTGGAAACTACGCTGCATTAGACCTACAAATTGGGTATGGGGTGTAGAGAGATGGTGTGTTCCACTCCAAGGTGTTCTCCAGGTTGCCTTTCCTGAACTTCTATCTTCAGGCTCTCATTAAATTGTGGTTAAACGGAACAACTGCATTTGGCGTACTAGTTGGTTTGGGGCCTACTATCGGTGTCTGCCGCTCCTTGCTGTTCTCCTGGTTTCCTGTCCTGAAATTCCGTTTTCAGGCGCTCGTTAAGTAGTTGTTAATGTTAGACTGCATTTGGCCTACTAGTTGGGTTGGGGCCTACTATCGGTGTCTGCCACTCCTTGCTGTTCTCCTCCACTGAACAAAGCTGTGCCGCCTGTTTACTACTGTTGCCAATTTTGAACTGCATTTCGACTACTTACTGATTTGGGCCTACTCTCTGTGTCAGCCTCTCATTCCAGTTGTCCTCCACTGCAATGCCCCCTGATTAGTCCTGTGTTACCAATTTTGAACTGCATTTAGCCCACTTTATTCTTTGGGCCTATATCTGTGTTTCCTCCTCATCCTGCCCATTGCCCAGCCAGTGATAGATGAGTCTGCTGGTACATTGACCCATAACGCAACATTTCCCGTGCACGCTACACTGCAAGATTGTGACCCTGCTGAAAGTCAGGTCCCCCTTCCCGCATACCATACCACCTTACACGGGGACAAACAGGAAGGTGCAGATGAAAGTGCAGGTTCCTTCATCAGGTGGGGGGAGGAATACTAGTTGGCGACGTCACTGGCACAGGGCCTCTCATGGTACGCAAAAGTGTTGCTGCCGGTGGGAGGCGCCCCCGCCGTGCAAACACACCGCTGTACTTTGAGGGGCCCTGTGCCAGTGCCAATGCCAACGAGTGGGCCCCCCCTGCTTGCTCAGGTTCACAGCACTTGCAAAGTTGAAATACTTACCTCTCCCTGCTCCACTGCCGTGACGTGGTCCAGATTTCCTGGGCCCACTAATTACTTGAACCAGCCCTACCCACCACAACTTTAGCCAAATGAACCCCAATTTCAAATGCCTTCCAATTATTATAAGGTAAATTACGCTTGACAAGCTTCATTAAGAAGAATGGATGGTTTTGACATTAAAATGGGCACTCTAGGTGTTTTCCTGGCCCCCACTCACTGCCGACTATGCTGCCCCATTGACTTGCATTGGGTTTCGTGTTTCGGTCGATCCCGACTTTACGTCATAATCGGCCGATTTCACTCGACCCGACTTTTGAGATAGTCGGGTTTCGCGAAACCCGGCTCGACTCTAAAAAGGTCAAGGTCGCTCAACTCTAGTGTCCTTCAAAATGAAAAGCAAAACTTTCTCGATGTGTTTTTTTTCTTATTCGAATATGATGAATCTGCTAGAAAATGAAGAATTAAAATCAAAATTAAACTTTCAAAATTTTCACAGAATGATGTCCCCAGCCAACTTCCCACACTGTATGATGTGCCCACAAAGCCTGCCCCACAGTATGATGACTAGAGATGAGCGAAACCTTTCAAGGTTCGGTTTGATTCGCTGAACGATTAGGCATTTGCCGAACATGTTAGTTTAACAGTTAGACGAAATGTTAGATTCGGAAATGTGGACTCCTGGCTGGAGAAAAACTAGTAGCACTAAATATTTATATCCTTAAATGTGGCCTTGTTTCAAGAACATGCTGTTAGCGCAAACAATCTGTATTTTCAAATGTGGACTCATGCCTGTCCAAAAATATTACCAGCATAAAGTATTTTTTCTGGAGAAATGTGGCCGTGGCCTTACTTCTGAACCACAGTACTACCACAAATAATATATATTTTGAAATGTGGACTCCTGCCTTGGCCAAAATATTCCCAGCCCAACGTACTGCTTTCCCAAAATGTGGCATTGTTTCAGGACAACAGTATTAGCACAAAGAATTTGTATTTTCAAATGTGGCCTTCTGATTTGTCCATGAAACAAAGTTTTATCACAAACGATTTTAGGTAGCAAACGGGGCCTCCGGAGATTGTCAGCTTTTGCACAGTCTACTTCAATGCTGGAAGATCGATTTCTCCCAGGAGAGGATCCTATCTATTTCACTGACAAGTTCACTTAAAGTACCAGCTTTAGCACAGGAGTGACCTCTCTGCCCTGAGGCACTGAGGCAATGGCGCCAGGAAAACAAGATGTCCGCTTTTTATATGGCAAGGGACATGTGACTTTGGCAGCCAATCGCAGAAGACCTTGTGTCATGACGTTGTGGATGGTTTCGGCACCCTGATTGGCTGCCAGAATCAACACACATAAAGTTAAGGGGAAAAAATAGAATGCGCCGCTCCTCTAACCTCTCCACATGCTCCTCTAACCTCTCCCCATGCTCCTCTAACCTCTCCACACCCCCTCAGAAAACACACCGCACCGTTCGTCATGCAGGACCATTATCCTAGCCATGTATTGCAAACTTTCATAAATTTTTCTCTGACGTTCACATCCAGGGAGATTATCTACAGTGCCATGGGTTGTAAACTTCTTGATAATGTTGTGCACCCTGCACAAAGGAACATCAAGATCTCTGGAGATGGACTTCTAGCCTTGAGATTGTTGATATTGTTCAATAATTTAGGTTCTCAAGTCCTCAGACAGTTCTCTTCTTTCTGTTCTCCATGCTTAGTGTGGCACACACAGACACACAATGCGAAGATTGAGATTCTCCTCTTTTGTCTTGTTTCAGGTGTATTTTTCATATTGTTCACACCTGTTACTTGCCACAGGTGATTTTGAAAGAGCATCACATGCTGGACACAAAGTTGTTTACCCACATTTTTGGAAAGGTGCCCACAATTTTGGCCAGCCCATTTTTGGTGTCTTGTGTGAAATTATGCCCAATTTGCCTTTTTTTCTCTATTTTTTTCTGTGGTTCCAATGCAGACATAGGCAATAAATATGTGCATAAGTAATTGCAGTAATGTTCTGGGAGAAATACTTCATTTTCTGGAACAATTTAAAGGTCACCAACACTTTTGGCTATGACTGTATGCTCCCTAATGATTGTTTACTTGCCTTGTAGTCCTTGTTATTATCACTGCACATTACTTTACTGCACCGAAGAAGTCGTGTTACTTGATAACAAATATCCCATAAAGCTTCCTTGTGCAGAATGATTCCGCGAAGTCAATAATGTCCTTTGTACACTTGTATATTGGGTTCGTGGATACCTTGGTAAATTACTTGGGATGTTAGCTCGATAGTTCTACAACAAACTTATGGATGAGTGTTTATTGGAACTGCTCTTCAGACTAAAGTGTCAATATGGTTCACCGGTGACGTCGTTTCGAGGTCATGTCAGTCGCAAATCTTTTTTTTCACCAGTTTTTAACTTCCTTTGCCCCCATTTTTGTGTAGCATCTACCTCTACAAAGGCTTTTACCATGATTCACAAATCTTAGATGTGATGTAATAAGACTTTGCAAATATTAACATTGGTTTGCCGAGTTTGGTGGTTTTCCATTCATTTTTTTTTGTCATTCAATACCCAATGTGCAAGTTATTACTTTCCAATAAAAAAAAGTAAATCTAGGAGTCCTTGTCCTGTGATTAATACACAAGGGTCCTTTGCTGTTGATTGCATTATCCAGACACTGCCTCAGGATGGCAACCGATGATTGACACAATTGAGGAGTCCACAACTTCGGTTGAACATATGGCCGTAATCTCTCTATGGCTCGAAGATTAGTTTCTAAATAAAAAAGAGAAGTGTCATTAGATTACAATATATGAGTAAATGTTAGATGTGTAGTTGGCAGAAGAGTCAGATTCGGGGTTGGATTGGTCTGAAAAAATTACTCTTAAGGCTGGTCACTTCCGCAAGGGACTAGCAGTAGAGCTGATGACATCATGTCTACAAGCCAAGATGTCTGCAGATTCGGCATGTATCAAGCACTTATGCATTAGAATAAGAAAGAGGCGACAGAGCTGTTAGTCCACGGAATGTATGTAATTGGCGTCCCAGTAGGTGGCAATTTCCTCAGATGTAGTCCTTTAAAAAATCCAGCTGTAGGTTCATGTGTGACGTAACGACTACAGTATGTAGCATGCACCAAATAATCCAACGCATGTCATCAGGGAGCAGGAGAACGTTGCGGGCTTCTCAGAAACGCGTTGGTTTATTTGATGCATGTTATGTACGATAATTGTTGTGATATCACACTTACAAATACATTACTTTAGGTGTAGTGTCTATTTATACTTATGTCACATATTCACTATATTTATATAGCTCTACTGGTTATCATGGTGGTCATATGGGTTGTATCCCAGTGCCAGATTTTTTCCTAGAAAACAGGTTCCGGAGCCATGTGCGCACTTTTAAATGTTTTTTTTTTTATTTAGTAAGTGCAATCCACCTTTCTTCCTTATAGAATACGTGACATCTAATATTACAGTTTTACGGGAAGCGTTTGCACAATCACTAGGAAACCACAGCAACGGAACAAAACATATCCCTAGTAGTCCAACAGTCTCATATGTGTGTTAGTGCTATACATGTGTACATTGCATGCCAAATTTTTAATTCAAAATGCAGTTATGGCAGGGAACTCTTTAAGATTGCAGAAATTAAGATATGGTATAGGGTAGATACTTTCGTTTAGCACTACAGTCCCCAAAATAGATTCCAAGGATTATAGAGACTACATTGTCCTCCCATTACACAGTAATATGTAGATAGCCTTCTATTATATGAAGCTCTCTACTTTATCATGAAGTCATTTAGTAAATCTTGTTGCAGTGAAACCCATTGATTGTGAGCAACAGAACCACGGCAAGGTCCTTCCCATGTCTGTTGAAAAATATTGATGGAGCTCCGCTCCATGTCCTTATATAGGACTTCGGTATGGGTTAATAACACAAAACATACCTGGTATCAATGGCTGAGATATTTACTGCATCCTTCCATGCATCTCCAGTAGTGTAAGGTACTGTCGTGGGTACATAGATGACATTTTTTTTCCTCTATATTTTGAATGAATGAGCTCCAAGTATAATAACATGATACATTTCATAAAGTTTTTATCCAACTAAAACAATAAGCCAATAAAGGTAAAAATATATAGAGAATGCAGTAAAAAAACATGTCACAAACCATCTCGACTTATCAGTAAGGTGTAAATTGCAAAAATAATGAAAGCACAGAAGTTTACCAAATGCAAGTGTAAATAACTTTGACATAATCAAAGGTGACATCATCAATACTGAAAACAGTATGAAACGTGAAAGAGAAATATAATCTAAAAAGTTTTTTTGTTTTCCACAAAGTTTACTTCATTGTTTGAACTTCTTCATCTTTTTTCCAATTTATGTTGCTTTAGTCAAAGTGGGATTTTATGTTTGTTTTTTATATTTTAAGGCATTTTTCGTTCCAATCTTGCTGAAGAATGCACTGGAGTACGATGCACCAACTTCATTAAGAAACGTGGGTCTCTTAAAAAATTGCGTGCATCTTTCAGCTTATGTGCCCTACTGTAAAAATATATAATACTCTCTTGTAGCGTAAAAAGTGATTACTTTTGTGGTCGTGTTAGACCATATCCCTCCTAATTAAGATCCACCCACTTTAAACTTAGGCTGAGCTGAACAGGACTGACATAAAATTGTGAAAAAGGGGCAACATTTTTGAGCAACTTGTAGAAACGCAAACATCTTGCAACAATTCACACAGTTTTAAGGCAAATTTCTGGTAAAAACTGTTTGAAATAGGGACATAAATGTTTAGAATTCCCAAGGATTTTTTTTTAAGTTAGGAGAGGCTATTTGAATTGAAAACATCAAAAGTTTATAACTTTATTATTTAGATATTGTTATTTTTGTATTCGCTTTTTAAAGCAATAATATTTAACGTATTAATATAATAATTATAATGATGGAAATAATTTTTAAGATAATTTTTTTGGTTAAGATTTTATACTTAACATTATTTTTTTTAACTTTCTTTTTAATTTTTTGAGTCATCATCATCAATTGAAGCCTGATCTGGTAAGTCTAAAAGAGTTAGCAACACAATTATACCAGGATATAGTTCGAAGAATATTTTATGACTAAGTAAGAAAGTTACACGGGAACTTTTTAAAGTCACTTTCCCTTGCATCTACTTTGTTGTTATTTGCAGCAAATTTAATAAAGCATCAATCTTTGATAACTTTTTTACATCTTTGAAATAACTTCTGTCTAAAACTATCCACGCCTGGAGTAGAATAGTGACCTTATTTTCCGCAACTTTTCCCAAAGTCACAAATCTTAATTTTGGCTTGGCCAATAATAAAAATAGGTAAGCGTGCCGACTTTGAAATTCAGTTTTCCAAAGTAGCGAGAATAGGAAAAAAGGAAAAATTTGAATGTTTTTGGGCAAGAAGTGTGTCCGGTAAAATGAGTGAATCTTTGATGGGAAAAAAACTGAAGAGAAAGCCTTTTAACACATTTCCTCCTATCTGTTTAATATCTGTTTAATATGTTTTTTTTATTATTAGTTTGTTCCTTATTTGTTGTAAAGATCAAAATCTACAACCATGGTTACAGTTAATGCAAAACTTCGGAAATCAAAAGCTATTCATATTCTCTGTAAGTAAAGGAGCTTTATGATTGAGGGGCCCGTGAAGAATGACACTTGAGGACCCGTGTACACCTCTTAATAAATTACTATGACAAAGAAGTTGCCTTCTTACCTTTGTACTCTTACCTATATGTTTCTTTGCAAAATACAGAAATGGAAATCAATGATGAGATGTAAATGGGATTATAAAAGAAATACAAAATCTAAACAAAAATCATTTCTTTTAATACAAGATATCTAGTACATGGATAAAACACCAGCCAACAGTATTGTGTAGAGGATTCCCTTGGACATCAAGATACATAAGAAAGTGGTAAAATGGGAACTTCTCCGATTTTTATACTTACCTATAAATGTATCCGAAAACTGAATGACGCTTGTGTCTATATTGAACGCCCATCGCCCGGTAAGATTTACATTACTAGTTGCATTGACTTGAGTGATGTTGACTGTCAAGGATTTTGGAAGTTGGTAGCCACCAACATCATTGTTTAGACCTGCCTGGGGGGTAAAAGAGGAGAAGCAGAACTTAGAAGGCGTTAAGAGATGGCAAAAATCGAAAAAAAGAAAAAAATTCTATATATATTTTACTAAAGGACCATGCAAAGGAAAAGGAGAAGTGTCCAAAGAATCTACGTCTTGAAGAAGGTGGTGGGAGCCTCAAGATGTTGGCGGTCCAGGACACTTGAACACTAGAATTCATCCCTGATCATGAAAGAATGTTGCTAATTTATGCTTTTATCCAGACATCTCGGGTGAAGCTTCTCTTTCTCCATCAGATGAGAATCTAATACGTGCAGTTTCGGGATGAGCCTTGAACGTGAAGTCTACTTGGTCTACAAGGCTCCACTCAAAAATTGTATAATGTGGGTGATTTAAAGGGAACCTGTCACCTGAATTTGGCGGGCTCTGTTTACGGTCCGATGGGCGGTGTTTTCTCTCCTTTCATGCACCCCTTCCTTTCTTGGCTTGCTGCAATATGGTCTTGAATTTGATTCGGTTTCCTCCGTAGTACACGCGTGCGCAATGCAATCTTACCTTGCGCATGCACAGTATGCTTTGCCCAAATGTCCAAATGCGGGCAAAGCCGAAAACTATGTCCCGGAACACAGCAAAATACTTCTGGGACAAAGTGTGCCGGCGCATGCGCACTAATGCTTTTCGGCTTTGCCCGCAGTTGAGCACAGCATGCTGCGCGTGCGCAAGGCAAGATTGCATTGTGCACGCGTGTACTACGGAGGAAACCGAATCAAATTCAAAACCATATTGTAGCCAGTGGGAAATTAAGGGGTGCATGAAAGGAGAGAAAACACCGCCCATCGGACCATAAACAGAGCCCGCAAAATTCAGGTGACAGAGTCCCTTTAAGGATTTTTGGCTTTTAGTAGCACACAGGGTATAAGCGGGAATTATTTCAACAACTCACTCTCTCATTTACAAGATATCCTAAATTAAAGAGGTCTGTCTTAGTGACATCATGTAGGCTGCCAGGAGTTAACGTTAAACAACCTTTCTTGGTTCCTTTGATCCATACATGTGGACAGGACAAAAGGCTACTAGACCCGGCAAATTCCAAAAATTTACAATTTGTTTTTGCCTAAAACAACTGCACCAGTTTATACATGATACATTTATCATCCAGAGAGGAATCCCATGACCTTGGGCTTGCACATAATTCCTTGCAGCTATCACATCACATGATATAGCACAGCCAATCAGAAGATACTATCATAGCCTGTGTAAAAGCCGAGGCAGGGAATGCAGCTGCCCTTCTATAGTGAATCTGGATAGTGAAAGAACGTCACGGCACTGAAGTGCAAATGTGAAGTTGAAAAGATTTGCTCATCTAAAGTTGACAGGTTACCGTTTTTCATTTCCAGCCACACTCTTTCCCACACCATTATTTATTTATTATGCTTTTCTTATCTACCGCCATCATATTCCACAGCGCTTTACAGACATTTTCATAACAGTCCCGATTAAGGATCACAATCTAGATTCCCTCTCAGTAAGTCTGTGGAGTTTGGGAGAAAATCTGAGAACCTGTAGGAAACTCACGCAAACACAAGGTGTGGAAATATAGCAAATGAGGCATTGAGTAACTTGACTGCTTACAAGAGCTTCTGGTCCTTCCTGTACACCGTTCTTCAAGAATGGCCACTCCATGCTTCCATAATTGTACATCAGAAATGTGAGCTTCTCATCTGAGATCAGCACAGCCTGAAAGGTGTTCGACTGTAAAAAAATAAATATTACACATGGAACAACTATGCAAAAATGAGCAATACTGTATATTCTGCATCATGACAAAGATAAAGAAGCGTGAAATATGTTTCTCTTTTTTAGCAGCCATCATCAAGGGGAGCATAATGCAAACTTTCTTACTTTTAAAGGGAACCTGTCACCCCCCAAATCGAAGATGAGCTAAGCCCACCAGCATCAGGGCTGAGAAGGGTGGGGGTCACAGGTTCCCTTTAAATGTGTTGAATGAACAGTAGAGGGAGCTCCCCCTAGTGGTGACTACAGACAACATCCTATCATGTATCTCTGTATACAGGGAGCTCCCCCTAGTGGTGACTACAGACAACATCCTATCATGTATCTCTGTATACAGGGAGCTCCCCCTAGTGGTGGCTGCAGACAGGATCTTATCATGTATCTCTGTATACAGGGAGCTCCCCCTAGTGGTGACTACAGACAGGATCTTATCATGTATCTCTGTATACAGGGAGCTCCCCCTAGTGGTGGTTGCAGTCAGAATCTTATATTGTATCTCTGTATACAGGGAGCTCCCCCTAGTGGTGGCTGCAGACACAGTATCTTATCATGTATCTCTGTATACAGGGAGCTCCTCCTAGTGGTGGCTGCAGTCAGAATCTTATATTGTATCTCTGTATACAGGGAGCTCCTCCTAGTGGTGGCTGCAGACAGGATCTTATCATGTACCTCTGTATACAGGGAGCTCCCCCTAGTGGTGAGTGCAGACAGAATCTTATCATGTATCTCTGTATACAGGGAGCTCCCCCTAGTGGTGACTGCAGACAGAATCTTATATTGTATCTCTGTATACAGGGAGCTCCTCCTAGTGGTGGCTGCAGTCAGAATCTTATATTGTATCTCTGTATACAGGGAGCTCCTCCTAGTGGTGGCTGCAGACAGGATCTTATCATGTATCTCTGTATACAGGGAGCTCCCCCTAGTGGTGGCTGCAGACAGGATCTTATCATGTACCTCTGTATACAGGGAGCTCCCCCTAGTGGTGAGTGCAGACAGAATCTTATCATGTATCTCTGTATACAGGGAGCTCCCCCTAGTGGTGGCTGCAGTCAGAATCTTATATTGTATCTCTGTATACAGGGAGCTCCTCCTAGTGGTGGCTGCAGACAGGATCTTATCATGTACCTCTGTATACAGGGAGCTCCCCCTAGTGGTGACTGCAGACAGAATCTTATCATGTATCTCTGTATACAGGGAGCTCCCCCTAGTGGTGACTGCAGACAGAATCTTATCATGTATCTCTGTATGCAGGGAGCTCCCCCTAGTGGTGACTGCAGACAGGATCTTATGTATCTGTATACAGGGAGCTCCCCCTAGTGGTGACTGCAGACAGGATCTTATCATGTATCTCTGTATACATGGAGCTCCCCCTAGTGGTGGCTGCAGACAGGATCGTATGTATCTCTGTATACAGGGAGCTTCCCCTAGTGGTGGTTGCAGAGAGGATCTTATCATTTATCTCTGTATACAGGGAGCTCCCCCTAGTGGTGGCTGCAGACAGGACCTTATCATGTATCTCTGTATACAGGGAGCTCCCCTAGTGGTGGCTGCAGACAGGATCTTATCATGTATCTCTATATACAGGGAGCTCCCCCTAGTGGTGGCTGCAGACAGGATCTTATCATGTATCTCTGTATACAGGGAGCTCCCCCTAGTGGTGACTGCAGACAGGATCTTATCATGTATCTCTGTATACAGGGAGCTCCCCCTAGTGGTGGCTGCAGACAGGATCTTATCATGTATCTCTGTATACAGGGAGCTCCCCCTAGTGGTGGCTGCAGACAGGATCTTATCATGTATCTCTGTATACAGGGAGCTCCCCCTAGTGGTGGCTGCAGACAGGATCTTATCATGTATCTCTGTATACAGGGAGCTCCCCCTAGTGGTGGCTGCAGACAGGATCTTATCATGTATCTCTGTATACACGGAGCTCCCCCTAGTGGTGGCTGCAGACAGGATCTTATCATGTATCTCTGTATACAGGGAGCTCCCCCTAGTGGTGACTGCAGACAGGATCTTATCATGTACCTCTGTATACAGGGAGCTCCCCCTAGTGGTGATTGCAGACAGGATCTTATCATGTATCTCTGTATACAGGGAGCTCCCCCTAGTGGTGACTGCAGACAGGATCTTATCATGTATCTCTGTATACAGGGAGCTCCCCCTAGTGGTGATTGCAGACAGGATTTTATCATGTATCTCTGTATACAGGGAGCTCCCCCTAGTGGTGGCTGCAGACAGGATCTTATCATGTATCTCTGTATACAGGGAGCTCCCCCTAGTGGTGGCTGCAGACAGGATCTTATCATGTATCTCTGTATACAGGGAGCTCCCCCTAGTGGTGGCTGCAGACAGGATCTTATCATGTATCTCTGTATACACGGAGCTCCCCCTAATGGTGGCTGCAGACAGGATCTTATCATGTATCTCTGTATACAGGGAGCTCCCCCTAGTGGTGACTGCAGACAAGATCTTATCATGTATCTCTGTATACAGGGAGCTCCCCCTAGTGGTGGCTGCAGACATATTATGATGTTTTTCTCTACATAGGGAGCTCTCTGGAAAAAAAAATGGGCAAAATTTGTTTTAATGAAAATTACTCATACTATAAGATACTTGCAGTTAGAAAAGCTATTGCAAATCAATAATTATTACTTATGTTCTTTCCATCTTAGTTATTTTTTTTAAATGGTTCAAGACAACGTAAATTGTTATACAGCTGAGCCTAACACACCAGAAAATGCTAATTACAGGCCTAATGTTTGAGAACACAGTGTAATAATAATGTGTTTTTTTTTCATTGCAGCCAGAATTTGCGTCGTATTCATCAATCAGGTAAACCCATATTGTGCAAAATCCAGTTTCCAAGCCAAAAACAAACAGCAATTCTACCACTAATTTATATGCTTTTATTTTTATTACTTTCACTTTGCAGCAAACATTGTTATTTTATTTCTGTGTGTCATAAAGTTTATGATACAGGAAAGAAATATATCTTGGTACCGTGTTAGCCAGTGGATAGAAAAATATTTAGAATTGAGAGTCCTCAGTGGTTGATACCTTTTAATGGCTAACTGAAAAGATGGTAACAAATTGCAAGCTTTCGAGACTACACAGGTCTCTCAGTCTTTGCCTCATGAAGAGACCTGTGTAGTCTCGAAAGCTTAAAGTTAATGGAAATTTATTCAATTTTTTTAGGTTTTATCTACTTTTATAAAATAATTAAAAAAAACCTTTTTCTTAAGAAAATAATAAAATTGTGGTTAGGAGCCGAGCATGGTGCTACTTCTTCCGCCTAAAGAAACGCTGGATGATATGTTCTACTCATCTCATAAGACGCTGTTTCGCCACCTAGTGGCAGGAACCATAACTACAATATAGGGTACTTTAATGTTAATTTCAGCATGTTTGGATTACATTGTGGCCTATTATTATACTTTACAATGTCACTATTTACTCTCTTACCTTTACAGATTTGTTTCCATGAAACGGCACGCGGTCCCACGTGGCAACGAGCATCCACTTAGCAGAGAACTTGTAAAGCTTGAAGTGCGTCTTAAGTTCTGCTGTTGCTTGCTGAAGCAGTGATGGATCGGACTCATAAATCTGACGGTAATATATATACCCGGTTTTAGTAATATCCACGTCTGACCAGTAAGGAGCTAAAAATGGCTCCCAAATTGGTATGGGGAGAATCTGAGGCTGGTATTCCATTACCGAGTTACCAAAAGACAGGATTCCATTGTTCTCAAGCTGAGAAGAAGAAAGCAAATGAAAGCAGATAATAATCTAAGACACCCAGATGATAAATATACTTTTATTAAATAATAAGTGCAGCTCTGGAGTATAATACAGGATGTAACTCAGGATCAGTAATGTAATGTATGTACACAGTGACTGCACCAGCAGAATAGTGAGTGCAGCTCTGGAGTATAATACAGGAGGTAACTCAGGATCAGTAATGTAATGTATATACACAGTGACTGCACCAGCAGAATAGTGAGTGCAGCTCTGTGGTATAATACAGGATGTAACTCAGGATCAGTAATGTAATGTATGTATACAGTGACTGCACCAGCAGAATAGTGAGTGCAGCTCTGGGGTATAATACAGGATGTAACTCCGGATCAGTAATGTAATGTATGTACACAGTGACTGCACCAGCAGAATAGTGAGTGCAGCTCTGGGGTATAATACAGGATGTAACTCAGGATCAGTAATGTAATGTATGTATACAGTGACTGCACCAGCAGAATAGTGAGTGCAGCTCTGGGGTATAATACAGGATGTAACTCCGGATCAGTAATGTAATGTATGTACACAGTGACTGCACCAGCAGAATAGTGAGTGCAGCTCTGGGGAATAATACAGGATGTAACTCAGGATCAGTAATGTAATGTATGTACACAGTGACTGCACCAGCAGAATAGTGAGTGCAGCTCTGGAGTATAATACAGGAGGTAACTCAGGATCAGTAATGTAATGTATGTACACAGTGACTGCACCAGCAGAATAGTGAGTGCAGCTCTGGAGTATAATACAGGATGTAACTCAGGATCAGTAATGTAATGTATGTACACAGTGACTGCACCAGCAGAATAGTGAGTGCAGCTCTGGAGTATAATACAGGAGGTAACTCAGGATCAGTAATGTAATGTATGTACACAGTGATTGCACCAGCAGAATAGTGAGTGCAGCTCTGGGGTATAATACAGGATGTAACTCAGGATCAGTAATGTAATGTATGTACACAGTGACTGCACCAGCAGAATAGTGAGTGCAGCTCTGGGGTGAAATACAGGATGTAACTCAGGATCAGTAATGTAATGTATGTACACAGTGACTGCACCAGCAGAATAGTGAGTGCAGCTCTGGAGTATAATACAGGAGGTAACTCAGGATCAGTAATGTAATGTATGTACACAGTGACTGCACCAGCAGAATAGTGAGTGCAGCTTGTTGTGAATTCTGTGGCACAGCTCCCTCCTGTGGTCACAAGTGGTACTTCGGCTGATTCTCTCTGTAAGCTTCCGTTGGTGGAGGGAAGTGGTACTGTGGCTTCTGAGTTTCCTCCCTCAGGTGATGTGGTGAGGTCGTGAGGTGCTGCTCTACTTAACTCCACCTAGTGCTTTGATCCTGGCCTCCAGTCAATGTTCTAGTATTGGACTTGTTTTCCTCCTGGATCGTTCCTGTGGCCTGCTGCTCTGCATAGCTAAGTTTTCCTTTGCTATTTTGTTTGCTTTTCTTCTGTCCAGCTTATCTATTTGTTTGCTGGAAGCTCTGGGACGCAGAGGGTGTACCTCCGTGCCGTTAGTTCGGTACGGAGGGTCTTTTTGCCCCCTTTGCGTGATTTTTAGGGTTTTGTGTTGACCGCAAAGTTACCTTTCCTATCCTCGCTCTGTTCAGAAAGTCGGGCCTCACTTTGCTAAATCTATTTCATCTCTACGTTTGTCTTTTCATCTTACTCACAGTCATTATATGTGGGGGGCTGCCTTTTCCTTTGGGGTATTTCTCTGAGGCAAGGTAGGCTTGTTTTCTATCTTCAGGCTAGCTAGTTTCTCAGGCTGTGCCGAGTTGCATGGGTAGCGTTAGGCGCAATCCACGGCTGCCTCTAGTGTTGTTGGAGAGGATTAGGGATTGCGGTCAACAGAGTTCCCACGTCTCAGAGCTCGTTCTATGTTTTTGGGTTATTGTCAGATCACTGTATGTGCTCTGACTTCTATGTCCATTGTGGTACTGAATTACCAGATCACAACAGTACAGGAAGCCCAAGTACTAATGATTCTCAATAGAGGGAAAAAAGAAGTTCTGAGACCATTTTTTTTTTCTCTGCACTGTGTTTTGCCTTTTTTTTCCCCTAGACATTTGGGTGGTTCAGGACACAGGTGTAGCAATGGACATTAGAAGTCTGTCTTCATGTGTGGATCAGCTCTCGGCAAGAGTACAAAAGATTCAAGACACTATTGATCAGAAATCTATGTTAGAACCAAGAATTCCTATTCCTGATTTGTTTTTTGGTGATAGAACTAAGTTTCTGAGTTTCAAAAATAATTGTAAACTATTTCTGGCCTTGAAACCTCGCTCCTCTGGTGATCCAGTTCAACAGGTTTTGATCATTATTTCTTTTTTACGTGGCGACCCTCAGGACTGGGCATTTTCTCTTACGTCAGGAGATCCTGCATTAAGTAATATGGATGCGTTTTTCCTGGCGCTCGGATTGCTGTACGATGAACCTAATTCAGTGGATCAGGCAGAGAAAAACTTGCTGGCTCTGTGTCAGGGTCAGGATGAGATAGAGGTATATTGTCAGAAATTTAGAAAGTGGTCCGTGCTCACTCAGTGGAATGAAGGTGCGCTCGCAGCTATGTTCAGAAAGGGTCTCTCTGAAGCCCTTATGGATGTCATGGTGGGATTTCCTATGCCTGCTGGTTTGAATGAGTCTATGTCTTTGGCCATTCAGATTGGTCGACGCTTGCGTGAGCGTAAATCTGTGCACCATTTGGCGGTATTACCTGAGCTTAAACCTGAGCCTATGCAGTGCGATAGGACTTTGACCAGAGTTGAACGGCAAGAACACAGACGTCTGAATGGGCTGTGTTTCTACTGTGGTGATTCCACTCATGCTATCTCTGATTGTCCTAAGCGCACTAAGCGGTTCGCTAGGTCTGCCACCATTGGTACAGTACAGTCAAAATTTCTTCTGTCCGTTACCTTGATCTGCTCTTTGTCATCGTATTCTGTCATGGCATTTGTGGATTCAGGCGCTGCCCTGAATTTGATGGACTTGGAATATGCTAAGCGTTGTGGGTTTTTCTTGGAGCCCTTGCAGTGTCCTATTCCATTGAGAGGTATTGATGCTACGCCTTTGGCCAAGAATAAGCCTCAGTACTGGACCCAGCTGACCATGTGCATGGCTCCTGCACATCAGGAGGTTATTCGCTTTCTGGTGTTGCATAATCTGCATGATGTGGTCGTGTTGGGGTTGCCATGGCTACAAGTCCATAATCCAGTATTAGATTGGAAATCCATGTCGGTGTCCAGCTGGGGTTGTCAGGGGGTACATGGTGATGTTCCATTTCTGTCAATTTCGTCATCCACCCCTTCTGAGGTTCCAGAGTTCTTGTCTGATTACCGGGATGTATTTGATGAGCCCAAGTCCGATGCCCTACCTCCGCATAGGGATTGTGATTGTGCTATCAATTTGATTCCTGGTAGTAAGTTCCCAAAAGGCCGATTGTTTAATTTATCTGTGCCTGAGCACGCCGCTATGCGCAGTTATGTGAAGGAGTCCCTGGAGAAGGGGCATATTCGCCCGTCATCATCACCATTAGGAGCAGGGTTCTTTTTTGTAGCCAAGAAGGATGGTTCGCTGAGACCTTGTATAGATTACCGCCTTCTAAATAAGATCACGGTTAAATTTCAGTACCCCTTGCCGTTGTTATCTGATTTGTTTGCTCGGATAAAGGGGGCTAGTTGGTTCACCAAGATAGATCTTCCTGGTGCGTATAATCTTGTGCGAATTAAGTGAGGCGATGAATGGAAAACGGCATTTAATACGCCCGAGGGCCATTTTGAGTATCTAGTTATGCCATTCGGACTTGCCAATGCTCCATCAGTGTTTCAGTCCTTTATGCATGACATTTTCCGTGAGTATCTGGATAAATTCCTGATTGCTTACTTGGATGACATTTTGATCTTCTCAGATGATTGGGAGTCTCATGTGAAGCAGGTCAGAACGGTTTTTCAGGTCCTGCGTGCTAATTCTTTGTTTGTGAAGGGATCAAAGTGTCTCTTTGGTGTGCAGAAGGTTTTATTTTTGGGGTTCATCTTTTCCCCTTCTACTATCGAGATGGATCCTGTTAAGGTCCAAGCCATCCATGATTGGACTCAGCCGACATCTCTGAAAAGTCTGCAAAAGTTCCTGGGCTTTGCTAATTTTTATCGTCGCTTCATCTGCAATTTTTCTAGTATTGCTAAACCATTGACCGATTTGACCAAGAAGGGTGCTGATGTGGTCAATTGGTCTTCTGCTGCGGTGGAAGCTTTTCAAGAGTTGAAGCGTCGTTTTTCTTCTGCCCCTGTGTTGTGTCAACCAGATGTTTCGCTTCCGTTCCAGGTCGAGGTTGATGCTTCTGAGATTGGAGCAGGGGCTGTTTTGTCGCAGAGAGGTTCTGATTGCTCAGTGATGAAACCGTGCGCCTTCTTTTCCAGGAAGTTTTCGCCTGCTGAGCGAAATTATGATGTGGGCAACCGAGAGTTGCTGGCCATGAAGTGGGCATTCGAGGAGTGGCGTCATTGGCTTGAAGGAGCTAAGCATCGCGTGGTGGTCTTGACTGATCATAAGAACTTGACTTATCTCGAGTCCGCCAAGCGGTTGAATCCTAGACAAGCTCGTTGGTCGTTGTTTTTTGCCCGTTTTGACTTTGTGATTTCATACCTTCCGGGCTCTAAAAATGTGAAGGCGGATGCTCTGTCTAGGAGTTTTGTGCCCGACTCTCCGGGTTTATCTGAGCCGGCGGGTATCCTCAAAGAGGGAGTAATTGTGTCTGCCATCTCCCCTGATTTGCGGCGAGTGCTGCAAAAATTTCAGGCTAATAAACCTGATCGTTGTCCAGCGGAGAAACTGTTTGTCCCTGATAGGTGGACGAATAAAGTTATCTCTGAGGTTCATTGTTTGGTCTTGGCTGGTCATCCTGGAATCTTTGGTACCAGAGAGTTAGTGGCTAGATCCTTTTGGTGGCCATCTCTGTCGCGGAATGTGCGTACTTTTGTGCAGTCCTGTGGGATTTGTGCTCGGGCTAAGCCCTGCTGTTCTCGTGCCAGTGGGTTGCTTTTGCCCTTGCCAGTCCCGAAGAGGCCTTGGACACATATCTCTATGGATTTTATTTCAGATCTTCCCGTTTCTCAAAAGATGTCAGTCATTTGGGTGGTCTGTGATCGCTTTTCTAAGGTGGTCCATTTGGTACCCTTGTCTAAATTACCTTCCTCCTCTGATTTGGTGCCATTGTTCTTCCAGCATGTGGTTCATTTACATGGCATTCCGGAGAATATCGTTTCTGACAGAGGTTCCCAGTTTGTTTCGAGGTTTTGGCGAGCCTTTTGTGGTAGGATGGGCATTGACTTGTCTTTTTCCTTGGCTTTCCATCCTCAGACTAATGGCCAGACCGAACGAACCAATCAGACCTTGGAAACATATCTGAGATGTTTTGTTTCTGCTGATCAGGATGATTGGATGTCCTTTTTGCCTTTGGCTGAGTTCGCCCTTAATAATCGGGCTAGCTCGGCTACCTTGGTTTCGCCATTTTTCTGCAACTCTGGGTTCCATCCTCGTTTCTCGTCAGGACAGGTTGAGTCTTCGGACTGTCCTGGTGTGGATACTGTGGTGGACAGGTTGCAGCAGATTTGGACTCAGGTAGTGGAGAATTTGACCTTGTCCCAGGAGACGGCTCAACGTTTTGCTAATCGCAGACGCTGTGTGGGTCCCCGACTTCGTGTTGGGGATCTGGTTTGGTTATCTTCTCGTCATATTCCTATGAAGGTTTCCTCTCCTAAGTTTAAACCTCGTTTCATTGGTCCATATAGGATTTCTGAGGTTCTTAATCCTGTGTCTTTTCGTCTGACCCTTCCAGATTCTTTTTCCATACATAACGTATTCCATAGGTCATTGTTGCGGAGATACTTGGCACCTATGGTTCCTTCTGTTGACCCTCCTGCCCCGGTTTTGGTGGAGGGGGAGTTGGAGTATATTGTGGAGAAGATTTTGGATTCTCGTGTTTCAAGACGGAAACTCCAGTATCTGGTTAAGTGGAATGGTTATGCTCAGGAAGATAATTCCTGGGTCTTTGCCTCTGATGTCCATGCTCCCGATCTTGTTCGTGCCTTTCATGTGGCTCATCCTGGTCGGCCTGGGGGCTCTGGTGAGGGTTCGGTGACCCCTCCTCAAGGGGGGGGTACTGTTGTGAATTCTGTGGCAGAGCTCCCTCCTGTGGTCACAAGTGGTACTTCGGCTGATTCTCTCTGTAAGCTTCCGTTGGTGGAGGGAAGTGGTACTGCGGCTTCTGAGTTTCCTCCCTCAGGTGATGTGGTGAGGTCGTTAGGTGCTGCTCTACTTAACTCCACCTAGTGCTTTGATCCTGGCTTCCTGTCAATGTTCCAGTATTGGACTTGTTTTCCTCCTGGATCGTTCCTGTGGCCTGCTGCTCTGCATAGCTAAGTTTTCCTTTGCTATTTTGTTTGCTTTTCTTCTGTCCAGCTTATCTATTTGTTTGCTGGAAGCTCTGGGACACAGAGGGTGTACCTCCGTGCCGTTAGTTCGGTACGGAGGGTCTTTTTGCCCCCTTTGCATGGTTTTTAGGGTTTTGTGTTGACCGCAAAGTTACCTTTCCTATCCTCGCTCTGTTCAGAAAGTCGGGCCTCACTTTGCTAAATCTATTTCATCTCTACGTTTGTCTTTTCATCTTACTCACAGTCATTATATGTGGGGGGCTGCCTTTTCCTTTGGGGTATTTCTCGGAGGCAAGGTAGGCTTGTTTTCTATCTTCAGGCTAGCTAGTTTCTCAGGCTGTGCCGAGTTGCATGGGCAGAGTTAGGCGCAATCCACGGCTGCCTCTAGTGTTGTTTGATAGGATTAGGGATTGCGGTCAACAGAGTTCCCACGTCTCAGAGCTCGTTCTATGTTTTTGGATTATTGTCAGATCACTGTATGTGCTCTGACCTCTATGTTCACTGTGGTACTGAATTGCCTAATCACAACAGCAGCTCTAGAGTATTATACAGGAGGTAACTCAGGATCAGTAATGTATGTACACAATGACTGCACCAGCAGAATAGTGAGTGCAGCTCTGGAGTATAATATAGGATGTAACTCAGGATCAGTAATGTAATGTATGTACACAGTGACTGCACCAGCAGAATAGTGAGTGCAGCTCTGGGGTATAATACAGGTGGTAACTCAGGATCAGTACAGGATCAGGAAAGTAATGTATGCATTTTATACTACATATATATTTTTATATATTTTAATTATGCTTTCTATGTTTTCCTGCCTGTACAGTAATTGCATCACATTTCTTCAGATTATCTATTTGCAAACTGTTACCAAAATTACTATATGTATAGATCACCCCCCAAAGGGTCGTGGTGTACTCGGTACCAGGTCCTTCGGTTCTCAGGGGGATGTCACGGTGGCTGACCCGGTCCGTGGCCCTGGGACGTCCGTGTAAAAGGGAAAGGTTTTAAAGGGATAAAGTTTATGTTCGTGATGCCACCTGTGGTATTCGGTCAGTGGGGACCGACGCTGCTTTAGGGATCCGCTGGGGTGATGTTATGGCAACCAGATGGTATATCTTCCCACAGGTGAAGTATGTCCCCAGGGCTTCCCGGTGTGTAGATGATGGATGGTGAAAGGCATAATGAAGAACGAGGACACAAGGGTGCAGTCTCTTTACCTTTACTGAAGGCTTCAGCATCCACAGTCCAGGACACCAGATCACAGGGCAGGCAGAGTCCGGCCGGTTTGGAGGCAAGTCCAGATTTCCCTTATCCAGGTGGAAATCAGTAGCCTTTCCTTGGGCTGTGGTGGTGTAGCCCCCTCCCTGCCTATGGCTTCACATAAGGGTCTCACAGATGTTGTGTTCCGTTTTCTCTGTCTCCCATATAGGATAGGACAATACCCGTATGACTGGTGACTTGAGCCTGTTTATAGGGTCTCTTAGATAACCCGGCCCTGTAGGTGTCACCGTGCCTTCAGGGTGTAGGTGCAGACAGGTAACCTGCAATTAGCTGTCCTGCCGGTCTCTGAAATAAGGCTGAGAAGTCCTTACTCCCTCGGTGTTCCGGCTACCGGGATGTTGCGCCTCAGAAGGAGACAGCTTGAGCGGGGCTCGTCCCCTTCTGGTATCCTCTCCTTTGCTTCGACTTCCTTCACGCTCTCTGCAATACAGTTCTGCCTTCAATGTCTCTTTCTGGTAGCTGCAGCTCCGAGGGCATGCACAGCTCCTTTAACCTTCCATCCTCCTCAGAATCTGGTCTGGAATTAACAGAACTCCTGTCTCGAGCTCTGCCAGGAACTGAACTCTGTCTGGAACTGACTAACTTTCCCTACAGACTACCAGTTATATATATATATGTGGGGAGTGACCTAATAAATAGGGTCAGGAGCTCCCCCTGGTGGTCTGGTGGTCTGGAGTGTGAAATGTGTTGCATGTTTGTGATACCTGGATGCAGTTATCTTTCTTTGCCTCCAAACGAAGCATCACTCTTCCCGAGAGGAAAGCAATACCACTGCGACGACCAGGACCCTGGGGCGCCGCATGTACTTAGTTTCATACTGATCTAAAAAGTATCAAATATACTCACATTTACGGAGGTGTACAAATTGCCAAAGACAGGAAGGCTGATTCTAAATTCTATAGGTTCTATGCCATCGTCTGCATCGGCTGAATTTGCAACTAAAGTATCTAGTCCTTGCCCGTATGGATAGAAAATTTCTAAAGATAAAAAGTGGTAAACAAGAAAGTAAAATTAATGTAAATGTACTATTACTGGTAAAAAGGAAAAACACGTAGAAAATACTCAGCGGCTGAGGTCTGATGGTGACTTCAGATGTTACAGTAAAAGGACAAAATGAAGAAGCCAAAATTGATAATGATGAGAAAAGAGATAACGACAAAAGGACGAAAAACACAAAGATGAATAAGAAAAAGAGTATTAAAAATAGGAAAAGTGGGAAGATAAATGAGAAGGTAATAGGAAGAAAAACACAAGATAAAGATGATGAAAACAATTGGAATGAAAAGGAGGAAGAAGACATGGAGGATAATCGAAAGGGAGAGGAGAAATACAACCAAGAATGTAAAAATGGCAAAAGGAAATTAAATGAAAAGACAAAAGAAAATGTCAAAGAACATAGAAAATGAATGAAAAGGAGAAAACGAAGAAAAACAAGACATGTAAAGATGACAAAGATAGATGAAATGAAAAGGAGGAAGAAAAAGATGAAAACAAAAAAGATGAAAGAGAAGGACAGAAGAAAATAAAGACAAAGAAGAATGAGAAGGAAAGGAAGAAGAAAAACACAATGGTGACATTGAACAAGAAAATTAAAATTAAAGAAACGTGACGAAAATAAAGATGAGGACAGATGAAAAGGAGAGGTGGAAAGAAAATACATGAGAAACAATAAGATAAAGGTGAGAGATAGGAAGAGAAGGAATAATAAGATGCTGGAAACAAAAAACATAAATGAGAAAATGAGTAGGAAGAACAATAAAAAGAAGGATGAGAAGGAAAGGTAGAATAAAAACATAAAGGAAAGTAAAGCTGAAATAGAGGAGAAGATGAAGTAGTCAGAGTTGATGCTGGAGAAAAAAGAGATAAAGAGATAAAAATGAACAAAGGAACAAGAAAAAGAGGATTTAGGAAAAGATAGAGTGAGAAGGTGAATGAGGAGATAATAGGAAGAAAAACACAAGGTAAAGATGACAAAGGATAAATGAAATGAGAATGAGGAAGTAAAAGGGAAAGAAAACGTGAAGGATGAACCAAAAGGAGAAGAGAAAAAAACACAGGAAAGTGAAGATGACAAGGGGAAATTAAATGAAAATGCAAAAGGAAATGTCAAAGAAATAGTAAAAACTCAACCAAGTAAAGATGACAAAGGTAAATGAAAAGAAGACGAGGAAGAAAAAGAGAAAGATGAAACATGAATAAGCAGGCGAGAACTAGGAGCAAAACAAAGAAAATAAAGACAAAGAAGAATGAGAAGGAAAGGAAGAAGAAACACATAAACCCAAAGATGACATTGAATGAGAAAATGAAAAGTGAGAAAAACACAAAGAAAACAAAAAAAAGACAAATAAAAATGAAAGGCAGAATAAAAATAATACATAAAGAATATACAGATGAACAATAGTAAAATAAGGAAGAGTAAGATGAAAAAAGCAAAAAGGTTGAATGAGAAAATAAGGAGGAAGAAAAAGACTAAGAAGAATGAGATGGAAAGAAGAGGAAAAACACAAAAAACAAAGACGATGAGGACAAATACAAAGGTTGGAAAAAAAGAGAAACACGTAAAAAGAGAATAAAATGAATGAGAGAAATAGAAGGAAGTGTAAGGTGAATAAAACAAAAAAGATGAATGAGAAATTGAAGAGCAAGAAAATGATAAAGAGGATGATTATGAGGAGTGATGAGGAAAAGAGAAGGAAGGATCAGATGAAGAAAATGAAAAAGAAATGATGAAGGCAAGAAGAGGATAAAGAAGGAGGTGACACAGTTGAAGATGAGCCGCATGCATCCTTCATTGGTCCATTATTATTTGATTGTATGGCCAGCGTGGGAGGTTATAAGGGCTCCAAGAGTGGTTCCAAGCCTGGAAAGTCCGACGGTTCCCAGAAAACATAGCTCTAAAGCTCCACCCTTGCACTTATCATCAGGTGAAAGGCATCTTATTTGGAAAATCTATAGTTTCTAGTGACGACTGAGTTTGCCAAAATTTAAATATGACAGTTTCATCAATTTTTGCCAGGAAATTCGAGTCCTATTGAATGTATTTGATGCAACGTGAATTTACATGAATGTGCTCTGTGGTCTCTCAAGACAGTAAAGCACACTAAACATATGTAAAAAAAAAATCTTGGTCTAGTCACCAGTGTGGTCTACTCTTCACTGGGCCATACTCGGTTTCTTCTCACAGTCAACATCTTCGGAGTCTCCTACACTGACGAGGCTTTGATGTTACGACGTTGTGTTTAGTTAGTGCAGCCGGAAACCCAAAGATGCAGTGAAGATCACACTGGGAACTGGACAGACGAAAACCAGTGAGGACTGGGTCAGTATTAGGTTGTTTATTTTAACCCCTTCTTGGCTCTTTTGTGTTACGTTGGTTGATGCCCTGGGTAGTGCCTTCCACTGATGTCCTCCTTAAAGTATTATTACAATTGGCCCAGGTCATCAGGACTGATACCTCTAAAGCCAGCCCTACTAACTGATGAGCAACTCACCTGTTGAAGACGTTACAGCTGAAATACCTGAAAACGTGAAAAAGCAAATGTTAGGTGCTTATTATGTATTTACAAAATGTATAAAATTGAATTACAAACCCATGTTGGTATCAGTTAAGGATCGGGTCATATGTGAAGATCTACTAAGCTTCACGAGTCCTTGGTTAACAGGTTCTACACTTGTCACACCTTGGGCCAGGTACTTACTGTGACTCCAAGAAGGACCTACAAATTTACCTGGATTCAATTCCAATGTTTTTATTGCTTAGGTTTGGAAATTCTAAAGCTTTTTACCACTCACCAATAAGAACGATCAGTAGTGAAATGGAACATCTCATCTTGAATGGTTTCCAACAACTAGATATCAAGCCCACCAAAGTCATTGCTTCGCCTACTGAACAGAAGAAAAAAAGAATAACTTGCAGATGTCGGTTTAGTTTCTCCTCAACCATGATTAATGATTTGCTTTAAAAGTTTATAGAAACAATAAATATTGTAAATTTGTGATCACAGGCAGCCATATGTAAGAGTAAAGCATAGATAGTGTGTATAGGAATACAGCCGCACATCTCAAGCATTCATCCCTCCTCCCTCTCACAGACATAAGTTCCCTACACAATGTGGATGACGCTGCCGCTCTATATAATACCACAATAGCTGTAGCTTTGGAATCTCTTGCCCCTCTCACACATAGCAAAGCTCGCAAAATCAACAGACAACCCTGGCACACCCGCCTGACCAAAGAACTGAGGCGAGCTTCCAGGGCTGCTGATCGGAGATGGAAAAGATCCCACTCCAACGAGCACTTCATCGCATTCAAACAGTCCCTCACTACTTTCAAGGCCACACTCGCCACAGCTAAACAAACCTACTTCTCATCTCTCATATCCTCCCTGTCTCACAACCCTAAACAGTTATTCAACACCTTCAATTTTATCCTCTGTCCCCCAGCACCTCCTCCCTCCCCACTTATCTCCGCTGAAGACTTTGCCTCATTTTTCAAGCAGAAGATTGATAACATCAGAGACAGTTTTGGTCAACAACCTCCAGAGCCCTTCCTCCCGACTTCCCAGCCCTCCACCTCCAAAACCATCTCCTCCACCATTACAGAAGATCGACTCTCCACTCTACTCTCAAGATCGCATCTCACCACCTGTGCACTTGACCCGATCCCATCCCACCTCATCCCAAACCTCGCCACAGTCTTCATCCCAACCCTAACCCATCTCTTCAACCTATCACTAACAACTGGTGTTTTCCCCTCAAACTTTAAACTTGCCTCAATCATACCTATCCTCAAAAAGCCCTCTCTTGACTCATCCTCTGTATCGAGCTATCAGCCTGTATCACTTCTCCCCTATGCCTCTAAACTACTGGAACAACATGTCCATCTTCAACTGTATTCCCATCTCTTCCTGCTCTTTCTTCAACCGCTTACAATCTGGCTTCCGGTCACACCATTCCACTGAAACTACCCTAAGGTCACCAATGACCTATTAACCGCCAAGAGTAAGCGACACTACTCTGTCCTCCTCCTCCTGGACCTGTCCTCTGCCTTTGACACAGTGGACCATTCCCTATTACTACAGACCCTCTCATTCCTTGGCATCACAGACTTGGCCCTATCCTAGATCTCATCATACCTAACAGACCGGACATTCAGCGTCTCCCACTCACAAACCACCTCCTCACCTCGCCCCCTGTTGTGAATTCCGCTCTTGGGCTCCCTCCGGTGGTTGTAAGTGGCACTTTTGTGAGTTCTGCTCTTGGGCTCCCTCTTGTGGTTTCTAGTGGTATGGCTGCTCCTTGGAGTTAGCTGTCATCAGCTGCCTCCACTTATCGTCTCTTCTGCTCTGCTATTTAGGCCTGGCTCTTTCTTCAGCCAGTGCCACTTGTAAATGGTTCCTGTTTGGATTCACATCTCTTTGGAGTTCCCTGTTATCCTGACCAGTTCAGCAAAGTTAAGTCCTTGCTTGCTCTTTTCTGTCCATAGATTGTGGACTTATCCATTCTGTGCTTTCTATGTTTGTCCAGCTTATCAGTGTGAATTAATTCTGTCTTGCTGGAAGCTCTGGAAGGCAGATTTGCCCTCCACACCTTTAGTCAGGTGTGGAGATTTTTTGTAAACTCTGCGTGGATTTTTGTAGTGTTTTATACTGACCGCACAGTATTCCATCCTGTCCTATCTATTTAGCTAGACTGGCCTCCTGTGCTCATCCTGGTTTCATTCTGTGTATGTCTTTTCCCTCTCCACTCACAGTCATTATTTGTGGGGGGCTAATCTATCCTTTGGGGATTTTCTCTGAGGCAAGATAGCTTTCCTGCTTCTTTCTTTAGGGGTAGTTAGCTCTTAGGCTGTGACAAGATGCCTAGGGAGAGTTAGGAGCATTCCACGGCTACTTCTAGTGTTGTGTTGAGCTTAGGGACTGCGGTCAGTACAGTTACCACTTCCTTCAGAGCTCGTTCCATGTTGCTCCTAAACCACCGTATCATAACAGCCCCCTATCCGTCAGAGTCCTGCAAGGTTCAGTCCTAGGGCCCCTGCTCTTCTCCAATTAAACCTTTGGCCTGGGACAGCTCATAGAATCTCACGGCTTTCAGTATCATCTCTATGCTGATGACACACAGATCTACATCTCTGGACCAGATGTCACGTCCCTACTAACCAGAATCCCTCAATGTCTGTCCGCTATTTCATCCTTCTTCTACGCTAGATTTCTAAAACTTAACATGGACAAAACAGAATTCATCATCTTTCCCCAATCTCACGCGACCCCCCCAACAGACCTATCCATTACAGTACAATGGCTGCCCACTCTCTCCAGTCCCATTGATCTCTCCTTCAAACCACATATCCAAGCCCTTTCCACTTCCTGCCGATTTCAACTAAAAAATATTTAACGAATCCGTACATTCCTCAACCAAAAATCTGCAAAAACCCTAGTCCATGCCCTCATCATCTCCCGCCTTGACTACTGCAACCTCCTGCTCTGTGGCCTCCCCTCTAACACTCTCGCACCCCTCCAATCTATTCTAAACTCTGCTGCCCAACTAATCCACCTGTCCCCTCACTATTCCCCAGCCTCTCCCCTCTGTCAATCCCTGCACTGGCTCCCCATTACCTAGAGACTCCAGTACAAACCCCTAACCATGACATACAAAGCCATCCACAACCTGTCTCCTCCATACATCTGTGACCTCGTCTCCCGGTACTTTCCTGCACGCAACCTCCGATCCTCACAAGATCTCCTTCTCTACTCCCCTCTTATCTCCTCTTCCCACAATCGTATACAAGATTTCTCTCGCGTATCACCCCTACTCTGGAACTCTCTACCACAACATATCAGACTCTCGCCTACCATCGAAACCTTCAAAAAAAACCTGAAGACCCACCTCTTCCGACAAGCCTACAACCTGCAGTAACCACCGATCGACCAAACCGCTGCATGACCAGCTCTATCCTCACCTACTGTATTCTCACCCATCCCTTGTAGATTGTGAGCCCTCGCGGGCAGGGTCCTCTCTCCTCCTGCACCAGTTGTGACTTGTATTGTTTATGATTATTGTACTTGTTTTTATTATGTACACCCCTCCTCACATGTAAAGCGCCATGGAATAAATGGCGCTATAATGATAAATAATAATTCATTCAGGTAAAATGCATGGCTAACTGGTTATTAGGGTTTGCAACTAATGTTTTCTCAGCAATGGAGACAAGAAGTTCCTTTTCAATCTGATTACTAAACTGAGCCATAAATTTACAGTGATTTGTCATGGGCTGTAACCCCCTACTATTGCAAATTTCAAATGACTGCTCCTGAAATCAAGCAAGAGCAGGTCCGATCCTTGGCTGTCAGTCAAAGCCGGGGCCCTGAGGAGAAGACATTTCTGATTCTTTCTTCTCTTTTGCCCTATATATAGCAGGCAGTGAGTGTTTCATAGTTAATAGAAGAATAGCTACTGCCAATGCTTCTATAGGGCCTGACAATCACATCATTACCAGGTACTCGCATATCATAGCATGCCCTAGCAGATCCAGATCATCTCTATCATGTAGGAAACAGTAAAGAGCTATTTTTTTCCGTGTAACTGGGCTCATATAGATGCCCCAGTTACAGTGGAAAAAAAATAACAATTATGGAAAAAATAATATATTTCTAAAAGATCTTTCATGATCTGTGGCAGACAGATTATTATTATATACTGATATGGCGCACGCCAGGAAAATGAGAGCACAGCGCATGCGCCGGTTATATGACTACAGACAGAGGAAGCAGAGCCCGGCGCACTGCGGGAATGATTGACGGCTGGGAGGCGGTTGAGTCCGGGGGAGAAAACATACCCCCCGGACATAATACAGGTATGGCGCAACATTTATAAAACTTAATATTTCAGCGTTAGGAGGGAGCACAAACAGAAGAGCAACCTTCACAGAATGCAGCCTTAGTGCTGCAGAAGGTGGCTCTTTTACTTAAAAACGCCCGGGGGGGTGAGAGGTTCCCTTCCAATGCTGCTGTCAGCATTTGACAGCGGCATTTAACTAGTTAATAGCGGCGGGTGGATCGTGATTCCACCCGCTGCTATTGTGGGCACATGTCAGCTGTACAAAACAGCTGACATGTCGCGGCTTTGATGTGGGCTCACAGCCGTAGCCCGCATCAAAGCGGGGGTTCTGACCTTGGACATACTATCCGAGGTCAGAAAGGGGTTAAGGGCCACTGAACAGGAGCCCTGTGAATCGTCATTAAGGACCCTTCAAATAGCCAGTCATTAAGGCCCCTTCATCCCTGGTTAAAAAGCTTGATTCGTTTTAACTTGCAGTACCATGCCCGACCTCACGGCTTGCTGTTTGCACGTTGTGTAGTATAATAATGAAAAGTGCTCCAACTAGTGGAGAAAATAATTTAGGAATTTTCCATTTTGTGATCCGTAAAGCAAATAACCCTTATTTCTCATTGAGTATACCAAATATCGTTTGTTTTCTTTAAGATTTTACTGTCTGGTTTTGAGAAAGTCTCCGGCAAAAAAAAAATAACTGGTCCCTAAGACAACAGTGGACAAGGAACCAGACATTACTGAAGGTGCTGTCTCCTCTTCATAGATGGGATGATAAGCGCTAATAGTTTACATGCTACACGGATGGAATTTTCCGCCATTGTTGCTAGATTACAACATGTGTTAGATTTTTTCTGCAGGTTTTGACTCATGCTTTAAAAATACTTTGCCATAGGTTAATGAATAATACATGTCCCACTGGTATAGTTAGTGGTGGAAATATGACGCATGGGGCTTCACAAAGTTATGCTGCTTTTTAAAACTCGGGCTTCTACATTTTTTATTGATCATTTGCAGCACAGTAAGATCAATGACCTACATAGGGGCAGACAGTGACTATAAAGGGCTCCTATTCGGCCGAACCGGCAGCAGATGTGTTGTGTCCACCTAAAGACAATATCTAAACCATAAGGGCACTTTCAGAAAACTTTTGACGTTTTTATATTACTCACCTGTCCCTGGTCTTGAGCATATCAAGTTATCATGGTAATCTGATATATATGTCCAATAATTGCTCTTTTTTATGTCTGCTCAGGTGGCAGCAGACCACCTGAGTATTTAGGTAGCTCTGCAACTTGCTTCAAGTAAGTCTCCTCATATTGCCAGCTCTGTTGTTCTGCTGGGTTCTGCTGCATTGCTTCAAGTGAATCCGGTGATATACCCTGCTCCTATGTTCCACTTGGCTCTGCTACATTGTTTCATGGTTCCATCCAACGTATCCAGCTCTGTTGTTCCATGCTGATCCATGGCATCATCCAGCATGATAAATTCTACTGTTCCGCATTGTTCTACGTTGCCATCCAGCATTGTCTGCTGCTCGACATTGCATTGTGGTGCTAGACAGCATATCTAGCCCTACTCTTCCATGCTGTTCCAATTTGCCATATCCGATTCTGCTGTTCTGTGCTGCTCCAAGGCGCCATCCAACATATTCAGCCTTGTTGTTTTATGCTGTTCCAAGGTGCTGTCCAGCATGTCAAGTGAATCATACCCTGCTCTGCTGTTCCAATTGGCTCTGCTATATTTTTCATGGTGCCATCCAACACATCCGGTTCTGCTGTTCTACGGTACCATCTGATAGTTTTGATTTACTTTTCCACTCCACCGCACTACTCCTAAGAGCCTTTCGACTTACTCAACTCTTGCCCATCTCGGAGTCTCCATGGTTTATCTACTGAACCAGAACTGCCAGGGCCGTCATAGAGACCAGTGTGGGTCCAGCTGCGTAGATCCACACCAAGTGATTCAGAACCACTCAACCAACTGCTGTTCTCCTCCAAGACTTACGAAGAGTTCAGCCAAAAATCTATCATTCCATCTTCAGTCTCAGAGATACATTCGGCTGAACACTTCTGTGTCTTAGTCTAGGTGATCGGTGGGGATCTCAGCACCTGGACCCCTCTGATACAAATTTCTTACGTTGACATGTCAAAAGATTTCCTCCATACTTTGCTTACAAGGGCTCCATATACAGTAGATTGTCTTGGATACTTAAGCTAATTGTTTTTTCGTGTTCGTTTGATGATACGCCAACATTCTGTGTCAAATCTGCGTGTCCACATAATTGCCACCTTTGTACTTTATTCTTTAGGTGCTCTAAAACGTTGGTAATATTCCAAAATGTTTCAAATCAGGGGAAAAGACGTTCATCCTATATGGATGACGCCGTGTCCTTTTCTAGTGCTACTGAAATACTAAAGACCTTCGGACTGCTACTCCGCAATGCATCCTGCTTCACAAAACTGTTTTCTAAAGGATATAGTCTGAATACAACAATTGAGCCCGTTACACGCTTATTGTTTCCAGCTACGTCTTTCACCAAAATATGTTTCTAAGGCTACGTTCACATTTTGTGTTGTGCGGGGCTGTGTCGGCGACGCAACGCACAACGCAAACAAGAACGCATGCAAAACGCATAGTTTTGCGACGCATGCGTCCTTTTTTTGCCGGATTTTGGACGCAAAAAAAATGCATCTTGCTGCATCCTCTGTGCCCTAACGTTTGTGGCACAAAAGACGCATGCATCGCAAAACGCATGCAATATAACACTGCCAAAATATGTATATAATACTGCCAAAATGTGCATATAATACTGCCAAAATGCGTATGTAATACTGCTAAAATTCCCATACAATTCTGCCAAAATAGGTATATAAAACTGCCAAAATGTCCATATAATACTGCCAAAATATGAATATAATAGTGCAAAATAGTGCATGTATTGCTGCCAAAATGTGCATATAATACTGCCAAAATGGGTATATAATACTGCCAAAATGTCCATATAATACTGCCAAAATGGGTATATAATACTGCCAAAATGTCCATATAATACTGCCAAAATATGAATGTAATAGTGCAAAATAGTGCATATAATGCTGCCAAGATGTGCATATAATACTGCCAAAATTTGTATATAATACTGCCAAAATGTGCATATACTACCGCCAACATATGTATATAATACTGCCTAAATTTGTATCTAATACTGCCAAAATGTGCATATAATACCGCCAACATTTGTATATAATACTGCCTAAATTTGTATCTAATACTGCCAAACTGTGCATATAATACTTCCAAAATGTGCATATAATACTGTCAAAATGTGTATATAACGCTGCCAAATAATGCCTATATAATACTGCCATGCTCATCCTAATGATTATGCTTTATATTTCCAACAGATTACTGGCACTCAATGCCCCCCAAACTACAAGTCTTTTGACCCATAAGGGAGCCTTGGAAAATGTTCTAGTATGTCATCCTTTAGCCTTACGTATATCAGTAATAATGATAACCCCAATGGACATAGAAACAACAGACTTACTTTCCCCTTTTGTAAGTTCGGCCTTCAGTCAAAGCAGCAACATGTCCAAAAACCTGCACAACACTGCACCGTCTCCTTTTATCTGGTGCCTCCAATAGCCGGAGGGAGTTACAGAATCGGGGAAACTGGAATTTCAGGTGTTATTAGCTGCATCACTGCCAGCTGACATTCTGATCCATATCATATGAAGCCAAAACAAAGGTGAAAAACCAAGAGCGGAAAAATAGAGATAAAAAAGTGAGAAAAATATCATCAGGGAAATTAGAGAAAAATGAGAAATACTTTTTGTAAAATGAGTTTCCCACAGGAATACATTGACGATGCCCCTGGAGTTATGGTAATGCCACAATCTTACTATGAATCGTGGTCAACTCTGTGGCACTGTGTATTTCAGGCTAACACATTGTGCCACACTAATACACTGTAAAAAACAACAAGGACGTGTTCAACTAACAAATAGTGACAAGTAAACCAGAACTTCAAAGTTCGGCGTTAGTACCGGACAGTTAGTGTCCGATGATAAACTCCGAAGATGGACTTCACCAGGAAGACTGTTGCAATGTTCGGAGTTCTGGAGGAAGTTTGGGAGAGGAGAGAAAGAGAGAGAATTTTACAGTTCAAGAGTTTGGATCCTCACTGTTTTACATAGGTTTCGGGGTCTGGTCCAAGTTTGGCGGCATAAATTTCATGTCGGGAGCCAGAAGAGAGAAGAAGAGAAGAAGTAAATCTAAAATGGAGCTTTTTGCTCTTCTCTTGTGCCATTCTGCTGGAAGAAGTAAGGGATCTTAAGATTTCTCCCACATACCTTATATACCTTATATACCTTTTACCACTGCACTGACCAATGAAAGAGGGATTTCGGCTCTTGTTGGCACCACCCATGAGGAGTGATGATTACTTGTGTTGTAGCTCTTCCCTGAAGGAGCTGTAGTAAACACCAGAACGGGTCTCTTAGCTCAGTCAAGATAGTATAGTGACTTAATTGTAAGCTTGGAGCAAGATAAGCTCTTCCTAAGCTACAGCAAAATGAATCCATCGTTCCTTGACCCTCACAGGACCTTCTGCCCTGGAGGTTTCAGGCAGTATAACGGGGGCGTTTATTCTTTTGAAAAGGGTTTACTATACTTTGCATCCTTATGCACTTTTTTTTTAGAAGCACTTGGGTAGAGAAAGTCATGGTCACGTGGTAAAATAGTCACTTTGTTTAATTCTTCAGTTTTATACCCTGAAAGTGTTGTAATGATAAGTCGAAGAAAACATTGATTGTAAATTAGATAGGACTCTACAGTCATTCTCAAACTGATCGCACCACTGTTTCCCCTATACTTGACACACTGAACAACACTATCAGAAAATGTAAAAAAAAACAAAAACAAATATCAGGTAAAGAAAACATCTACGTGGGAAAAGATCACTGAGTTGTAGAATATTTATTGGTCATGAATTATTTGTGCGCTAATGTTCAAACGTGGCAAAAAATGGATTCTGGCACATTTAGGAGGGCTGCATTGCCGGAATGAAGAGCCTTGGGATTCCAAAACAGTTTTTATTAATTTCAATACGTTTCGTTGCCAGACAAGTGCCTTTTTCAAGGTCTAAAAACAATTGACTATAAAAACCAAGAATACTATAGAATAATATTAATTGCCCAAACACATGAAGTAGATGTGAATGAATGTTCATGTTACTTACTTAAGGACTCGTCTTATGGCTGCTACTGATTGGGCGGGCAGTAATATCCCGGGGTTAAAGTCGAATTGAAATCTTTCTAGTGACTATCTGTAGTAAGGAAATCTACCGATGTCTCATACAAGTTGCCATGCTCTGGCCAGTAGTGCGGCAGACAAGCATGGAATAAAGACAAGAAACCAAAGAGTTCCGAAACACATTGGTGAAGCGTTGAACTTCGCCTACGCATTTTGGAACTGTTCAGATTCCTTCGTCGAGGAGTATAGAGACTTTGGAAAGATCCCTTTCTCATCTCAGTCAAGAGACTGGATGAAGATAAGCTCTCACTAAGCTCCTCCGAAAGTTTTGGGCATTGTGGGGTCATTTATGTTTTTGGAAAGAGTTTACTATACTCTGCATCCTTGTGCACTTTTTTGGAAGCACTTGGGTAGAGAAATCAAATACTCAAGGGAATTCTTATGAAATAGCGGAGCTTCTTAGGACACTCATCTTTTAAATCAGCTAAAATATAAAATGAGCATCACGAGTCAAAGAAAGGAAGAGAAGTCCCAAGAAATTCTTTAAATCTAAAAGCAACCCGAAGTCAATGGAGAGTTGATCACCGAGGATCAAGAGAATGCAGCATTACTAAACAGGCTCTTTAAATCTGCATATACTAAAGAAGAGAGAGCGGGGGATGTACTTGATTCCAGTTCAACTAATATGCCAGCAAAGATACTCTTCCGTAGATATGAAAGTTAGATAAAATCAATGTGAACAAAGCCCTTAGCTCAGATGCTTTGCATCCCAGCGTTCTTAAGGAACTTGGCTGAGTTATTGCTGTGCCCCGTACATAGTCTTTAGGGGAACTGGCACAAACCTGATGTGGTGCCAGTTTTTAAAAAGGGCTCTAGGTAATAAGAGATAAGTAAAATTAACAAGCATTGTGGTGGAAATGCTCAAAGGGCTTGTAATGGTTTATATACAGAAGTATATTTTTATAAGGATGGAAGTTGTCAAACCTGATTAGTTTGTTTTTCTATAGAAGGGAGTAGAACCTGGACAAAAGGCAGCTAACGGGTAAATAAAGGTCTTTAGCATTAGAAAGTAAGTGTGATGTAGTGACCCGTGTGGCATCTAGGGGGCGCTGTGTGTGCTCCTCGGGATATGCATGGAGGCGTATCTGTTGTTGTAATGGTGGTGAAACAGTGACTGGCAGAATGGTAAGTGGCCGATATGTGTCGCAGAGGAAGTCTGCGTGGTAAGTCTGATGTAATGTTGTTGTTCTGGGACCTGTAGTCCCACAAGTGTTTGTTATAGTTGTGAAGGGAGACTCACTAGGCTAGTTATGAGAGATGGGCGGGTCAAACTAGCCACACACACACTCCCACCTGTGGGAGTGGTTACAGCTTCATAATGTGATCAGGGTATGGGTCACATGGTCGCTGAGTGTGGACCTGAATGGTCTATGCTGGAAGGTCCTGGAGAGCCTTTGTGTTGGGAGTGTCATCTCCCTGAAGAGCACATGGTGGGGCTTTGTACCTGGTAGCCTGGGATGTTGGACAGATGTCCTGAATAGCACCCCGTCAGGTCACATGCCTGTGTGTTGGAGGGTCCCATGTGGGATGGACATCCTGAATAGCGCACTGAGTAACCTGTGTTGGAAGTCCTGGGAGTAGGCTTCCTGAAGGGCACAACCTGTGTTGGATCTCCTGGGATTAAGAATCCTGAAGAGCACATGCCAGTGTGTTGGACGGTCCCATGTGGGATAGACATCATGAATAGCGCACAGTAAGACTATGGTCCTGGACAGTCTGTGTTGGAAGCTCCTGTGAGTGGAGTCTTCCTGGAGCACCTGAGAGGCTGTGGACCTGGATGGTCTGTGTTGGGGAAGCTACCGTACTTCGGTGGTTCTGGACTGACTGATGTGTGCCGGCCAGGCAAGTTGGTGAACCCCGTAAGGCAGTTTCCCCAGGAGAGAGGACTGACAAGGAGTCAGCAGGTGGAGCAGGAGCTCCCATAAGGTACCATTGACTGTTGGTGCTTGTGATAATCTATGAACTGTGTGGTCTTCCACGGTAACCGTACAAAGTGAGGTTCAGCGTGTTTAGAGACCGCAACCAAATGTCATGTGCGCTATATGATTAGGGACATTTATGAACTGTTCGATACCCATGGTAACTGGACGGAGTGAGAGGTCCAGCATGTTTAATGTTCGTGAGATAAAGCCGAAATATGAAGCGTCTAAGATAAAGCTGCAACTTAATGCCACCAGTTGGTGCCTATTGTGATCCATGAAGTGTAATGAACTGTGCATAACCCGGTTTATGATGCCATAATAAACAGTATAGACTGTGTGAAAACGTGCCTGTGTGCTTGAATCCTGTGCCAAGCGAGTGTCCCCCAAGACATGTGGTAAGCACAATCTTACATAAGGTTGTAATTGAATTGGAAACTGTCTCATAGAGCAACTGCAACCCAAGAGTTGTGGTAAATGACGGCTACTCTCAATGTCCTCCGGTAATAAGTGGTGACCTCGAGGTGTGGCTACTCTCAATGGCCTCCAGTTATAAGTATTTACTCCGAGGTGTGGCTACTCTCACTGGCCTCTGATTATAAGTAGTGACCCCAAGGTGTGGCTACTCTCAATGGCCTCCGGTTATAAGTAGTGACCTCGAGGTGTGGCTACTCTCAATGGTCTCCGGTTATAAGTAGTGACCTCGAGGTGTGGCTACTCTCAATGGCCTCCCATTATAAGTAGTGACCTCGAGGTGTGGTTACTCTCAATGGCCTCCGATTATAAGTAGTGACCTCGAGATGTGGCTTCTCTCAATGGCCTCTGGTTATAAGTAGTGACCTCGAGATGTGGCTACTCTCAATGGCCTCTGGTTATAAGTAGTGACCTCGAGGTGTGGCTACTCTCAATGGTCTCCGATTATAAGTAGTGACCTCGAGATGTGGCTTCTCTCAATGGCCTCCGGTTATAAGTAGTGACCTCGAGATGTGGCTACTCTCAATGGCCTCTGATTATAAGTAGTGACCCCGAGGTGTGGCTACTCTCAATGGCCTCTGATTATAAGTTGTGACCTCGAGGTGTGGCTACTCTCACTGGTCTCCGGTTATAAGTAGTGACCTCGAGGTGTGGCTACTCTCAATGGTCTCCGGTTATAAGTAGTGACCCCGAGGTGTGGCTACTCTCAATGGCCTCCGGTTATAAGTAGTGACCTCGAGGTGTGGCTACTCTCAATGGTCTCCGGTTATAAGTAGTGACCTCGAGGTGTGGCTACTCTCACTGGTCTCCGGTTATAAGTTGTGACCCCGAGGTGTGGCTACTCTCAATGGCCTCTGATTATAAGTTGTGACCTCGAGGTGTGGCTACTCTCAATGGCCTCTGGTTATAAGTAGTTACCCCGAGGTGTGGCTACTCTCACTGGTCTCCGGTTCTAAATAGTGACCTCGAGGTGTGGGTACTCTCACTGGTCTCCGGTTATAAGTTGTGACCTCGAGGTGTGGGTACTCTCACTGGTCTCCGGTTATAAGTAGTGACCTCGAGGTGTGGCTACTCTCACTGGTCTCCGGTTATAAGTAGTGACCTCGAGGTGTGGGTACTCTCAATGGTCTCCGGATATAAGTAGTGACCTCGAGGTGTGGCTACTCTCAATGGTCTTCGGTTATAAGTAGTGACCCCGAGGTGTGGCTACTCTCAATGGTCTCCGGTTATAAGTAGTGCCCTCGAGGTGTGGCTACTCTCAATGGCCTCTGATTATAAGTAGTGACCCCGAGGTGTGGGTACTCTCAATGGTCTCCGGTTATAAGTGGTGACCTCGAGGTGTGGCTACTCTCAATGGCCTCTGATTATAAGTAGTGACCCCGAGGTGTGGCTACTCTCAATGGTCTCCGGTTATAAGTAGTGCCCTCGAGGTGTGGCTACTCTCAATGGCCTCTGATTATAAGTAGTGACCCCGAGGTGTGGGTACTCTCAATGGTCTCCGGTTATAAGTGGTGACCTCGAGGTGTGGCTACTCTCAATGGCCTCTGATTATAAGTAGTGACCCCGAGGTGTGGCTACTCTCAATGGTCTCCAGTTATAAGTAGTGCCCTCGAGGTGTGGCTACTCTCAATGGCCTCTGATTATAAGTAGTGACCCCGAGGTGTGGGTACTCTCAATGGTCTCCGGTTATAAGTAGTGACCTCGAGGTGTGGCTACTCTCAATGGCCTCTGATTATAAGTAGTGACCCCGAGGTGTGGGTACTCTCACTGGTCTCCAGTTATAACTTGTGACCCCGAGGTGTGGCTACTCTCAATGGCCTCCAGTTATAAGTAGTGACCCCAAGGTTTAGTGTTGTGTGTTATTCAACATAGAAAAAGGGAATAATAATGTTTCTATTTTTGCAGATGACACAAACTATGTAATATAGTGCAGTTTCCGGAAGGCTGACTTGGACAAATTGAGTTTTCTGTATCCACTTGGCAGATGAGATTATGGAGAAATGTAACGTTATGCACCTGGGCAGTAATAACCTGAGTGCACCATGTGTTCTTGTGAGATTAAAACTAGAAGAGTCACTTGCCAGAAAGGATCTGGGTTTAATAATCTGGGATTGATGTCAGCCAAGGTGTTAGCAATAGAGAGGAGTCTATCAGTAAGTAAGAAAGACACGCACAGAAAAAAAAGTCCTTTAATTGAACAAAATACTCCAGGACAAATCCTCTCTTTTTCCCATTTATTAACCTAAAAATAAAAATTCAAAGTACCAGAGTCCTCGCCTGGCTGCAGATAATCCATAAGATCCCACAACGAAGCCCGAGTCTGCTACATCCAGTGAATGGAGCTCCGTTGAAAGGACGCAACTCCATGTACTGGAGCTGCAGCAACCGCCTGGTGTTGTGCTGCGCTCTGCCAGTGCCGGCTGCTAGGAACTGAGGTGACGTCAGTAAGGTTAGTTCAGTTCACAGAGCCCAGTTCTCATGAACTGAGATAACCTTATTGTTTTGAATTTCTGCATCTAATGTGATATGCCACTTCTGGTTCGACTGTGGGCTGGTATATTTAGGCTGGGAAGGGCCAATTAACCAAGGATCTTACCAGCCTGATAATATAAGCTCACAGCTGTCTGCTTTAGCCTGACTGGTTATAAAAAATAAGGGGACACCATGTCCCAGTAAGCTTCTCGGAAAAACGCTCCCAGGTGAGTTTTACGCAGCGTGAAAAAGAACAGTAGGCATGACAAATCTATTAATCCCATCTACTTTAATTGATCTGTAAAACACAGCATCCGGAATGCTAGTAATGGTGGAATTGCTGCTTTTTTCACCATTTCACTTCAATTTGAATTTTCTTCCTATATTTAAATAGGTAAATTGTGTAGTTTAAAACCATAACTGTGTGTAATAGAAGTGCAGGTTGTAAAGGTAAAGGAGGTGGCAGGTGAGGGTTGAAGGTGCTGATATGGCACCGTGGTGGCAATGGGATTTTTGTAGGTTGCAGGTTTTCTGAAGAGCGGGCATCTGAGGTTGTTTTGAAGGTAGAACCAAAAAACCCAATCACAAATAATCCAGAATCTCAGAAAAGTATATAAACCAAAACAAAAAACAGAGATCCCTAAAAAATAACTTTTAATAGTATCATTAAAAAGACTATATTTATCCAAGATTTTATAAAACAGTATTAAATGTACCTAGTGGACCCTAGACCAAACTACAATGAGTCCTACCTGGCAGTGGAGGTTGGCACCCTACTTTTCTGCGGTTGGCGCCCCCACTCCTCGATGACTAGCCCTTTAAAGCCCTATTAAAGACCTATAATAAGGAAAAGGCTAAATAGACCTGTTATCAACACCTAGACTAGTACCCTGCCTGCCAGTGGAGGTTGGCACCCTAATTTACTGCGGTAGGCGCCCCCACTCAACGGCGGCTAGCCCTAGGGTCCCTAATAATCCCTAAAAATCGGGATAGACAAAGAGATATTGTCCCACAAACACCACCGATACCCGTAGAAAAAAAGAAAAGAGAAAAAAGCAGAGAAAATAATATAATAAAGCCAAAAAAAATAAATAATCTCAAAAACAACAACAACAAAAAAAAAATATATCACTATATTCAATAGATGTAACATAGAGGGTAAGCCAAAACTGCTATGATGAAAGCAATATATTTCCTCCAAATAAATATCGATATAGGCCAGATACGGGTATACTGGGTGCAATAATGTAATGCAATAATGCAATAAAAGGACGATACAAAAGACAGCCTCTGGGAACACAGTCACCACTTAATAATAGAGTGGCGAAGGCTCATCAGATGATTATTAAGTGGTGACTGTGTTCCCAGAGGCTGTCTTTTGTATCGTCCTTTTGTCCACTCTTTGTCATTGTGGTGGCGCCATATTTATGGACACACACTACTTGTGATTTTATATTGAACATCTGATATATTATGTAGTGTCACAAAAGTGGATTTCATTTAAGTGCTGGGTTGTCTGTGGACATTAATATCATTGCACCCAGTATACCCGTATCTGGCCTATATCGATATTTATTTGGAGGAAATATATTGCTTTCATCATAGCAGTTTTGGCTTACCCTCTATGTTACATCTATTGAATATAGTGATATTTTTTTTTGTTGTTGTTGTTTTTGAGATTATTTATTTTTTTTGGCTTTATTATATTATTTTCTCTGCTTTTTTCTCTTTTCTTTTTTTCTACGGGTATCGGTGGTGTTTGTGGGACAATATCTCTTTGTCTATCCCGATTTTTAGGGATTATTAGGGACCCTAGGGCTAGCCGCCGTTGAGTGGGGGCGCCTACCGCAGTAAATTAGGGTGCCAACCTCCACTGGCAGGCAGGGTACTAGTCTAGGTGTTGATAACAGGTCTATTTAGCCTTTTCCTTATTATAGGTCTTTAATAGGGCTTTAAAGGGCTAGTCGTCGAGGAGTGGGGGCGCCAACCGCAGAAAAGTAGGGTGCCAACCTCCACTGCCAGGTAGGACTCATTGTAGTTTGGTCTAGGGTCCACTAGGTTCATTTAATACTGTTTTATAAAATCTTGGATAAATATAGTCTTTTTAATGATACTATTAAAAGTTATTTTTTAGGGATCTCTGTTTTTTGTTTTGGTTTATATATTGTTTTGAAGGTAGAAAAGAGACTGATTGGCAGGGATAGCAGCTCCAGAATAAAGGGGAAGCACGGGAGAAATCTTGGAAATGGTTGTGGGTAAAGGTACCTTCACACATAACGATATTGTTAACGATATCGTTGCTTTTTGTGACGTAGCAACGATATCGTTAATGAAATCGTTATGTGTGACAGAGACCAACGATCAGGCCCCTGCTGGGAGATCGTTGGTCGCTGAACAAAGTCCAGAACTTTATTTCGTCGCTGGACACCTGCTGACATCGCTGGATCGGCGTGTGTGACACCGATCTAGCGATGTCTTCACTGGTAACCAGGGTAAACATCGGGTAACTAAGCGCAGGGCCGCGCTTAGTAACCCGATGTTTACCCTGGTTACCATGCTAAAAGTAAAAAAAAACAAACACTACATACTTACCTACAGCCGTCTGTTCTCCAGCGCTGTGCTCTGCTCTCCTCCTGTACTGGCTGTGAGCGTCGGTCAGCCGGAAAGCAGAGCGGTGACGTCACCGCTCTGCTTTCCGGCCGCTGTGCTCACAGACAGTACAGGAGGAGAGCAGAGCACAGCGCTGGAGGACAGACGGCTGTAGGTAAGTATGTAGTGTTTTTTTTTTTTTACTTTAAGCATGGTAACCAGGGTAAACATCGGGTTACTAAGCGCAGCCCTGCGCTTAGTTACCCGATGTTTACCCTGGTTACCGACATCGTTGGTCGCTGGAGAGCGGTCTGTGTGACAGCTCTCCAGCGACCAAACAGCGACGCTGCAGCGATCCGGATCGTTGTCGGTATCGCTGCAGCGTCGCTTAATGTGAAGGGGCCTTAAGAGAAAAAAGACAGAATCTCAGACAAGTTAATCCGGTTATATAAGTTAAAGTCCAAATGTGAAAGTTTTGCCTGTAACTGGCTGGTAAAACGGAAACGAAACCTTGTAGCTCACACAAGAGAAAATCATTGTAGAGGGGACTCCGACATCGTTAATTAAAGGTAAGATAATGACAATAGGGGTCAAGGTTAATTGGACAGACGTAGTAATTATAACCTTTGGAAAGTGAGTGCTGCTCTGGTAAAAGAGTATAATTTATTTTATATTTTGATAGACTGGACTTTTATGAACGCAGCAATACCAGATATGGATGTTTTTTTTCTTCTAATTGTTGGCAAAGGGGGTGATTTGAACTTTTGTGTTTTGTGTTTTTTTTCATATTTTTTAAAACTTTTTTTTTACTTTTCACAGTATTTAATAGTCTCCTTAGGAGACTTGAAGCTGTGATCATCTGATCGATTGTACTGTACATAGCAGGGCATCAGAACTGATATATATATATATATATATATGCTGTGTATATATATACAATATATATATATATATATATATATATATATATATATACTGAAAATCTTGATTTCCTATGAATGCCGGCCTCGAGCTGGCATTCACAGGAGAATCATAATGACAGGCTTGGGGGTCTTCACAATCCATTGGCACCCCATGATCCTGTCACAGGCGCAACGATGGAAGCATGGAAGGACAAGAAGAAACGATCTAGCATGGAAGAACGCTCCCCTCTGTTGGCACTTGTGAAATGCTGCTGTCAGACACGACAGACACTGACAGCGAGATTTTTTTTTTATGGAACGGACAATGCTCTAATTCCACCTCCTTCTATCACCTCTGTTACCTTTTATTATTTTTGATGTCCCTCCTGATCTTCAAAGAACGCCTATAACTTTCTACATTGAGCGCCGCTGCCCTTTATCTGGGTGCTAGTACCTAGAGCTGAAGAGGTGAGGAGACGGAAGTAGGGTAAGTATGCAGATGTCTGCTCTGGAGGGTGTGGGATTGATTACAGTGTGTGATCTGATTTGATTTAGGGGGTCATTGTTGTGCAGGCCACTATTTATATGGGGCACTATATAGCACATTTTATTTTGGGCCCTTTCAAGGACACTGCATTATGGCACTTCACCTAGGGGACTATCCATATGGTGCTGTGCTCTGAGGGCATTTTTAGGGGAGAATTATGTGTAAGTTTCAATAATCCAGACCGCAAGCGACCCTGCTGTAAAGTTCAATAGCCAGCTTAGTATTTATGGTTTTGGTGTACTCATATAATAATAAACCATGAATACATATTCATTCATTATTTTCATATATTCATATCATTATTAAAAACTCATTGGTCAGGGTAATTTCTTTCAGAAACTAAACATGTAAGTGTAAAGATTAGAAACCAGATATAGGGTATGTATCTCCCCTTCCCGCTCTTTCACTTATCCTTGATCATCGTCTTTTTTTCCCTATTTTTATTCTTTCTCATTCACTCACATCTCTCTAACAAAGAAAGCTATATACCATATTTTTCGAACTATAAAACGCACTTTTTTCCCCAAAAATTTGTGAGGTAAATGGGAGGGTGCATCTTATAGTTCGAATATAGTTTACCTGGGGGCTGCGGCGGTGGTGGAGTGGGAGTGGTCCCTTCCTCAGGAAGCCAGTGGTGGCAGAAGAGGCGCGATGCTGCGGGCCCGGTGTTGGTCGTGAGAAAGAGTGGAGTTCATTACTTTCTCAGAGGCCATTTTCCCAAAGCCGTGGGCCACCGTAGGTGGCTCCTGCTCAGACTGGGATCTCGACCCACCCGAGATCTCAATCTGCGCAAGCGCCGCCTCTGGTGGCCATTAGCCTGAAGCCCATGGCTCCAGAAAGATGACCGCCAGAGGCGGTGCTTGCGCAGATTCAGATCTTTTCAGGGCTGAGATCCCAGTTTGTGCAGGAGACACTTCTACCTGCCAACGGCTTTGGGAAAATGGCACCCGGAAAAGCAATGCACTCCGCTCTGCCTTACTGCCGACACCAGGCCCGCAGCATCCGCTTTGCCTCACCGCCACCACCGGGCCCGCTGTATCCGCTCTGCCTCACCACCGACATCGGGCCCGCAGCATCTCAACACTGGGCCACCCACTTCTCCTAGGGCCCGCAGCATTGCCCACTTTTGCAGCAACCTAAGGAAGGGACCATGCTTCCTGTGACTCCGCTCTAAATTCGTACTTTAAGACAGACCCCCATCTTCTAAAAAAAATCTTTTTTTCCTATTTTCCTCCCCCAAATTTGGCATGTGTCTTATAGTCCAAAAAATAAGGTACATAGATCAAGTAGAAAATGCTAGACATGACAAAGATGAGAAAATACCGATACATACATGCGTAAGGAGTTATTTACTGTTACCTTTCATTATTATCATTTATCTGTATACTTACGGAGACAGACAAAACAAGTGAGATTGTATCTTGTGAGCCGAACCCTCGTTCCTCCTGTAACTGCGGAATTATAATTATAATTTGTAAAGCGCTGCGGAATATGTTGGCGCTATATAAATAAAAATTATTATTATTATTATTAATTATGTGTTACATTGTATTGTCTTTATTGTCTGTACATGACCCTGATTAATTTGTAACGTTCTGTGGAATATGTTGGCGCTATAGAAATAAAATTATTATTATTTATTTATTTATTTGTTTTTTTAATTCTTTATTTAGAATTTTCAAAATTACAAAGAAAATTTCATAAAAGAACTTACATCTTTAAAAAAAACATCACGATAATGGACCAGCGAGGTAAGGCAAATCCGCCGGTGATTTGAAAGAACAACAGATATAAGTCAGTAAACATGTTCAACTAAATAACACAACTTTCAGATTTCTAATCGCGAAGGGGTCCGAAACCAACCCATTTACTCTGACCTTAGCAGAGTCATAATTGGCATCGATTAAAGGAGAGGGGAAGTCAAACTTCCGTAAGGTGCTTACCATATAATGCCAACTGACTCTATCAAAGGCCTTCTCGGCATCTGTTGATAGAATGGTCAGAGGGGTACCAGAGCGCCTCGCGTAAGAAATGGCTAGAAGAATTTTTGTGGCATTATCTTTACCCTCTCGGCCTTTAACGAAGCCAACTTGATCAGGGTGGATTAAAGAATCCAGAACAGTATTAATTCTGGAAGCAAGGATCTTTGCCCATAATTTTATATCCGTGTTGAGCAACGAAATAGGTCTGTAATTACCACAAAAGCTGCCATCTCTCCCCTCCTTAGGGATAACAGTTATGTGGGCCTCTAGGGTCTGCTTAGATGGGGTGTCTCCTGCCAGGAATGAGTTAAAGAGAGAGACTAGTTGAGGGAGGAGCAAATCCAAGAATTTCTTATAGTAACCCAACAGGGAGTCCACCAGGACCTGGAGTTTTATTATTAGCCATTGATTGTAAGGTGTCTTTAATCTCTTGAGGAGTGATTGTGGAGAGTAGAGCTAAATAATCTTTGGGTTGAACTTTTGGAAGGGAGAGAGTGGTCAAGAAGTTCTGAATCCTTCATAGTTTCTTGGTCCTTCATAGTTTCAGGTGGGTCTGAACGCCTCCGCAATCTCATCAGACCTATCCACCCTCGAATTAGAATTTGTCTGAATATGTTTTATAAATTTACTTCCATTTTGGTTTTTTGAGCCATCGGGAAGTGAGCTTACTGCTCTTGTTCCCGTGGACCTAGCATCTATGTCTACAGCGCAAAAATATTTTTGTGTGAGATGATGGATTTTATTTTTTCAAGATTCTGTGGGGTGTCCAATAAAGATTCATTTAATCTCCAGGAAGTTGCGGGACGGGGTAAGGTATTGATGGTGATATCAATAAAGACTGGGGCACGGTCAGAAATTGTGATCAATCCTATACTGGCAGACTTAATTAAGCGCAAGGATTGGGACTGAATCAGGAGGAGGTCGATTCGGTGATAAGAGTAATGAGGGGGGGGGGGGGAAGAATGTATAATCCTTTGTGGTGGGGTGGAGAATACGCCAGGGATCTATAAGTTGTGAACCAAAAAATGAGAATGACGAATAAAAACTTGACATTGTAAAATAGAACAACCTAATGAAAATTAGGCCCATAGAGATCCATGGACATCAAAAAGAGAAAGAGGACGAGGAAAGCATGTTAGATAATGTGATGTCAAGGAGGGCGTTTCTTCATGGAGGGTGTTTCTTGGGGTCATATTTCTTGACTTTCGGAGAAGTATCCTTCTTCTTTAGGGACCATTCTTGTGGTTTTGTAATCTGAGGAAGTCTCCAGTTGGTGCCGACCGGCATCCAAGAGAGGAGCTCAATTGGTGAAATATCTAGCGACTCCCAAAAATTAGGCACGTCCTCTGGGGTGCGGACCACAATCTGCCGACCTCCTGTGTTAACTGCCAGTCCAAAAGGAAAAAGCCATTTATACGCCAAGTTTTTGGCTTTTAAGGCTGAGAGAAGGGGACGTAGGATTTGTCTCTTCGTTAAAGTGGAGGAAGACAGGTCTTGGAATAGCTGAATTTGGGAGTTGTCATATATAATCTTTTCTTTTTCTCTGGCACTTGCTAGAACAGCTGCCGTATCAACGTAGCTGAGAATGCCGCAAATGACATCTCTGGGCGGTTCTTCAGCCTTTGGCTTAGGTCTCAGTGCTCGGTGAACTCTTTCAATTGTAATTGTGAATGCTCTTTCTTGACCTAAAAGATTGGCAAAAATTTCTCTGGTTACTTTCTCTAAGGCTTCTCGTGTAAAGGACTCCGGGATGCCTCTTATGCAAATGTTTTTCCTCCTGCTCCTATTTTCCTGATCCTCCGCAGCTAGCAGCTCAACGTTGAGATGGTGCTGTTGTTTAAGGACCTGGTCTTGGAGACAGGTTAAAGCATCAACTGTATCTGTAGTAGCCGATTCCAGCACCTCTACCCTTTGCCCCAATCGTTGGAGATCTGAACGCATACCAGACAGTTCCTCCAGAAGAGGTTTCATATTCTAGACCATTAGTTTCTTCATAAAGGCTCTGGATATAGGCGCTGCATCTTCCAGGGCAGAGTCGCTATCAGAGTCAGCTCCACTGAGGTCCGAGTCGTCCATGTTATCAAGTGAGATAGATTTTTTAAGGGCAAAATAGCCAGCGCTGCCGCGTCCTCACAGAGGCACACTAAGCTGGGATCCACCGTCGGGACAGGAGAGCTGCAGAGCGCCGCAGCAGGAAAGGCAGCAGGACCCCACACCGTGCCCATCCGTGAGCTTTCGCCCTCACCCAGGATGTAAATGACCACAGGCCGTGGCAGCGGTGCGTCCCCGTGAGCTCCCTGTCCAGATCTGGTGTAGCGAGGATCAGGTACGGACGAGTAGTGAGTGTAATCGGTGTACAGCGGTGGTACCTCTGTGGCCTTTAGCAGCAGGGGAGGTCCCACCTCACACCGCTGTCCTCTCCTCTCGGCCGGATCACAAGTCCCAGAGAGATAAAACGGGCTCTCACAGTGCAAAGACGTCTCCTTAGTGTGAAGTGTAGTGGGTTCTCCACACAGGGGCTAAAGATTGGCACTTGAGTGGCAATAAAAACTTGGTTAACCCTGCTGTTGTCTTCGGTCAAAAACGACCGACCTTGAACTTCAATATTTTTTAAAATATTCAAGATGCGGCTCTGAAACCCGTGGCCGACCGACCCATCCTCATTTAAGTCAATCAACCACAAGTTTCAGAACCGCATCTTGAACACCCCAAAATATACCAAAGTGCAAAATCGGTCTCCCCAGACCGAAGACAACAGCAGGGTTAAGTTCACTTCAGTGCAGGAACTCCTAGTTAGTGAGTGCGACTGGTCTGAAGTACAGTCAGGCCACCTTTTTTAAATTATTATTTTTCTTAAGTGGGGCTCATAGTGAAAAACTTTTTGGCTCTGTGTTGGGCACAACTTATTTTTCTGTACCATCTCGGAATGGTCAGTTGATACTATATATATTACATTACTTTTTTTCACGGTAGTGACATTTTAAAAGGGACTGGACTTTCAACAATCAAAGTATAAATCAATAGTACAGGTGATTGTAAGAGACTTTGTTAGGTATCTTATCAGATTTTCTGTATTCTTACACAGTCAGACAAGAATCGTTTGGCGCATACGTAAGGAAGACGTATTTGGCTCAGCATCGCGTGCAATTTACCTTTCTCGTCTGTCTTCTAATAGTAAGTTGATTCCAAAAATATTAATATTTTCTTTCCAGCTTCAAATATGTCAAGTCATTACAAAAAACTCAGAAGGTAACACATGTGAATAGTGTGATAGGAGAGGATATTCAACAGCTATGAATAAGCCCTAAATTCTCAACATATTGTCCCCCTCTATAGGACCTTTCTGATTATGAATACTAATTTACTAATGTGGTCTAATAATTAAACAAGTGAAAGTTAGTCCAGGCAGCCTGGCGAGCTCCAAATGTATTACAGTATATGCTAAAGAGTGCAGCAGCACACAAGATATTTAAAATTTATTACATTTTTATTTGTAATACTCCTCCTAACCACACGGTGCGCTGTGAGAGGTAACAGTAGTAAAGTGCCACCTAGTGGTGGAAATGACATTTATTAGTCAACAGCTTTACATAGATATATAAATATATATTTTTTTAAACTTTCTAACCTCATGTATGGAGAAACAAACCCACAAATGAGTAAGCTTCCTACAGTCTTTATAACTTTTATGTACAGGCTTCTCCCATCTTGCATTTTTCATCGGACATAGTCCTGATATTTTACAGAAGCAAACACAGTAACAAGCTGAACAACTGACATGCTGAGGATACTTGGTGCCATAGGACGTGACATTTTGGGAGGACACATCTCCTTCCTTATGTGTAATTCCTGTGATTCAGCTGGAAAGTTTTATAGACACAAGTTAGCATGTATATATCCGATGTTAAATGGTAAACCCAAGCTTGATCCCAAGCCATGGGGGGCCCAAACAGCTGGCAGTTCCCACACTGTCCTCTCTGTGACAACATGGAAAACAGTGGCTCTGACCGGCGGTAACCCTACTGAAGTCACCGCCGTTCACAGCGTTGTGGGTTTCCACGCTGTCACACAGAGGACAGCTTGTAAACCAGCCGCTGTGACCGGCGGTGATAAGGAGAACTATGAAGTCTCGCTTTGAGACGCCTCCCTAACCTAACCTCCCTAACCTAACCTCCCTAACCTAACCTCCCTAACCTCTGGACTCGATGTCAGTGGACATTAAACAGCTGACATCAACCCCAAAATATTACCCCACCTGCCAACGCACCATGGCAAGCGGGAATAGCTGGGCAATGCACAAGAATTGGCATATTTAATGGATGCACCTTTTCTGGGGTGGCATTGGGATGCTACACTTAGACTGGGGAGGCCCAAATACCCATGGACCTTCCCAGCCTCAGAATATCAGTCTTCAGCTGTCTGCTTTACCTTGGCTGGTTATCAAAAATGGGGGCGGAACACACACCTTTTTTTAAATTATTTAAATAATTAACAAAAAAATGACATGGGGCCCCTCTATTTTTGATAACCAGCCAAGATGAAGCAGACAGCTGAGGGCTGTAGCCCGCAGCTGTCTGCTTTACCTGCACTTGTTGTAAAAAATTGAGGGGACCCCAAGTTTTTTTCTAAATTATTTATTTATTTTTGACTTGCTGTGCTGACCAATCTCAGCTATGTCAATAGCTATCATGGCTGTGATGGAGCCAGAAATGCCCACACCGGAAATCTTGGTGATTGAATGTGCTGTAGCCTTTCAACAAGCTTTGTTTGGGCTGCTGAACCTGAACAGTAACATGGACTTCCTTGGGAAGTCCGTGTTTGGAGTCCGTGAACAGACACTAGGTGTCTGGTACGTATCATGAACTTTCACATTTGGGTTTGCCCCTCACTAGTCAGGGCTAAATACTGCACTCTGTTTATGGATAGCTGCAAGAGGAGGGTTGGTTTTGCATTAGTGGCATATAGGCAGTGTTTATTGCGTTGCAGTCTTCCTAGTCTAAAGATTTTGAGCGAGGGATGCCTGCTGACCGTCTAATTTGGAACAAGGGCCAAATTATGACCCTCAAATAATTTGGATCAAGAGCTGCATGATGATCGTGTTGATATGGTGGAAGAGGAGGAAGAAGACAAGAAAAAGACGAAAACAAAAAAAGCATACCTTTTTTGGGTGGGCAGGGGTGCATGGGAATACACCAGAAAAAAAGTACGGTAATACCTAACCCTTGGCCTGGCATCTTGCCCCATGTGTGTGCTCTAATGAATAGTTGTCCGCCTTGTGCCTCTGGCCACTACACTGCCTTTTCCTGCCTGTTGTTGTGCTGCAGATCCCTCCCCCTCTGCGCTGCTGCGCTCGCTCTGCATGCCACCTTCCAAGGTTGGGTCAGTGATTTCATTGTCCACCCTCTTGTCTTCCACTTGGCACTGTGTCTTATCATCATCCTTCTTCTGACTGTGGCTACTCAAATATTTGGGCATCACCACACAAGATTTTCTCATGTCCCTCTTGAAACATGCAGAGCGAGAGGCCAGAATCAATAAATGGAGACATAAGGAGTTCCTCGGAATGTTGGAGTGTGGGATCACTTTTCTCCTGGGAGTCGACATGGTGGGAGGAAAGAGGATCAGCGTGACGATTGTGTTCTAGACTCTTGGCTAGTGAGACTGGACCATGTGGGAGACAAGGTGGTGCAGGGAAAAATACTGAATGCATTATCTGCCATTCAACAGACCACCTGTTCACGCTGTTCTGGTTTCAAGAGTGGTGTCTCGTGTCACCCTGCAAAGTGGGAAAGGAGCAAGGTCTCATGAAGAGCGTGTTTGTTGTGCTACCATAGCAGGCACAGTTTCACCAGTCCCACGGCCTTGGCCTCTGCGTGCACCATCAGCAGCACGTCCACTTCCTCATCCCTTACTGCACATCTTGCACATTTTAAATTAGATATATAATATATATCTGCAATCTTTCCTGTATTAATAGGGAAAATAAAATAAGTATCCGTGAAAAGGAATTTTGAACGAGGGCCGACCTGTATACCCTCTTAAAAGTTGTAGCTAGGGCCGCCTGATAACTGTGTAAGCATTTTGAGCGAGGGTCACCTATTTATCCTCTAAGAATTATGAGCAAAGGCCGAATGATGACCCTTTTAAAATTTATAGTGAGGACCGCATGATGACCATGTAAAAATTGTGAGTTAGGGCCACCTGTTTACCCTCAAAAATTATGAGCGAGGTTAACATGATGACCCTCTTAAAATGATGAGAGAGGACCTGTTATAATGGTGACCCTCTTGATATGGTGGAGGAGGACACGAAAAAGAAGAAATTATGAACCGTATGCCCTCTTGTGAGTGCAAAGGGATGCATGGGAATACATCAGAAAAAAAAGTCTAGGCCAATCTAGGCCTTGTTCATTTTTACAAGAGTCAGCATTTTCAGTTGACAGGTGGATGTGTGTATTAGTTATTATGCCCATGGCAGCACAAAAAACCTGCTCTGAAAAAAAAAATACTAATGGCATGGCAGGAAAGCACTTCTAAAGCGTAGAAGGACAGTTCATGTCACATGTCCAGCTTGGATACTCAATAGTTGTGCACAAAGGAATAATGGAGGACAATGGTGCAGTCTGCTAGGTACTCCTTCACCATCTTCCAAAACTTTCCCTCCTTGTCAGACTTCCCTGCGCATCACGTCCTGTGCACTGTGAGGGTCTAATGAAACTGTTACAGACCTTTGATAGTATTTCCCTGCCTCTGTTGGACCTGGGGTGTGTCTCCCTAGCAGGGCCAGACTGGCCATCTGGCAATTCTAGCAAATGCCAGAAGGACTTGTCTGGTCGTGGGCTACCTTGTCTGCTATGTTGTTAATAGAATCAGTGCTCTCAAGACACCCATACTGTTAAGACTTGTGACGGCGCACAAATTAGCTGACTCCGTCACTTACCCCAGCAGGCCACAGGTACGATTAGAAATATTGGTCTTGTAGCAAATCTTCCTTTCCTCCATCCAGGGTAATATTAGTAATATATCCCATCTGGTTCTTGGGTACGGGGACAACATGGGCCTGTGTGATTTCAAAGGCCAGGGCTGAATTTCATCCCAAGTCCATACTTGCTCCCTAGTCTCTCCTCCTTGGTTGCTCAACGTTGTCAGATAGGAATTTTTGTATCAATTGTTCGACTAGGACCTTCTGGTATTGCACCATCTTACTAGCCCTCTAGAGAGATGGAAAGTTATCCTTGTAGCATGGGTCGAGAAGGGTGAGCAATCAACAATCAGTGTTGGCCAAAATGCGGACAAAATGCGTATAACGCTAAGGTCACAGGAAAGGCAGCGGGACATAAAGTTAGCCATGTGTGCCAGTCTCCCAACAGGCAAGACTTCCCTGTCCCCACCAGGAGGACGACTCTCCATCATCTCCTACTCCCACTACTCTACCTCTTCTGCCCATCCATGCTAAACAGATGGGCTGAAGCTGGTTTAGGTAGTACCCTCTGTAGTGCAAGCAACCATCTTCTGTTCCTCCTCATCCTGCTCATTATCACCCAATCCGCACTGAGAAGATGAGATGAGGCTGGGATAGGTAGTATCTCCCTGGGTACTTTCTTCCTCCATTTCCATTTCCTTCCTCTTTAATTGTTTGAATAGACTCAGAATTGGGATGTTTACACCTGATTATGGCGTCATCGCTGATCACCATCTTGTTTGATTCTTTAAAGTTTCATAGAACCTCACAGATGTCAGACATACATGCACACTCGTCAGTTGTTATGTGAGGAGGCTGACCATAATAATGACTGGCATATTGCAGCTGGTATTCAACCACAGCCTTCTACAGCTCACAAAGCCTTGCTATCATGTGTAATATGGAGTTCCAGTGTGTGGTCACATCGCACACCAGTCGGTGAGCTGGCACTCGCAAGCACTGATGCAGCACTGCCAGATCGGCAGCAACTGTAGTCACCAGGTTGCATCCATTATCACACATGACCATGCCTGGTTGTAGGTTCAGCGGTGACAGCCACAGATACAGTATGTCTGGTCTGTTATACTCTTCCAAAATTCAGCAGCAATGCGTTGTTTGTTACCTTGACAAATTAGTTTCAGCAGAGCCTGTTGCCTCTTCACCGAGGCAGTGCTGCACTTTTTCCAACTTGTGACTGATATGGACGACATGCTCCGAGATGACAATTTGGAGATGGAAGATGAGGAGGAGGAAGTGGGCAGGAACTGGTATAGGAAGTGGAGGAAACCCTGATGGAAGTATGGCCCACAATCCTCGACGTTGGTAGCTTGTATGCCGTCCCCGGGTCCGACTCAGTCACTGACTCTTCAAGGCTTAATCAATTTATTTCCCATGAAATAAAAAGTATCATGAAAAAATAGAATCACTAGTAATGGAAGAAGCATTCCAAAGTTATTAGTGTCACGTGTCAGATGTCACGGGGGTATTGGGTAGACTAAAGCTGATTACCCGGGCCCCTGCGATATCCCTCAGACTGGGGAAAACCCTGTCTGTCCCTCTCCCAGAATTTACACTGATGGTGTGCTTGTCTGGGCCGCCAGGCCTGACCCTGACTCCTGTTTCAGCCCTATGCTGAAACCTCCACCCGCCACCCAGTGATAAGACCACACATCAACCTACACAGAAAGTACAGACAGGGAAAACTAAAAACGCACCACGCCGCAGACACACAGGAAAACACTATAATGTGCACAGGGCAAAAATAAAAACAAATATGACAAAGGATAATACACCACCAGATACGATATTTCAACTCCTAGACCATCACTGGAGACCGAGATCACCAGGCACAAGACACAAGCTATAATCGGCGACGCCCAAAGTCCAGATTGGCTATTTAAAGGCCACGAACACTTGTAAAGGGTGCACTCAAGCTGTGTACACAAATAAATGTTATAGGGTGCAGTGCCTAGTCCAATATTAAATGTATAACCAAAAAAAGAAAACAGAATGGACTATGAAACAGGCCCGCACAACCATAGAAAGTAGAAAAATAACACAATGTTTATTGAACATCACAGCAAAACATATAAAAACATTTAAAATGTACCAATAGTGTACAAAAACACCCCTATCAAATGTGTACAAAAACACTAGATCAAATCTACTAATTGGTTTGGAAGTAAAGTGCCCAGCAGATAACAAGGAAAAACAGCCTATAGTTACAGAGGGGGGGCAATATAATGCCCAGCATACTCATCTGAGGCGGGGAGAAAAAAAGAAAAAAAGACAGGCTGGAACCCAAAAATATATTGACTACACAAAGTCAAATAGAAGCCAGTGCCTAAATGTGAACGGCATAAGGCAGGGTAGGGTAAGGTGTGTGAGCCCCACGCGTATCGCCGCCACAGCAGCTTTGTCAGGGGCGGCGATACGCGTGGGGCTCACACACCCTACCCTGTTTTTCCTTGTTATCTGCTGGGCACTTTACTTCCAAACCAATTAGTAGATTTGATACGGACATCCTTTTTACAAGGTTTTCTTTGCTCTAGCTTTTCCAATAGGGGGCTTATGGTTCTTTGCACCTATGATCTCTTATGCCCTAAGCATATATGGATGTGTTTCCCTTTCAACTAGGGGGTATTATTTCATCTATATCAGGTGACATATATTATGCTGACCCATTGTATTATGTTTCATGTCGACGTCATATTTATTTGTAGGGCATTTGAATAGGGCTGTTTTTGTACACTATTGGTACATTTTAAATGTTTTTATATGTTTTGCTGTGATATTTAAAGGCCACGGGCGTGACCCAGCCTCCAACCAGATTACCAGCCAGATTAACCCTGGGTAACCTGGATAAAATTTAGCCGGCGCCACTGAGCGTATAGTGGACAAATGTGGAATTACCGCTGTCTGTCAGACGCCCTAGTGTGAACAGCGTCCGACATGACATCAGATTTGAAAAATTTCACCTGGATAGGAAGGTCAAAGCTGGTTTTGCCTGTGATCGGGCAAACATGTAGCTACTTAACGGATGCAGGTTGTGCAGTATAATCGCACGTTTATACTAAATGCTAATTGCCAACATGCATTATCAAAGGAGCTAAATAATAATTTGCACTTATATATGATGACTGTAATTCTCAGTTACCCAGAAGCAATTCTTTAATCCTCAGGTTTTCAGCAGTTACCAACTGATCAATGATAGAATTCAGATAAAACATGAACGAAAACAATTAATGGCTGAACGGAGGCAACTGATGGCTGAACACGACCAGCTACAAGCAGAAAGGGGCCAACTGCTGACTCAGCGTAAACTCATGTACGCAGAATACCAGGAGATAACGGCCGCATGGAAGAAAATGGTGACATTGCAAATTAAATTCATGAATGAGTTGAAAGACAAGATGGGAGAAAAGGACTATACTGAAAGTGGCTTTGGTTCCTATTTCGAATACATAGAAATGGCTGTTAAATTTTTTAATTCAGTGTTTCAATTTGCAAAAGCCTTTTCCTAAATTAAAGATCATCTGCATCAACTATTTTAAACCAGTGTATAACGTCATTATTATAACAAACACATATAGACTTATATTGAATTTATGATGTACAATAATGTTTTTTTTTTGCACTCAGAGCTTTTTATATCTTATACAAATTTCCTGTTCTTCAGTATAGGCATAGAAATTTAGATTTGGTTTGTAGCCGCCACTAGGGTAAGATCTCTGTATACATATATACAGTACATGGTAAGATTCTGTTGGCAGCAACCACTGGGGGGAGCTCTCTGTATACAGAGATACATGATAAGATTCTGTCTGCAGTCACCACTAGGGGGAGCTCCCTGTATACAGAGATACATGATAAGATTCTGTCTGCAGTCACCACTAGGGGGAGCTCCCTGTATACAGAGACACATGATAAGATTCTGTCTGCAGTCACCACTAGGGGGAGCTCCCTGTATACAGAGATACATGATAAGATCCTGTCTGCAGCCACCACTAGGGGGAGCTCCCTGTATACAGAGATACATGATAAGATCCTGTCTGCAGTCACCACTAGGGGGAGCTCTCTACATACAGAGATACATAAGATCCTGTCTGCAGCCACCACTAGGGGGAGCTCCCTGTATACAGAGATACATGATAAGATCCTGTCTGCAGCCACCACTAGGGGGAGCTCCCTGTATACAGAGATACATGATAAGATCCTGTCTGCTGTCACCACTAGGGGGAGCTCCCTGTATACAGAGACACATGATAAGATTCTGTCTGCAGTCACCACTAGGGGGAGCTCCCTGTATACAGAGATACATGATAAGATTCTGTCTGCAGTCACCACTAGGGGGAGCTCCCTGTATACAGAGACACATGATAAGATTCTGTCTGCAGTCACCACTAGGGGGAGCTCCCTGTATACAGAGATACATGATAAGATTCTGTCTGCAGTCACCACTAGGGGGAGCTCCCTGTATACAGAGATACATGATAAGATTCTGTCTGCAGTCACCACTAGGGGGAGCTCCCTGTATACAGAGACACATGATAAGATTCTGTCTGCAGTCACCACTAGGGGGAGCTCCCTGTATACAGAGATACATGATAAGATTCTGTCTGCAGTCACCACTAGGGGGAGCTCCCTGTATACAGAGACACATGATAAGATCCTGTCTGCAGTCACCACTAGGGGGAGCTCCCTGTATACAGAGATACATGATAAGATCCTGTCTGCAGTCACCACTAGGGGGAGCTCCATGTATACAGAGATACATGATAAAATTCTGTCTGCAGTCACCATTAGGGGTAGCTCCCTGTATACAGAGATACATGATAAGATCCTTTCTGCAGCCACCACTAGGGGGAGCTCCCTGTATACAGAGAGACATGATAAGATCCTGTCTGCAGCCACCACTAGGGGGAGCTCCCTGTATACAGAGATACATGATAAGATCCTGTCTGCAGCCACCACTAGGGGGAGCTCCCTGTATACAGAGATACATGATAAGATCCTGTCTGCAGTCACCACTAGGGGGAGCTCCCTGTATACAGAGATACATGACAATATCCTGTCTGCAGTCACCACTAGGGGGAGCTCCATGTATACAGAGATACATAATAAAATTATGTCTGCAGTCACCATTAGGGGTAGCTCCCTGTATACAGAGATACATGATAAGATCCTGTCTGCAGCCACCACTAGGGGGAGCTCCCTGTATACAGAGATACATGATAAGATCCTGTCTGCAGTCACCACTAGGGGGAGCTCCATGTATACAGAGATACATAATAAAATTATGTCTGCAGTCACCACTAGGGGGAGCTCCCTGTATACAGAGACACATTATAAGATCCTGTCTGCAGTCACCACTAGGGGGAGCTCCCTGTATACAGAGATACATTATAAGATCCTGTCTGCAGCCACCACTAGAGGGAGCTCCCTGTATACAGAGATACATGATAAGATCCTGTCTGCAGCCACCACTAGGGGGAGCTCCCTGTATACAGAGATACATTAGACGATTACAAATATATAGCTGCTGCGCGTGACCACATTCTTTTTTGAGGGGTGAAAAAATGACCATATTTCATCCATACAGGGTAATTTGCTTAGTGCTACATTATGATGGTATATAAAATGCCAAAAATATGTTCCAAATTGTGTTGGGCATTCAATTAGTCATCTATACAGTAACGTGGTTATTGTTACATCACAGTGGTACATAAATCTAAAAATAAAAAAGTTCAAAAAGTTTTTGCTGGATTCAATTAGTCATCCATACAGGATCATGGTTAGTGTTACATTTCGGTTGAGTGTCATACTATCGAAACGTAACACAAAGCATGTAATACACTATGGATAACAAATTAAATCCAGAAACATTTTTTTAAATGTTTTTTTGGAGTGTTATATACCATCAAAATGTAACACAAAGCACCTAATACTTGATGGATTGCTAATTGAATCCAGAAAGATTTTTCAACACTTTTTTAAAAAATGTTATGTACCATCGAAATGTAAAGGATATGACTTGAGAATATCAAGTGATCGGAAGGTTTTTGTAGCTTCTTAGCGTACGAGACTGGCGACCTGCTGTCTAGAATGTATTTATATAGGTGTGTCTTCATTTATATAAGGATCATTTAGATAAACAGTTTCATCCCGGACTACATTATGCAGCGTGAAAGTTTAACGTCTTCCTGGTGTGTGTATTTGTATTGAAGAAAGTAAAAGAAGCCACTTAGTTTACGTAGTAGAAAAGGCTCTGACATTCGTACTGCAGGTAAGAAACGAGGTGAAATCTATCTATCTGAACTGTTACATTTATTGTATACTTCTAGTTTATTGTTCCTTTTTTTGACAGCGTTGTAAAATTGTTGCAGAAGGGAGTGCCGAAAAAGTGGCAAATTCCATCAATGACTCCAGCAGAGTCTTGTGTACAGTATCCAAGTCCCGAGCCTTACATGTAAGGGGGACAATGATATATAAAAGTACAATGGGGTGATGCGGCCCCTTGTGATCCCACACTTATTTATGCACCAGTAACGGAATTATGAGCTGCCACACATGATGATGCCAATGGACCCTGCCAATATTGATGGGCATATATTGATGGGCATATAGGGTCCTAGTTTCCTCGCCGCCAGCTTGCAGGATGATTGGGAAGCAAACGCAGAGCCCTAGAGCCCAAAGTGATTTGGTAGTACCAGTCACAGAGTACCCCATTAGGTTCTAGCTACTCAAAGTCCAGCAGAATTATCAGTAACACAGTGCCTCCACGTAGTGCCAGAAATACGAAGCTCTCGTTAATAATGCAAGACACATAGTATCTCTAATAATGACAGTAACTCAAAGCCCCTCAGTAGTGGCAGTCTTACAATGATCTCATAGAACCCCCCCGTAGTGCCGTGATACATGCCCCCAATGTGCTGCCAACAAAACCGAGACCATCGATACTTCTTGCAACCAATAGTCCCTCAGTTCTGCCAGTTGCAGTCCCCTCAGGTTATACGAACAACAATCAGCTTAATATTTATTATAATGGGTGGGGGGAGCTGTTTCCAAAACCCTTGGGCATAGTCTTATCTTCTGATGGGGCATGTTCGATTTCTCTGGCCAATGGTCGGCAGTTTGGTGGCTTGCTTACATATTAGTTAATGACTGGCAGTATTGAGCATGAGCTCCACATGCAGAAAACTCCGCTCTTAATGCCTCGACTGGTATCAGTGAGGTTATTAATGGTCGTCTCAGGAATGTTCTACCACTGACTGCACTTGGGCAAATCATCAAGATCCTCTGCTGGCAGCTCCTGTGCAATCACTGACCAATGATGTCTGGATTGTGGTCAATGGATCAATGGGAAGCAAGTCTGGAGATGCTGCAGCCATGGGAGCACATTTAGACCAAGCTGGTGGATCACAGTAGTTTGAGAAACATGCGACCTGATGTTGTTGTGCTGAAAAACAGCTTCTTGGACACTATGGAGAAATGGCCACACCTTTGCTTTGACCACCAAACCAATGAAACACCAAGATGTTAGTGCACTTGGGATGAACAATAGAGGTGTCTGGCTACCGTACATTAGGCCAATCCATCCCATAACCTCAGGAGTAGGACCGGTGCAATGTTCTCTCACGATGGCCTCTTCATGACGTTGCCCATATGGCCTTATCATATCTGAAGAATGGCAGCTAGTGATCCATTCTGTACTGCAAGTGAAATTGGGCATCACGTACAAAGCCTAAGGCATCAAACAGTGTAAACCATCATAAGGTGTTTGCACGACATTGGGCTACGAGCTGGACATCCAGCTACAGATGCTCCATTGTCCTCACACTACTGCTCTAAAAAGCTATCATGGTGTAGAGAATGATGGCAATGGAGGCTGGAATGGAAGTCAACTCTCTTCCTTGATGAGTCTGGCCTTTCTCTTGGATGCAATGAAAGCTGGAGATTAGTCGGAAAGCCAAGTGGGTTATGCAAATGAAGAAATCTTCCTAAGGGAGCATGATAGTGGCCCACTAGGCATTTTTAAACATGACAAAGCCAAACCACATGGTGGTGCTACTGTGAGCAGCTTGTGTGGCCTAAATGTGCTTCCATGTCTTCAGTGTCTCAAGACTTGTCTCCATCAAGGACATCGGACATGTCATTGGTCTGTGCTTTCACAGGAGCTGCCAGCAATGGATCTTGATGATTTGCCTAAGTGCATTCAGCGGCAGAACCTTCTTCAGATGACCATCAATAACCTCAGTGATAGCTGTAAGTGCCAGGATTTCTGCACGTGACTCAGTCTCCAGACTGAATAAATCAAGATGTCTTTAACATTTGTTTTCCTTTCTTTCATCATTTGCAGATCAGTATCATCTCCATAATTCCTCAACCTATGTCATTTCAATGCTGAGTAGTATATATACAGTGTATAAACTTATGTAGCGAGTGAAATAAGTATTACTGGAATATACTGAAATTTACTTGACACTTCGTACAAAAGCCTTTGTTGGTGATGAAGCTTTAAGATGCCTCCTGTATGGAGAAACTAGTCGCAGGCATTGCTGAGGTGTGATTTTGGCTTCATTCATCTTGACGCTTCATCATCACCAACAAAAGCTTTTGTGCACAGTGTTAAATAAATTTCAGTAAACATGTTCAATACTTTTCCCCTGTGTCATTTCTCATTACTTCACATAACTTAGTTTATGGACATCTATGGTTTGATTTTTTTTAACTGTGTGGATTGGATGTGTTGTTACTGACATCTGGTGAGAATTTCATGTTAATAGCACCTTTAGAAATATATATACACAGCAAAACTTATGTGATGCTAGTCACTGCTCACAGACTTACCCTGAGGCAGGACAGTCAAGAGGTCCGGGGTCAGAACCCCAAAAGGGCTCATTATAGTCAAAGGGAAAAGACAAACGTGTAGTCAGGAAACAGTCCGAGGCCGGAGTACCAGGGAGGTAGTAGATCAAGACACAGGGGTAAGTCAAGATCATCAATGGAGATCAGGATCTAACTCAAACATCACTAAAGCAAAGCTACAACTGGCAAACGTCGCAACAGTTGTCAGAGAGCTAAATAGCCCTGTAATTACCCAGAATAGATGAGTGGTGGAACCGAGAAAATTACAAATCCACGCGGCACTGTATGTATCTAGTATATATGTTAATTTTAATTGTTTTCTCTTATTTTCTGCATTTTAGGATTTTCACATTCTTCAATGGAAGTAAGTCATGTGACTATTTTATTTATGGTGTTATAGTACTGACTATGCTAAAACTTATAGCTACACAGTTATATACAAGCAGGGACAGATAACGGACTTTTCAATGTTTTGACACTGCTGGCCATACTCAGATTTTATGTAAATGAACTATAATTAATATATTATCGAAGTGAATGAGATTAATCTGTAGGACCGGACACCGGGTATTGCGTTGTTTCAATATAAACTTTTAAGAAATTTAATGTGAAAGTCCAAAGTGGACAACCCCCATTTACAAAACAACAGTCCTCGACGATCACATCCAATATGGCGGCCATCACATGTGACATTTTTCTAATCGTATTTTCTGTGCGAACAAAATAAAATAGAGAATGAAAATAAAACATTTATATTTCTTTTAGATGCTGATAAGATGGTATCGCGATGTTATGAACTTTTTGGGTAACTACTGGCATCTATTTCTCATTTTTGGATTGGTAAGTTAAGATCTCTATTGGGGGTCACAGTTTCATTTTGTTTATTCTGAGCTCCAAACCCCCAATTTTTACACTGGTGAAGAATGAAATACAATTTTTAAACCGTATATCCATCTAATTAAATATATTGTACCTTTTAGGTTGTGCTCGTTTGGCAACAATGGAAAATACATTCATTGCTGGATGAAGCAGTAACCATGCAGAGAAGTGAGATTCGAAGAAGCCAAGATCCTTTGGAAAAAATAAGTCAACATTTGGATACATTTAAAATGATCAATACGCTTATTAGATGGGTCACTGCGACCATTAAAGCACTATTCTAAAAAAAATAAATACATAAAAACTTGATACACCTGCAATTTATGTTTGGAATTCATTTCTAGAGGGTGGAGTTAGCAGAGTCACCTCGTTTTCCTCATCCGGTGGAATTCTAACCATAGCTTATTGAAGATTCCATGGGAAATAGCAACATGAATGATCTACTGTATCCTACAAAATAATGGAGTAATTAATCCCCAACTTATAATTAAATATCAGTCATGTTCAATAATTAGATAAAAGCATATCAAGTTTATTGGATATAAAAAAAAATAGTGTCAATTGGACATATAAAATTAGTCCATAGTAAATAAGCATTAGATATCAGTAATATACAGTAGATCGCCATTGTTCCAATTCCAATTTTTAAAAAAAATCACAATCATCTATAGTGATGATATCATTATGGCCTAATGCCGCCAGGTGGCATTAAAGTGCGGAAAGAGGAATGAAATAGTATGCTCAAAATCTCTGAGAGGAGAAAAATGTGTGTAGGTTTAGAAAGGTAAGTATGAACAATGGTTAACAGGAGTGAAAGTAATCTCGGCCCCGACGCGCGTTGGCTTAATCGTTGCCTAAGTAGCCTCAAAGTCAGTTGTTCATAGATAAAAAAATGGCACTAAAAAAAAATGAAAAATCGCCATTACATTTCTTGCAGCACCAGTCACGTGGTGTATCTGGCCATGCGTACTTGTAACTTCAGTTATGTGGGACTCACGTTACAAGAATTTCGAATACGTACAAGGAATTTTTCTTATTTTTACTTTCTCCCCTCCCTCCACCTTTTCTGTTTGCTTGTTCCCATTCCTTCACTTCACATTATCCACTTTCACGCTGGCATTTTTCAATTATTTAATACATACACATGATTGCCCTGAGTTTCTCCCTTAAGAAAAATGGCTGCCACCACCTGAGCGTGTGCGATGTAGTCTCACTCCGCCCGTGTCTCAGACGGTATCCACATGGGCGGCAGCCTTGGGTAATATTTTCCCTAACCCATGCTGTCACCGCTATTGGCCAGATGTGACTTGGCCGGCAGCCGGGGCGCCACTGTGCATGCACTGATACTATGGTTGTGAATTCAAATACAGTACATACACGGGTGAACGGGTGTATATATATATAAATATATATATGTACACACATATTATACATGACTCCACATAGGCACCTGAGGAAGCCAACACAAAACGCGCGTCGGGGCTGCAGACTCACATCAGGACAATCCCGCACATAGGTAAGCTATGAAATTACTTTCGCTCCTGTTAACCATTCTTCCATTAGCATGTTCATACTTACCTTTGTAAACATGCTCACATTTGTCTCCGCTCAGAGTTTTTAAACATACTATTTAATTGCTCTTTCTGCGCTTTACCGTCATCTGGTGGCATTATGGCATAATGATATCAGAACTTTAAATGCTTATGATTTTTTTGACATTTGAATTGGAACAACGGTGACATATATTACTGATGGCTCATGCTTGCTTACTATGGACTCATTTGTCCTTTTGTGATTCTGTGTTTTTCTGTCCTCACCCATGACCTACCACTTTAAAATAAGATCTAAAATATTTTTTATACAATAAACAAAAACGATCAAATCAAAAGTCAACATTTAAAAAGTCACTGACAAAGTGAACACAAGAGGCTGAGCATTCAGTGGAAGTTCTTAGGTCTCTTTGAAGTGGTCCCCATGATGGACACTGCATTGATTTATTGATTTATTGTTTTATTGTTCAGTTAAGGTAAACAACAGATGTGTTACTGATTATTTGGTTCCTACAATTCATAATGGTCATGGTGGCAACTGGAAGTTTCTGGAAGAACAAGTAATGGGGGAAAAGCATGAAACATAAAAGATTTGGAGATCAGGTAGAAAGAAAAAGAAAACTGCTTAATTCAGCTTTGCATTTAAAGCATATATACATTTTTAAAGTGTTTGTCTATGTTTTTTTTAAAAATCTTTCACCAATTGATATACACAGTAGATAGCACAGGATCCAACATACGCAATATATGAAGGCACAGCTCACCTCCTCCTCCTGTACAATGACTGATAACACCTCCATATACAGTACATAACACAGGATCCACCATTCACAATAGGTGATGTCACAGCTCACCTCCTCCTCCTGTACAATGACTGATACCACCTCTATATACAGTAGATAACACAGGATCCACCATTCACAATAGGTGATGTCACAGCTCACCTCCTCCTGTACAATGGCTAATAACACCTCTATATACAGTAGATAACACAGGATCCACCATTCATAATAGGTGATGTCACAGCTCACCTCCTCCTTCCTGTCTAATGACTGATAACACCTCTATATACAGTAGATAACACAGGATCCACCATTCACAATAGGTGATGTCACAGATCACCTCCTCCTCCTGTACAATGACTGATAACACCTCTATATACAGTAGATAACACAGGATCCACCATTCACAATAGGTGATGTCACAGCTCACCTCCTCCTCCTCCTGTACAATGACTGAAAACACCTCTATATACAGTAGATAACACAGGATCCACCATTCACAATAGATGTTGTCACAGCTCACCTCCTCCTCCTGTGCAATGACTGATAGCACCTCTATATACAGTAGATAACACAGGATCCACCATTCACAATAGGTGATGTCACAGCTTACTCCCTCCTCCTGTACAATGACTGATAACACCTCTCTATACAGTAGACAACACAGGATCCACCATTTACAATATGTGATGTCACAGCTCACCTCCACCTCATGTACAATGACTGATAACACCTCTATATACAGTAGATAACACAGGATCCACCATTCACAATAGGTGATGTCACAGCTCACCTCCGCCTCCTGTACAATGACTGATAACACCTCTATATACAGTAGATAACACAGGATCCACCAATCACAATATGTGATATCACAGCTCACCTCCTCCTGTGCAATTACTGATAACACCACTATATACAGTAGATAACACAGGATCCACCAATCACAATATGTGATATCACAGCTCACCTCCTCCTCCTGTACAATGACTGATAACACCTCTATATACAGTAGATAACACAGGATCCACCATTCACAATAGATGATGTCACAGCTCACCTCCTCCTCCTGTACAATGGCTGATACCACCTCTATATACAGTAGATAACACAGGATCCACTATTCTCAATAGGAGATGTCACAGCTCACCTCCTCCTCCTGTACAATGACTGATAGCACCTCTATATACAGTAGATAACACAGGATCCACCATTCACAATAGGTGATGTCACAGCTCACCTCCTCCTTCTCCTGTACAATGACTGAGAACACCTCTATATACAGTAGATAACACAGGATCCAACATTCACAATAGGTGATGTCACAGCTCACCTCCCCCTCCTCCTGTACAATGACTGAGAACACCTCTATATACAGTAGAAAACACAGGATCCAACATTCACAATAGGTGATGTCACAGCTCACCTCCTCCTCCTTTACAAAGACTGATAACACCTCTATATACAGTAGATTACACAGGATCCACCAATCACACTAGGTGATGTCACAGCTCACCTCCTCCTTCTCCTGTACAATGACTGAGAACACCTCTATATACAGTAGATAACACAGGATCCAACATTCACAATAGGTGATGTCACAGCTCACCTCCCCCTCCTCCTGTTACAATGACTGATAACACCTCTATATACAGTAGATAACACAGGATCCACCACTCACAATAGCTGATGTCACAGCTCACCTCCTCCTCCTGTACAATGACTGATAACATCTCTATATACAGTAGATAGCACAGGATCAACCTTTCACAATAGGTCAATAGGTGTTATGATACTTTTGGAACATGCTGGAATCCAATGATCGGAGGAGCACGAGCAGGGACCAGCAAGCGATGGTAGAAGTACTGTCTAGGGCATAACAATAGGATTTGTAGAATCCAGTGACTATTGGGTGAGACAGTTGGGGTGAGACAGTTGGAGTGAGATAGTTGGGGTGAGACAGTTGGGGTGAGACAGTTCTGGAGGTGAATATTGGAACTAGACAACAGTGAGACACAATACTCAATCATGGAGGATGTCGGGGCAGGAGAAAAATATTGGAAGAAGTTGATGATATTGGTAGAGAGGTCAATGAGCTGGACAGAGAAGATGGGATCAACCATGATGAATGTCAGCGTCCAGTACTACAATAATAACTACATGGATTTGATTTTTTTTGGCGCAGAACAGTTTGGGATGAAATATAACATAAACATGTGTCACCCCGGATCACACAGATGGCTCGATGGTAGAATGACTCACGGACTTGCTTCTCCAGTTCTTCGTGGTCGGATGCCCTTTCCGTACACTTATTTGTTGTACTCACTGAATTTGCATGTGATCACGTAATTCCAAGTAGAAATAACTGTGACCTACAGTATATAAATCATTCACAATAAGCAATTAGATTTCCAGCTCTGAAAGCCCTGAGGCTCTTCCTCAAAGAAGGATAGTGTGAAGCAAGGCAAAGTCAAGGTTGCACAATCCATTAAAGTCTTGATGTCATCTTTTTTCCTTCAGTAGCGCACTGCTACCCAGCTTCCTGATCTCCAAGGATCCGAGCACTTATGAATGTGGGCAATTTGGATCGGCCAGCATCGTGGTCATACCGCCGCGCTAAATTATTGCTGTCCCTCGCTGCTAGGAGACGATGCTCTTATCTTTCTCACTGCTGAGCTATCACGCACTATCTGTACAGTTTCTTCAGTATTTTATAACTTTCTCTCCACATCTCTATGGGTAAACTTCGACCTGTGACGTTTTCTCACTATCCAGATTCGCCACAAATTGGCTGCTGCACTTCCTGCTTCTGCTTTTATACAGATCATGATAGTCTTTCCTGATTGGCCGTGCTATTCCACGTGATTTGGTAGTCACAAGCTCATCCATGCCTGAGGTCATGTGACCTTTCTCAGGCTGCTACAATTTTTTGGAAATACGTTAAAAGGTGATGGTAACTTATTGTTCTAATTTGCCAACTACGGCAAATTTCTATACATTTTACACACATTTGATTCGCATTGAAAGAATTCCTCATCTTTACGTATAAGCTAAGCTGGAAATCCATAGATGCAGTGAAAAGTATAGTAAAGTTAGAGAGGCAGCAACTGATTATTGGGGATTTGTGACTATCATAGGCTCTCATAAAATGTATCAGAAATCATAGCATACAACAAAGCAGACGAACTGTTCAGGGTCTTTAAAGTTAGCGTTTAATCAGAAAATGACCCATCGAATAACTCAAGTTTATGTTGTATAAAACCTTTTGGCAATGTTTTTTTACCCCACAATTAATCTATAATAACAGCAAAATTGGGTATTATTGAAATTTTCACAATAACCTTTGCACACGCTCATTAGGTGCTTCAATGCAAAGGGGTCTTATTCTGTTCATTGCTGCTAATGTACATGTGTATTTGCTGAAACAGGAGGATGGAGTCTAAAACAGCCCCATCAAACTGTGTGAAAATGGCAAGATTTTACTGTAATATGGAAAAAAAAATTAAACATTTAAATAACATATGTATTTAAAACTATAAGAGAATGAGAAGTCCTCACATTCTGAGCAGCCATGTTGACTCTAGCAGCCATCTATTGCTTAGTAAGAAACAAACTGACTTTTACTTATAAAAAGCTAATAGGATGTTCTTCTGAAAGTCCTACACAGATTGAGGACACAAGATGAAATCATAGCCAATAGCAGGTATAGCTGCCATACACACGGGTTAATTGGATCAGATAAAGGGTAACATATGGTAATAAATAAGTGCATTTGTCATAGTGATATTGGAAAATAGACTTGATGTAATTAATGACAGTAGCTAAAAGGATCATGGAGATTTACGAATTCTAATGGAGTTTGGGGAAAAGAGCCTCAAAGTCATTACATTTAACCATTGCTTTGTCCTTGAATATATGTTTTAATCCGCAGTATGATGTTATCATGTATACGCCCTTTTACCGCAATGTGCTTTCTTTGTCTGTATCATGTATAAAAAGCCCCTGTTAACGTTGTTTGGGGCCATAACATTGCCATTCTGCCACCATGACCAGGCTACCGCCAAACCGTTGCCAGATGTCCCAGCGTTACTTTGTCTTTCTGGGCTCCTGTTCGTGCCTGCATGCTTTGTCTCACTGACTTTCCATGTGTTCACTGTTCTGCTGCGAAATCTCTGAATAAACTTCAGTCTCAGCTTGATAAGAGGATTGTCTACATATTTTTCCCGGCTCTTCCAGCTCTCAGTAAGGACGACTTTCTTACAAAAACAAAAAGCTGACTTAAGCAAAAATACATATTTTATGACACATTCCCTTTAAGACTAAAGTTGGACATCTGTTTTGTAGCTGTAAGAATCTGAGCCCTTTTGTATAAAAGAAGGTATAATTATTAATTATGAGACATCTCATCCTTCCTTGTTGCGTCACGTTTTATTATTGCTTCATTTGAGAACATATTGCACAATGTAGCAATGGACAGATATGTAATGATGCATGCAAATATTACGGATCTGGGTCCTATAAATGGCACAGCGGAGAACTCCGTCCTACAGTCGGTACATAGACGACCTTCCCAGAATCGTTATATTATAACAAGTCACTTGAAGTCTCCAATCTACAGAAGACATGGGCTTCCTGACACTTTCCGTTGTCTTCTTGATGGCTGGTGAGTCTTATTTCACATCTGTACTTTATTATTGTTTAATACTTTTAGACATTTTCGGAACATCTATGATTCTTGATACAATCTATTATTTTCTTTGTTATCACCCAAAAGGCCCCCAAGAATGTTATTCAGGGCCCAGAATGTTTTAGTTCAAAAATATAAATTTTTATTGATCCATAAGAAACAACTTTATAAAAAAACATATAAAATATGACAATTTGTACATGTACCTCCAATCCAAAAGAACAACAATTGACATGTGCTTAATAATAATACCTGACATGCATATTTCTCTTTGGTTGAATACCTTATTTTAAGTCAATTATTATATGACAATGCTATGTAGGCTCTAAGTTACTATTACTGCAAGGTGGCTGCCTTAAAAATCACTAAAGTGCCAATGTGCTTATTTGTATGCCAGAATTTGGCGGCCAAAATCCACTATGGAAGTGCTAATATATATAAAGGTAAAGTAAATCGACTGTTTTTTTGGCTCAACCTCACTGGAAGGTCCCTTAGTGGTCACCTTAATAGTCCTGCACATACTCAGTTAGAATGTTACGATGGTAAGTATAAAATGTAAAAGCATATTCACCTTGCTGAAGCACACGCAATGGAAAACCCCTACGCGCGTTTCGATAGTATCTTCATCCGGGGGCGTGTACAGTGGAGGGTAAGTTGGGTCTATTTACATCCACCTCTAGCCAATCACTGCCTTACTACTAACATCCAATAGCTATTCCCGTACTGAAAATTACTCCCCACTTCCGGTGTATGACCTCCGTATCTGCAGCAGATATTCCTACTTCTAAGTATAATGTTGTGCTGTAACTACCGACAAGCATATGTCTTGTCACCGCACAACACTCTTTGTTGTGACCGAGGTAAAAAACCATGTATATCGCATAGTGATTTGGTCAGACACAAGTGTTGCTTAGCAACATAATATATGTCACTGCGCAACTGCGGAAGTCAGCGGAAAAGGGGAAACTGTACTACGTTCCCACAGTACAGCGCTGATCGACAGCCACTGTGTATACAAAAGGTGCTCTATTAGTCAAAAAACTAATTTGCCTGTTGGAGATGACCTACATCCTGTGCCGCCGAGTAGAATGCCGTATGATAATGATCACGGACTCAAACAGACGTTGCTTAGCAACATACATCACACAACTCCCAGGTCAGGGAAAACAAAGGAAGCTGCACTCTAATAAGCAATAGCGAAGCGTGGCAAATAAGGGGCGATGTATTAATTGTAAGGACATCTTGCCATGCTTCAATACGCATAGCCCACCACTCAATAATGAAAGATTATTTTACACTATATTAAAGCTATATTGCCTAGGTAACAACTTGCCGCTTGTATGCTATCTACGAGTACATTACCCCAGGCATATGCTAATTCCATATACCATATAGAGTTATATTGCTGGAATACAGAAATAATAAACAAAAAATAATAAAAATTGAAAAATACAAAAATAAAAAGAAATATAAGTATTTGACTAAGTGTATACCATAATGGCTATGCTATAACAGAGCTTGTCCCCTAGATAATCGCTATCGGAGCACAAAAAAAGAGATGCATCTGTATATAACTATATGGTCCGTGGCTGTGTGACATATGTGAATAATAGTGGGATTATATGAGTGTGAGGTAACTCTGTGCCATATAATAATTATACAATGTTTATGGCCCGGAACACAGGGTCAATATCACCTTAGGTGACTAGTGAACCTATAAATTGGGCACAGATGGGTTCCATTGGCGCATGCCCTACGGAGTCCGAGGTTGGGGATCCACACACCAGCGGCTATGGCATGACCCATGACCTGACCCAACTCAGTGGGGGAGGACAAGAGCCCGACCCGTGCCACCAGCAGGAAGATCCACCCCCCCCACCACGCAGGGCATGCGCACCACCCCCCGTAACCCCCAAGGAATTATGACGTGAAAAACTAATAATAATGTTAAAATTATGATATGATGTGTGCACTGATATATGTGAGACTATATGTTCAAACTTGCATTTTATGACTCCAATATCATAATCTGGACTTAATGTGAGGTGCAAAAGTATACCATAATATGTTCTAATACAACATAAATTAAAATTGAACATCTATATAAAGACCAAGTGCAGTGAAATATACGGACAATGGACCATGTTAATGATGTTTACTACGTGATTTCATCTGTATTCGTAATTTTCCAAGATGCTTGATAACGGATTCTCTTGATGAAAAAGTCCAAAAGGAGGCTTTCATTCCCCATCCGGAGTTCTAGTAGCCATGGATGAATGCTCTTATTTGCGTGATGTATGCTAGTATGTGGAAATAATAGAACAGTACATTAATATTAAAACAACTAACACACAAAAAAACCCCACCTAACCCATAAAACCGTATCAGAACAAGACGACTGGTTACAAGACTCCAAAACTACAGGAGGTGCCCACTGTCCTTACAGAAACGCCCCAAAACCAAGGCTTTGCTGAGCTATCACGCACTATCTGTACAGTTTCTTCAGTATTTTATAACTTTCTCTCCACATCTCTATGGGTAAACTTCGACCTGTGACGTTTTCTCACTATCCAGATTCGCCACAAATTGGCTGCTGCACTTCCTGCTTCTGCTTTTATACAGATCATGATAGTCTTTCCTGATTGGCCGTGCTATTCCACGTGATTTGGTAGTCACAAGCTCATCCATGCCTGAGGTCATGTGACCTTTCTCAGGCTGCTACAATTTTTTGGAAATACGTTAAAAGGTGATGGTAACTTATTGTTCTAATTTGCCAACTACGGCAAATTTCTATACATTTTACACACATTTGATTCGCATTGAAAGAATTCCTCATCTTTACGTATAAGCTAAGCTGGAAATCCATAGATGCAGTGAAAAGTATAGTAAAGTTAGAGAGGCAGCAACTGATTATTGGGGATTTGTGACTATCATAGGCTCTCATAAAATGTATCAGAAATCATAGCATACAACAAAGCAGACGAACTGTTCAGGGTCTTTAAAGTTAGTGTTTAATCAGAAAATGACCCATCGAATAACTCAAGTTTATGTTGTATAAAACCTTTTGGCAATGTTTTTTTACCCCACAATTAATCTATAATAACAGCAAAATTGGGTATTATTGAAATTTTCACAATAACCTTTGCACACGCTCATTAGGTGCTTCAATGCAAAGGGGTCTTATTCTGTTCATTGCTGCTAATGTACATGTGTATTTGCTGAAACAGGAGGATGGAGTCTAAAACAGCCCCATCAAACTGTGTGAAAATGGCAAGATTTTACTGTAATATGGAAAAAAAAATTAAACATTTAAATAACATATGTATTTAAAACTATAAGAGAATGAGAAGTCCTCACATTCTGAGCAGCCATGTTGACTCTAGCAGCCATCTATTGCTTAGTAAGAAACAAACTGACTTTTACTTATAAAAAGCTAATAGGATGTTCTTCTGAAAGTCCTACACAGATTGAGGACACAAGATGAAATCATAGCCAATAGCAGGTATAGCTGCCATACACACGGGTTAATTGGATCAGATAAAGGGTAACATATGGTAATAAATAAGTGCATTTGTCATAGTGATATTGGAAAATAGACTTGATGTAATTAATGACAGTAGCTAAAAGGATCATGGAGATTTACGAATTCTAATGGAGTTTGGGGAAAAGAGCCTCAAAGTCATTACATTTAACCATTGCTTTGTCCTTGAATATATGTTTTAATCCGCAGTATGATGTTATCATGTATACGCCCTTTTACCGCAATGTGCTTTCTTTGTCTGTATCATGTATAAAAAGCCCCTGTTAACGTTGTTTGGGGCCATAACATTGCCATTCTGCCACCATGACCAGGCTACCGCCAAACCGTTGCCAGATGTCCCAGCGTTACTTTGTCTTTCTGGGCTCCTGTTCGTGCCTGCATGCTTTGTCTCACTGACTTTCCATGTGTTCACTGTTCTGCTGCGAAATCTCTGAATAAACTTCAGTCTCAGCTTGATAAGAGGATTGTCTACATATTTTTCCCGGCTCTTCCAGCTCTCAGTAAGGACGACTTTCTTACAAAAACAAAAAGCTGACTTAAGCAAAAATACATATTTTATGACACATTCCCTTTAAGACTAAAGTTGGACATCTGTTTTGTAGCTGTAAGAATCTGAGCCCTTTTGTATAAAAGAAGGTATAATTATTAATTATGAGACATCTCATCCTTCCTTGTTGCGTCACGTTTTATTATTGCTTCATTTGAGAACATATTGCACAATGTAGCAATGGACAGATATGTAATGATGCATGCAAATATTACGGATCTGGGTCCTATAAATGGCACAGCGGAGAACTCCGTCCTACAGTCGGTACATAGACGACCTTCCCAGAATCGTTATATTATAACAAGTCACTTGAAGTCTCCAATCTACAGAAGACATGGGCTTCCTGACACTTTCCGTTGTCTTCTTGATGGCTGGTGAGTCTTATTTCACATCTGTACTTTATTATTGTTTAATACTTTTAGACATTTTCGGAACATCTATGATTCTTGATACAATCTATTATTTTCTTTGTGTTTGATACATCTCTGATAACAGCATTTCAACATGTTCTATTTTGCAGTACTATATACTTGCTGTTATGTTTTTTTGTGTGTTTTCTTCATGTCCTGATACATTTGATATGAAGGATGAAACCTTCTCTTACCTTTATCTGATCCCTGAATAATAACACAGATAAAAATAATAGTTGCAAAATAATCATCATAATAAAAGCTCTTTAATCTCGTCACAGTGTTACAGTGGCAGACCGACTGTTCCAGTATAAAGAAAATAGGTGAGCAGAACTTACAATTGTTGGCTGTTGAACGACTGCTGATTGACACCTGTTTACACAGACAGACCAGAATTCTTTGTGCACAGAATGATCATTAATAAGATCCTTCCATGCACAGGAACTGTCATTGTTCTCGGCAGCTCCTCTGTAGTTTACACACGACGATTTGCTGCGGATAATAATAATTGTAAAGCTTGATTGACAGCTTGATTGACAGCTTGATTGACACATTCCGTAAATTTACTGATCATGTGAGATGAACTCTAATCACATGGGAGACCCAACAAGCTGTAGTTATTTGTTGGAACTTGGGAAGATCCCAATATTCACCCTGTAGTGTTCGGGCCAAAAATGTCAGACAAAAATTGTAATTGACTAAAGTGGACTTTGTGGTCGGTAACAATTCCTTAACGTGAGATTTTTATCTTCTTCGGTTCTAGTTTGTCCTCTAAACACACATTATGGACTCATTACTGGATGTGATACAACCTGTAACAGCCCTAACTACCCGGGGAAACTCTGTACCTACCATCAATATTATGGCTGTAGATGTGATGATGGCCTTATCCCATCCAATGCAGGCTGCGTCAAGCCCGAAGATTGCGAAGGAAAATGTCCAGCTAACATGCACTATGAGCCCTACGCATCCACCTGCCAACCAAACTGTGAAGAAGGACATAACCCTGACACCTGCAGCAACGTTCCTTCATGTGTCTGTGATGACGGCTATATATTTTCCAATTTTAAGTGTGTGAAGATAGAAGATTGTCCCATTCCCTAAGAATTTGTCACAGCTGCTTTATAGGTCTACAGTGCTGGTCCACGCGGTGGCCATAAACGTTCAGTCCCTTGTTGATTATTGCCATGAAATGTTAGATTCTTTCATTTGTTAGTAGCTTCAGCATGTATCTGTATATTATCACATATGTGAGAATTAAAATTGGTATTTGTAAAAGAGCCATCAAGTAGAATAGACCCTCAAAGACCAAGTAGAATAGACCCTAGAAGACCAAATACAATAGACCCTAGAGGACCAATTAGAATAGACCCTAGAAGACCAATTAGAATAGACCCTAGAAAACCAAATAAAATAGACCCTAGATGACCAAGTAGAATAGACCCTCAAACACCAAGTAAAATAGACCCTAGATGACCAAGTAGAATAGATCATAGAAGATCAAATACAATGGACCCTAGAAGACCAAGTAGAATAGACCCTAAAAGACCAAATAGAATAGACCCTCAAAGACCAAGTAGAACAGACCCTAGACGACCAAGTACAAAGACCCTAGAAGACCAAATAGAATTGACCCTCAAAGACCAAGTAGAATAGACTCTGGAAGACCTTATAGAATAGATCCTAGAAGACCAAGTAGAATAGACCCTAAAAGACCAAATAGAATTGACCCTCAAAGACCAAGTAGAATAGACTCTGGAAGACCTTATAGAATAGATCCTAGAAGACCAAGTAGAATAGACCCTAAAAGACCAAATAGAATTGACCCTCAAAGACCAAGTAGAATAGACTCTGGAAGACCAAGTAGAATAGACCCTAGAAGACAAAGTAGAATAGACCCTCAAACACCAAGTAAAATAGAACCTAGACAACCAAGTAGAATAGATCATAGAAGACCAAATAGAATGGACCCTAGAAGATCAAGTAGAATAGACCCTAAAAAACCTGGTCAAGACAATGGGTAATGACTTTCTATATAAGCCCCTCTTTCTGCCACTCGTCTAGGACAGAGTGAATCAGAAAAGAATATTTGGACAAGTTTGGATGGAGTTGACATGAATATTGCCTACAGAGTCGGTGATCTTTCTGGATGGTCTACTGATACAATATCTTCCCCGTTTCCAGATTAGGCATTTTAGAAGAAGCATAGGATGAAAGCAATTAATCACCTCAACCCTCCTATGTATGTAATCCCGAACCATCCATTAAGCAGCCTTGGGGCAAGGTGCGGGCTGGGGTTCCAGGGTAAATGTTTGCAGTGTTAATGATAAACCTGCACTTGAGGACGTCATAATATCAGTATCTTCTTTATATATCCAACATGAGACATAATAGACAATATAAACTCAAAGATTCCGGTTTATCTTGTTCGTCTTGTGTGATGTTGAATAAATAAAAGAAGATAATGTTTTTACGATGTTTTCGAGTTCTGGTTTATCATCAACTCTGTAACTCTAAGAACGATCCCTGTAATATTCAGTATGTTAAAGATTCTGTCACTTATTTCTGTGATTTCGTCTTATAATCCAGAATTATTCTGGTTCCAATCTATGTAATAACAATAAAAAGTATCTATGAAATGTGGTGAAGATGTGGTTATTATTGGGTTCACGATGAAGGAAATGTCCAGATTCTAGTGGCTCAAATCCCACTGATAGAGAAGACTAATATTGTTCAAGGGGAAGTGAAACGTCTACAATTATCAATCCTCTTGTAGGAACTGTTGGCACAATTTATGGATGAGTAATATATCTATTTATATATCCCTGCATCCATAAATTGTGAGCAACAGAACCACGACAAGACAAGGTCCTTCCTTTTTCCAGGCAAGTCTCAAAAAAAAGTTTTATGTACATGCAGTGCCCCAGAGACCTGGTCGTTGCAGTATTGCACTCTGCCACTAAGGGGAGTGGCGGTACGTCTGATGGCACTAAAGAGTTCTCCTGACCAGGTATCACCAGAACACATTACACTTCACACTCCGGCCACTAGGGGGAGAAAAAGGCTTTATTTATTGGGCCACTCCTCACACTGGTAAAACTAGGGGCTGGGGAGGAAGTTAGTCAGAAGCTGACTGGGTTGGATTCAGGCAACATCCCGTGGCAGGGGGTGTTGCAGGGAGAAGGCACAGGGGGGGTCCCTGTCAGGCGTGGGAACCTGGCAGGTGCCTAGCGAACAGAACAGAACGTAACGGAACCGCACCTGCACACCTGCGGCGGTATCCAGGAGAGAGACATGAAGGGAAGGATATTGTGGAACAGTGTAAACGAGATCAAGCACAAAGGAGAGCCAGTAAGAGTCGTGCCGAGAGAGACAGAGGCAACATCTTACTGAGGCGCGTAGTCGGTGGCCGGAACACCGTAGGAGTAACTGACTTCAGGCCTTACTTCAAACTCCGCCAGACAGTTAATTATAGGTTGGCTGTCTACCTTAGATTTCCTAAGAAGACATAGGGGGCAACATTGGGAGAGGGGCGTCTCTAGGGTCCCGGAAGACCTCCAAGCCTTCCCGTCATACGGGTGCGTCCTAGCCAAAACATACTGGGGGACGAGAAACTAGTAACATCTGGAACTAAAGAGAATGAGAGAGAGAGAGAGCTGTAGAGAACGAACGAACGAGAACAGCAGTTGTGAGGACTATCCCGAATGCTCAGCAGGGTAGGACTACAACACACAGGCGCTATTGGTGGGCAACGATTTCCATCTGCAAAGGAAACTCTGGATGTGCCCATCGGACCGGCCGGTCTCTGATAGCCCTGTTAAACGTACTATGGACTGAGGATCCTGAAGTCTACTCTTCAGTAAAGAGGTAAAGAGACTGCAACCTTGTGTCCTCATTATTGACTGCGCCTTACACCATCACCATCTACCCTACTGGGAAGCCCTGGGAACACACTTCACCTGTGGGAAGGTATAGCATCCATTTGCCATTTCATCACCCCAGCGGACCCCACAGCACCGTCGGTCACCCTGACCGAGTACCACAGGTGGCGTCACGAATCCCTGACAGACTGTTCCACTACTTTCATTGGACGCCCCTTAGCAGGGTCGCGAACCAGGTCTTGCCACCGTGACAGCCCCAGAACCGAACCAGAGAGGCCCGGTACCGAGAACTCGTGGCCCTGTGTCTGGGGGCGATCCATACATCTTTCATAAAGGAATTTTTAAGTCAATATTCCTAGGCTTGGATTGACTTTATAGCAAAACTTTTTTTTTTTAAAGCCTAAAAAGGGGCACTGAAGCATTGACAAATAAAATAATTTTTTTATGAATGAAAATTTGGGTGAACACCATGAAGCATCTAATATTATTTATTGGAAGGGTATCATGTTAGCAAAAGTTTATTCTGACAAAAGCAAAAACAAAAAGAAAAATTTAGATTAAAATATAATAAAGTATTGCAAATTCTTGAATTAAGAAAAAAATATATTTTTTTAAGAATAATCTAAGGAACTCATAATGATGGGAAGTACTTGAGAGTAAAAAATACAAAAATGCAATCAGATACAATAGAAAACACATGACAACATTTAAAGTCAAAATGGAAAAATAAAACTAATGCAGTGGTAAAAAAAAATCATTAAACGAAATAATTTAGTTGATGAAAATTGAATACTTTTAATTTTAATACTTATATACTTTTCATAATAAACACCAGCCAAAAGAAATGTTTTTGTCACCATTGAAATAGAAGAACTTTGATGGAATTTTCACTTTTTTTTGTAGCACAAAAAACATGTCTAGAATCATTAAAAATGTAACTATTCACATGAAAACATTTGTTATTCTGATATATTATGCCCTATAAGGTCAGATACTCATCCTCTTAGCAAGTTTTTTAATAGAATTAATCAAAACATGAATCAATTTGTCTATCTAATCAGTGTTTTTCAGTAGCATCCAGATGCAAAAGTTTGCAAATTTTGGCAAAATCTAAAATTCAGTGGCATGGCATGTCAGAGTGAGATTTATGAGCCATGTAAAATGCTCATCTGCGAAATTAAATATGCAAATTGTCTCTTCAGAGAGGAAGAGGAGTAGAACTCTGGCGCCACCTATTGGAAGCAGCGATCCTACAAGTCAATAACGAATCTCTAATGAGCCTTGTAATATCACTTAGAACCAAAGCCAAACCAAAATTTCAATTTGCAGACACGATGTTTGTAATGACTCTATATAATACACTCCCTGATAGAAATTATGTCACTTATCCATGTTACGTAAATAAAAGCTTATAACCTGATGTTAAATTCATCCATTGGTTGTATAAATTATTCTTTGAAAGCTGAAACCCTTCGAAATGTGGCTTAGGTTGAGAAAATAAATTGGCATCAATGCAGAAATATTGATCATTTAATGGACACAGAATGGTCAGATTTTGGCAAGACAAAAGTTTTGTCGCCTTTTGTTTAGTGCTGGCTTCTGGGCACTGATTCGACCATGGAGGCCATTTCGAGACAGAATCCTGCAAACTGTTCTAGTTGACACTGGGACTTGAGGTGACCAGGCCTGTTGGAGCTCTGCTGCAGTGGAAGAGGGGCTTGCTTTGGATTTTCTAACCAACAAACGTTAATCATGAGCAGTTTTCTTGCGGGGTTTGCTGGACTTGGGCTTGTCAAACACATCTCCAGTCCCTCCAATCCTTTTTTTAATTATTTGTACTTGATGCTGAGACACATTAAAGGTGCCAGCCACCTCTGCAGTGGATCTGGTCTTCAGCCTCTTGATAATCCAGGCTTTGGTCGCAGGGTGGATTTTTGGCATGTTGTCAGAGCTCAAGTTGCAGTTCAAGTAAAGGTCTGGGGTGCTGGGTATCTTTTTATACACACACACACACACACACACATTAACCAATCATTTACTGAGCACAGGTGAAGATGTAAACTAGGATTGGGTGAATTATATGACCAGGCGACAAAACTTTTGTCTTGCCAAACTCTGACGATTCCGTGTCCATTAAATGATCAATATTTCTGCATTGATGACAATTTATTTTCTTAACCTAAACCACATTTCGGAGGGTTTCAGTTTTTAAAAGAATAATTTATACAACCATATAACATGGATAAGTGACATAACTTCTGTCAGGAGAGAAGCACCTGTATATACCGTAGCTGCATGTGTTCAGGGAAGGCAGCGAGGTGCATGCATATGTCAGACATACTATATTGTGACCCCTCCACAATTTTTACCTGACCTCCCATTCTACATCCATAGTCATTAATATTACCGTATATACTCGAGTATAAACCGACCCAAATATAAGCCGAGACCCTTAATTTTGCCACAAAAAACTGGGAAAACTTATTCACTCGAGTATAAGCCTATCATGGGAAATGCAGCAGCTAGTGGTAAATTTCAAAAATAAAAATAGATACCAATAAAAGTAAAATTAATTGAGACATCAGTAGTTTAAGTGTTTTTGAATATCCATATTGAATCAGGAGCCCCATATAATGCTCCATAAAGTTCATGATGGGCCCCATAAGATGCAACATATTAAAATAAGCCCCATATAATGCTGCATAAAGGTTAATGATGGCCCCTTAAGATGCTCCATAGATTATGCCCCATACAATCCTGCATAAAGGTTGATGACCCCATAAAAAGCTCCATTGATCATGTCCCATATGCTGTTGCTACTGCGATGAAGAAAAAAAAATGACATACTCACCTATCGTCGCTTACTCCCCCGGCAGTTGTGATATTCACTTGTCCCCGTTCCATCGCCGTGCGCCGCACCGTCTTCCGGCTCTCTGACTATTCAGGCAGACGGCGTCATGCACTAACTACATCATCGCGCCCTCTGACCTGAACGTCACAGCTAGAGGATGCGGAAAATGGAGCCCGGCGGTGGAACAAGGACAGGTGAATATAGCAATGCTCAACCTCTCCTGTTATACCCACCCACCCGGTGCGGTCCCTGCTTCTCCGTGGTCCCAGGCCGGCAGCTTGTTCCTGTGTTCAGCAGTCACTGGCACCGCTCATTAAAGTAATGAATATGCGGCTCCACCCCTATGGGAGTGGAGTCACATCCATATTCATTACTTTAATGAGCGGTACCATGTGACCGCTGAGTACAGGAAGAGCTGCGGGCGCCGGAGAAGCAGAGACACGCAGAGACACGTCGGGAGCAGGTGAATATGATGTGACAGCTGTCGCTCCCCCTCCCCCACCAACCCCCTGGGACAATGACTCGAGTTTAAGCCAAGAGGGGCACTTTCGGCCTAAAAATATTGTCTTAAAATCTCGGCTCTTAAAATCTCGGCTTATACTCGAGTATATATGGTAAGCATTATTATGGAGTTGAGAAGCATTTCTATTAGATTTTGGAGGTGATTGTGTTAATTTTCACCCTTTTATCCAAGAGAACATTTGCGGGTTCAGACCCAGGTAGGGAGTTCACAGTCTCCATTCTAGTGCATTCAAAGTTAAGCGAAGCGAAGAAGAAGAAAAAACGACCATAAAGTCCAAAGTATCATGGTGAAAAAAATTTAAATTAATTTATTAGATTACAAATAATCAGGTGAAATAGCAGAACAACCACAATGTAGATAACAAAATAAAAGTTACTAAAAACAAGGAGGCGCGCATCCAGAACAAATGGAACTAGATGTTTAAAGTGCCAAATTGTCAAAAACCAATACATATATTGATATAAATAATGCACAAAAAAAGTTGTAAAAAATTGATGTAAAGATTGAGTGAATCAAAAGATTGTGTAAACCGTGAAATGTGTATATGATAAAAAATGTAACAAAAAAGTGCAAGATGTAAATGAATGAATAAATAGATAAAGTGCTAGTGCAGTATAACACCAGTAGCATGCTGCCTTCGTCACCAATCGTGGCAAAGGCTGTGTGCCGAAACACGCATTGGGGAGGACGCCATCTAGGAGACTGAGATCAGCATCACCATTGTAAGTCACACCTCCACTTTTTTACTGACTTCCTTCCCACGGATTTATGGTGACATCTACTGGTGTTCTACTGCACTAGCACTTTATTTATTATGGAGTTATGGGGTCAGCAGAGCGGTTGTGACTTTTCTGCCCTCTGCTCCTCAGCACTTGGCCCCCCGCTCTGTAATGTTATGGGGTCTCCTCTCCACTTCATACCTGAGTTGCTGCGGTTTCTTAACACTTCCACCTTTTTAATAATATCAGTTTTCTGTGGTCTTACATATTTGATATATAGTATCCAGTTATGTTTATGGAGCGTTTACCAAATATATGTAACGTCTTAGTTAAAATCTATTATAATATTGAATATTTAAAAATATATTTATTTTTAATTTCTTATGAACTGGAAAGAAATCTGACCTAGATAACGTGAATCTAATGTTTCTTCTGTGAAAATAAGACCACAGGTAATACTATCACGCATATAAATTTGTATTTACATCCTGTTTTTACCATTTATTAACACCTATGCAGCATTAGCAGAATAGACTTCAAACCCCCGGAACTGAGACCGCAAACATGACACATACGAAAAAGTTCTCAACAGGCATTTTTATTATCATAGTACTGCGCACACAGCATTATACAGACTTTTCAATATATTTTATGTTTCAATTCTCCATCTTTCACAAGTTCTCAGTTTGCTACAGATGAATGAAAACAATTCTAGGTTATATTGGAATATAGCAGGCTGATGATACAACTTTCTCAGCTAAGAAGCGATACAATTGAATAAATTCTAGTCAATACTTTTTTAGCTGAACAGTCTGTAATTCAGACTGATGCATTGTAGCAATCACTGGAACATTAGGATTTTGCCTCCTCCTTATACCTCTTAGTATACGTGCCAATGATCAGGAATTGGTGCAGTTTTGACACTTGATATTTATGTAGCGTCAAAATCACAGTGTCCAGATATTACATCATAGTGGATGGGGAGGATAGAGGTGAATGTAGAAGTTGGGGAGGATAAAGGTGTCTATGAGTTGGGGAGGATAGAGATGTCTGTAGGAGTTGGGGAGGACAGAGGTGTCTGTAGAAGTTGGGGAGGATAGAGGTGTCTGTAGGAGTTGCGGAGGAGAGAGGTGTCTGTAGAAGTTGAGAAGGATATAGGTGTCTATGAGTTGGGGAGGATAGAAGTGTCTGTAGGAGTTGGGGAGGATAGAGGTGTCTGTAGGAGTTGGGGAGGATAGAAGTGTCTGTAGGAGTTGGGGAGGACAGAGGTGTCTGTAGAAGTTGGGGAGGATAGAAGTATCTGTAGGAGTTGGGGACGATAGAGGTGTCTGTAGAAGTTGGGCAGGATAGAGGTGTCTGTAGAAGTTGGGGAGGACGGAGGTGTCTGTAGGAGTTGGAGAGGATAGAGGTGGATAGAAGTTGGGGTGGATAGACGTGTCTGTAGGAGTTGGAGAGGACAGAGGTGTCTGTAGGAATTGGGAGGATGAAGGTGTCTGTAGGAGTTGGGGAGGACAGAGGTGTCTGTAGAAGTTGTGGAGGATAGAGGTGTCTGTAGGAGGGGAGGATAAAGGTGTCTGTAGGAGTTGGAAAGGATAGAGATGTCTGTAGGAGTTGGAGAGGATAGAGATGTCTGTAGGAGTTGGGGAGGAAAGAGGTGTCTGTAGGAGTTGGGGAGGATAGAGGTGTCTATAGGAGTTGGAAAGGATAGAGGTGTCTGTAGAAGTTGGCGTGGATAGACGTGTCTGTAGGAGTTGGGGAGGACAGAGGTGTCTGTAGGAGTTGGGAGGATGAAGGTGTCTGTAGGAGTTGGGGAGGACAGAGGTGTCTGTAGAAGTTGGGGAGGATAGAGGTGTCTGTAGAAGTTGAGGAGGATAGAGGCGTCTGTAGGAGTTGGGAAGTATAGAGGTATCTGTAGGAGTTGGAGAAGACAGAGGTGTCTGTATGAGTTGGAGAGGACAGAGGTGTCTGTAGGAGTTGGGGAGGATAGAGGTGTCTGTAGGAGTTGGGGAGGATATAGTGGTCTGTCAAAGTTGGGGAGGATAGGTGTCTGTGGGAGTTGGGGAGGATAGAGGTGTCTGTAGAAGTTTGGGAGCATAGAGGTATCTGTAGGAGTTGGAGAGGATAGAGGTATCTGTAGGAGTTGGAGAGGATATAGGTGTCTGTAGGAGTTGGGGAGGATTGAGGGGTCTGTCAAAGTTGGGGAGGATAGAGGTGTCTGTAGGAGTTGGAAAGGATAGAGGTGTCTGTAGGAGTTGAGATGGAAAGAGGTGTCTGTAGGAGTTGGGGAGGATAGAGGTGTCTGTAGGAGTTGGGGAGGATATAGGTGTCTGTAGGAGTTGGGGAGGATAGAGGTGTCTGTAGAAGTTGAGGAGGATAGAGGTGTCTGTAGGAGTTGGGGAGTATAGAGGTATCTGTAGGAGTTGGAGAGGACAGAGGTGTCTGTAGGAGTTGGGGAGGATAGAGGTGTCTGTAGGAGTTGGGGAGGATAGAGTTGTCTGTAGGAGTTGGGGAGGATAGAGGTGTCTGTAGGAGTTAGGGAGGACAGAAGCGTGTGTAGAAGTTGGGGAGGATAGAGCTGTCTATAGGAGTTGGAGAGGATAGAGGTGTCTGTAGAAGTTGGGGAGGATAGACGTGTCTGTAGGAGTTGGGGAGGACAGAGGTGTCTGTAGGAGTTGGGAGGATGAAGGTGTCTGTAGGAGTTGGGGAGGACAGAGGTGTCTGTAGAAGTTGGGGAGGATAGAGGTATCTGTAGGAGGGGAGGATAAAGGTGTCTGTAGGAGTTGGGGAGGATGGAGGCACCTGGAAGGGACAAAGGTGTCAGAGGAGCCTGGAGAAGACAGAGGAGCCTGTAGAAGACAGAGGTGTTTTCAGAGAGCGGAAGACTTCGGAGGGGACAGAGGGGTCTAGAGTTCGTCTGACAGCTATCTCATGTGTATGGGCCCCAAACACATGAGATGCAGACACATACAGACAGAGTTGGTCGGACCGTCCTACTGCTCCTGCGGTTGTGTTGCTAAGTTAGCAGAGGAGTCCATCTATAGCTGAGGATATATCCAGTGATCTTCATACAGACGTAAATTATCACAGAGTAGATCAGCTGAGTTTCTGTCCAGCAGGTTGGGGGCTTCAGGTTGTACCCCCGAAACAGACCCTTATATTCAATGATTATAATATTTCCTTGAGGTATTGGAAAAATTGGCATATGGTACAACAACTTGGACTTTTCTATTCTTCTTCCTCTTCACCAAGAAAAATAAAAGAACAATTATAATGATCAGGATTAGGAAAGAGTTTCCCAGAATCAGGATGTAGAGCATGGTGGGCTGTGGAGGGAAATGTAGGTCACCTAAAATAATGCAAACAGTCAGTTATAAGAGGTCCAGCCAGAACGTCCCAGACATCATGTAACAGTCAGGAGGAGTTTTACACATTGACATCTTCTTTTCATCCATTACTCCATCCTGGTGTTCAAGAAAATCCGAGGTGGTGATCAGCTTTGTGCGGACAAGCCAGGTGGGGGGGCAATGTATGTCATTATGTGAACTGCCCCCCACATATGACTGCATGAGGACAATCACACATCATCATCGGCATGGAGCGATAGTAGAAAAGAACATCAGCGCAGGGGAACGGGGATCTGCGGTGACGGTGAAGAGATCAGAGATGATGTGAATAGATGAGTTTTAACACTTATCTATTTTAGCCTTTCCCAGTCCTCAAAAGAATCCAGCAAAATATCTGCTGACTTGCAATCCCACTCCTAATGGATGATGAATCAATTTGAATATATTCGTTTATTTCTCCGAAACATTTCTAATCGTCACCTGATCAATGAGTGAAACAGGCGGCCATGAGAGGTGGTGAGTTCTCATTCAATGGAAGTCTTCAGAGGCTGGACAGACATCTGTCTGAGATGGTTTAATGACTCCTGCATTAAGCAGGGGGTTGGACAAGAGGACCCTGGAGGTCCTTTCCATCTCTGACAATCTTTGATTCTATGATCAGTCAACTTTTAACACCAGATGCTTCTTATCAAAACTGAGTATTATTACCAGACACACCGCTCTTTGCAGACACACTATCACAAGAAGACCCATGCATGCATCTTTTTAATATTTTCCCTTACGCTACCATATATCATCAGGACAGTTATTCACATTGTATGAGCGGATTAAGAATATTTTCAGTCCTATATCTCCTCTGTGGCTGCCAGACAGATTCTCGAGGGGAGATACGTATCATCGAGGTTGGTAGCCTCGGTGATATAAGCCCGGAAAGCAGGCTCCAGCCCTTATATGGCTGCGAGCGCTAATAGGATGTGTCCAGGGATGGGTTTCCGAGCAGTCAAAGAGATGGGTGGGACTGGCTGCTCACTTATCCTGACCCAGGGGTGTTGTGGTACGGCAGTTATATAGGAATTCGGCTGTATCATTAGTGTGGTTTGTGCAAGGTGCAAAGACCTTGCTTCTATGGCTCAGTTTCTGCTGTGTGTAGGTCAGACATTCAACCAGGTGACCCGTGTTGTACATGGACTGTTTATTTTCCACTTTGGTTCTGTTATGCCTGTTGTACCCAGAAGTAAGCTGGATGGTTTATGGACATTTAGTAAACGGCACGCTTGTTTTGAACCTATGAACTGGATCCTTGTGTAAGCACCAGAGATACGATCCCTTACGGTATATACAATATACAGTATATACTAGCATACAGAATAATGTAATATAACTCCTGTCTCGGCATACTTTACCTGCACAGGGGGCCTCCATACTGTGTTCCACCAGACTCTGCCCCTTGTACCTGAGCTTACAGGTGAAGGTCCTGTTCTCTTGGCACCGTTGAGTCCAGTTCATCATCACACTTACGATCCAGTATGAATTGTGTGAAGCCGGGATCACACTGGACCAAACGTTGTCCTCCTGACCCTGAAGATCCCAAACTAGATCCACGTCCTGCGGTGCTTGTACCTCAACTTTACAGACGATGTCACTCTGGTTCATAAATGTCATCAAGTCATCTGTAAATTATTAAATGTAGGAAGAAGTAAATTGCCAGAATAAGAGATAGATAGATGGAAAAAATGACTGCAGTTCATATATGACATAGTAAGAAAAAAAACCTGTGGTCTTCATTCACCCCTGTGTGGGCGATGTTTTGGTTCTTCAAACCGTGTGAACCTTTTTCAAGCCGTGAACATTCACAGGGCATAAACAAGGTATAAAAAATACTTGAAAAAGTATTCATATTCTGAGAACTTTTACACATTTTTTCCACTTTACCCCCAAAACTTAAATGTGAGGCGTAAAAGGAAATGGTACAAGGTTTTCTAAATATTTGAAAGTTGTAAATCTGAAAATTGTGAGGAGCATTTGTGTTCAGCCCCCCGAGTCAATACTTTGTAGGACCACCTTTCACTGTAATTACTGCTTCAGTCTTTTGGGGTGTGTCTCTCCCACCTTTCTCTGCAGTCTTTTAGAGTCTGTCTTCCAGCTTTCTCTGCAGTCTTCTGGGATCTGTCTCTCCAGCTTTGCACACCTAAAGGTGACATTTTGCCCCTTCTTCTTTGCCCCCTCACTCTCGCTCAGAGAGATTGTATTGAGATGTTGGTGATCAGTCATTTTCGCGTCTTGTCGTAGATTCTCTGGGATTTGGGTCTGGACGGTGACTGGGCCGTTCACACACTGGAATATGCTCTGATCTAAACCCTCCATTGTAGCTCTGGCAGGATGTTTGGTGTCCTTGTCCTGCTGGAAGGTGAACTTATGCCCCATTCTCAAGTATTTTGTAGCCTCTATAATGTTTCTTTCACACTGTACTACTGAGGGTTAATGCAGAGTAACGCAAGCTCCACTAGATAGCTACAGAGTGGAGAGTGAGCTGAATATCCCGCAGAGAAGCAGACCCACAGCAGTACAGCGAAGCCACCACTAGGTGGCAGCAGAATAGTCAGAGAGCCGAGTCAATACCAGAGGAAAACGCAGTGCAAAATGGAAAAACTGAGGCACAGAGTCAGAGGAGATCAAGGGTCAGTACCGGTCAGTAGCAGGAATATCAGAGGAGAGAGAGACAAAATCAGGTCTGAGTCAAGCCAAAGTTAGGTACTGGGAAATCCAAACAATCAGGGAAGTCAGGAGGAGCAGAGACAAGTAGATAGATAAAGAAACACGGGTCAGATTAACTGAATGCAGCAGGACAGATCAGGAACTCACCAGAGCCAGCTAGCACGCTGAAGGCAAACAATATAGGTGGCACTGAACACAGGTAGCAGCACAGACATATAGCAGACCGGACACAGGAACGAGGCTGTGAAAGATAACTCCTGACATGACTAGACCGGAAAAGACTAAACAAAACCTGGCCTGGATCATGACAGTTTCCTCCAGGATTGCCCTGTACTTAGCTCCATCTTTCTTCCCATCAACTCTGACCAGCTTCCCTGCCCCTGCTGAAGAAAAGCCTCCCCACAGCATGAAGCTGCTCCCAGCATGTTTGATGGTGGGGATGGTGTTTTCAGGGTGATGTGAAGTTTTAGTTTTTCCACCAGACATTAGTACAGTTTTCATTTTCTTCATATTTTGATATATTGGACTTTTATGTTTTAGTGATGCCAAAAATGTGTATTTTAATTTTCTAAAATTGCCTTATTTTTAACGGGACACAAGGGGGGATGATTTGAACTTTTATATTTTATTTTTTCATATTTTTAAAAACTTTTTTTTTTACTGGATTTAATAGTCCCCTCAGGGGACTTAAAGGTGTGATCATCTGATCTATATATACTGTGAATGTTCATGGTTTGGGAAAGACTCGCAGTTTGACAGCTGGGAGAGCCGAAACATTAAAAAGTTAAGGGCTGTTTATTAGCACATGTGGCAAAGTTTCGGTTCTCTGGAGAAAAGCTCTATTATCGAACCGAAATGTTTCCGCATGGGTTAATATAAGTCCCTTACTTTTTCACATTACTAGGAGTGCTGCTTGTTTTTCTAGATAGATAGTAGCTATTTTGCTCACCATAAACCAGTAGATATGTTCCATTCCCAGTAACAAGCTTATTCTTCTCTCCTATCACCAGGGACGTTTCACATATGTAGGTGTCGGTGTAGGACAGTTGGACATCCTCGATGGTCAGAGATAGGTCTTCTGTAAAGTTCGGATAGATCAGACGAGATTTTCTGCTCCGGTCACTTTCGTTTTTGGTTTTCGGATGCAGCCGTTCTTTGAATTTGTTGTTGTTGGGTAATGGAATTAACCAGTATAAATTCACCCGGACCAGTTTCACGCCATTTACCTGCATGTGGCAACTCAAATTAACAGAGGAACCGAGCATGGCGGCTACGGCCGGAGGTTGTAACAATAAGACGTTGGACTGAACGACACCTGAAGAAGGAACACAATATGGGGTAGAGTCAGTATATAGCGATGGGGCAGAATTTACATCTGGAACTAAATGTGAATTTCTCTGATAAAATATTCTACACTTTTTCTTATTGTTGCACGTTCTACTGATTTATTGATACAGATAAATAAAACAAAGGTTACTCTGTACATACAAACCTTCCTTTATTCACCCATAGTGTACAGTGTTTATGTAACTTGTAATAATACTGAGTCTTCATCAATCGCTCAAAGCTTCAAGAAAGCTCAGTATTGTGCAATGGGTAGATAAATAGATAATCAGAAAAAATATTTTAGATAAATTAATAGATAATAGATAGATAATAGATAATAGATACTAGATAGATAATAGATAAATAGATAATAAATATATGATAGATATATAAATAATAGATTGATAGATAACAGATAGATAATAGATACATAGATAGATAATAGATAGATAGATAGATAGATAGATAATAGATAGATAGATAGATAGATAGATAATAGATAATAGATAGATAATAGATGATCGATAGATAATAGATGATCGATAGATAATAGATAATTCATGATTGGCACTTACTAAGTTTCTGAAGTAGGAAAAGAATAGTGAAATGAGAAAACTTCATTCTCCTTTAAAGGAAAGTGACCTGTAAAACAGAAGATGCCGATATTAGATTTACATTCCTCAATATTCGGGTTTAGCAGTCAGGAATAGGATAATCCTGTATAATATTTATTAATTGTTTACTCATAAATACGATCAGGAAGGTAGAGAGATCAAAGCCAGAATCTGGCATCTTCCCAGCATGGAACTGCTATACTTACACTTTATCACTCATTCTGCCAAATGCTTCCTCTGGTACTTTCTCTGCTGTTTCTGGAGCGGCTATTAGGGGCTTTCCAGGTGCTTTTTTTGATGATGCCTCTAGTGCTGCCTATGGCGATGCTTCTGTCTCTGGAACTGCCTATGGTGCTGGTGCTGGTACTGCTTTTAGAGCTGCAGATGATGTGGTTTCTGGTGCTGCCTCTGATGGAGCCTCTGTTTCTGCCTCTGGGGCCTTGTTTGTTGCTCTTCTGGTACTGCCTCTGATGCTGTTTTTGGTTCTGCCTCTGAAGCTGCAACTGGTGTTGTTTCTGGTACTTACACGGGTCCTAACTCTGATGTTGCCCCTGGTTCTGCCTTTGGAGCTTCCTCTGATGCTTTTCCTGGTTCTGCCTTTGGAGCTGTCTCTGGTGCTTTTTCTGGTTCTGCCTCTGGTTCTGCCTTTGGAGTTGCCTCTGACGCTTTTTCTGGTTCTGCCTCTGGTTCTGCCTTTGGAGCTGCCTCTGGTGCTTTTCCTGGTTCTGCCTCTGGTTCTGCCTTTGGAGCTGCCTCTGCTGCTTTTCCTGGTTCTACCTCTGGTTCTGCCTTTGGAGCTGCCTCTGGTGCTTTTTCTGGTTCTGCCTCTGGTTCTGCCTTTGGAGCTGCCTCTGGTGCTTTTCCTGGTTCTGCCTCTGGTTCTGCCTTTGGAGCTGCCTCTGGTGCTTTTCCTGGTTCTACCTCTGGTTCTGCCTTTGGAGCTGCCTCTGGTGCTTTTTCTGGTTCTGCCTCTGGTTCTGCCTTTGGAGCTGCCTTTTGGTGCTTTTCCTGGTTCTGCCTTTGGGGCTGCCTCTGGTGCTTTTTCTGGTTCTGCCTCTGGTTCTGGCTTTGGAGCTTCCTCTGGTGCTTTTTCTGGTTCTGCCTTTGGAGCTGCCTCTGGTGCTTTCTCTGGTTCTGCCTCTGGTTCTGCCTTTGGAGCTTCCTCTGGTGCTTTTTCTGGTTCTGCCTCTGGTTCTGCCTTTGGAGCTTCCTCTGGTGCTTTTTCTGGTTCTGCCTTTGGAGCTGAATCTGGTGCTTTTTCTGGTTCTGCCTCTGGTTCTGCCTTTGGAGCTGCCTCTGGTGCTTTTTCTGGTTCTGCCTCTGGTTCTGCCTTTGGAGTTGCCTCTGATGCTTTTTCTGGTTCTGCCTCTGGTTCTGCCTTTGGAGCTGCCTCTGGTGCTTTTTCTGGTTCTGCCTCTGGTTCTGCCTTTGGAGCTGCCTCTGGTGCTTTTTCTGGTTCTGCCTCTGGTTCTGCCTTTGGAGCTGCCTCTGGTGCTTTTCCTGGTTCTGCCTCTGGTTCTGCCTTTGGAGCTGCCTCTGGTGCTGTTCCTGGTTCTGCCTCTGGTTCTGCCTCTGGTTCTGCCTTTGGAGCTGCCTCTGGTGCTTTTCCTGGTTCTGCCTTTGGAGCTGCCTCTGGTGCTTTTCCTGGTTCTGCCTTTGGAGCTGCCTCTGGTGCTTTTTCTGGTTCTGCCTCTGGTTCTGCCTTTGGAGCTGCCTCTGGTGCTTTTCCTGGTTCTGCCTCTGGTTCTGCCTTTGGAGCTGCCTCTGGTGCTTTTTCTGGTTCTGCCTCTGATTCTGCCTTTGGAGCTGCCTCTGGTGCTTTTTCTGGTTCTGCCTTTGGAGCTGCCTCTGGTGCTTTTTCTGGTTCTGGCTCTGGTTCTGCCTTTGGAGCTGCCTCTGGTGCTTTTCCTGGTTCTGCCTCTGGTTCTGCCTTTGGAGCTGCCTCTGGTGCTTTTTCTGGTTCTGCCTCTGGTTCTGCCTTTGGAGCTGCCTCTGGTGCTTTTCCTGGTTCTGCCTTTGGAGCTTCCTCTGGTGCTTTTTCTGGTTCTGCCTCTGGTTCTGCCTTTGGAGCTGCCTCTGGTGCTTTTTCTGGTTCTGCCTCTGGTTCTGCCTTTGGAGTTGCCTCTGATGCTTTTTCTGGTTCTGCCTCTGGTTCTGCCTTTGGAGCTGCCTCTGGTGCTTTTTCTGGTTCTGCCTCTGGTTCTGCCTTTGGAGCTGCCTCTGGTGCTTTTTCTGGTTCTGCCTCTGGTTCTGCCTTTGGAGCTGCCTCTGGTGCTTTTCCTGGTTCTGCCTCTGGTTCTGCCTTTGGAGCTGCCTCTGGTGCTGTTCCTGGTTCTGCCTCTGGTTCTGCCTCTGGTTCTGCCTTTGGAGCTGCCTCTGGTGCTTTTCCTGGTTCTGCCTTTGGAGCTGCCTCTGGTGCTTTTCCTGGTTCTGCCTTTGGAGCTGCCTCTGGTGCTTTTTCTGGTTCTGCCTCTGGTTCTGCCTTTGGAGCTGCCTCTGGTGCTTTTCCTGGTTCTGCCTCTGGTTCTGCCTTTGGAGCTGCCTCTGGTGCTTTTTCTGGTTCTGCCTCTGGTTCTGCCTTTGGAGCTGCCTCTGGTGCTTTTTCTGGTTCTGCCTTTGGAGCTGCCTCTGGTGCTTTTTCTGGTTCTGGCTCTGGTTCTGCCTTTGGAGCTGCCTCTGGTGCTTTTCCTGGTTCTGCCTCTGGTTCTGCCTTTGGAGCTGCCTTTGGTGCTTTTTCTGGTTCTGCCTCTGGTTCTGCCTTTGGAGCTGCCTCTGGTGCTTTTCCTGGTTCTGCCTTTGGAGCTGCCTCTGGTGCTTTTTCTAGTTCTGCCTCTGGTTCTGCCTTTGGAGCTGCCTCTGGTGTTTTTCCTGGTTCTGCCTTTGGAGCTGCCTCTGGTGCTTTCTCTGGTTCTGCCTCTGGTTCTGCCTTTGGAGCTTCCTCTGGTGCTTTTTCTGGTTCTGCCTCTGGTTCTGCCTTTGGAGCTTCCTCTGGTGCTTTTTCTGGTTCTGCCTTTGAAGCTTCCTCTGGTGCTTTTTCTGGCTCTGCCTCTGGTTCTGCCTTTGGAGCTTCCTCTGGTGCTTTTTCTGGTTCTGCCTTTGGAGCTTCCTCTGGTGCTTTTTCTGGTTCTGCCTTTGGAGCTGCCTCTGATGCTTTTTCTGGTTCTGCCTCTGGTTCTGCCTTTGGAGCTGCCTCTGGTGCTTTTTCTGGTTCTGCCTCTGGTTCTGGCTTTGGAGCTGCCTCTGGTGCTTTTTCTGGTTCTGCCTTTGGAGCTGCCTCTGGTGCTTTCTCTGGTTCTGCCTCTGGTTCTGCCTTTGGAGCTTCCTCTGGTGCTTTTTCTGGTTCTGCCTCTGGTTCTGCCTTTGGAGCTTCCTCTGGTGCTTTTTCTGGTTCTGCCTTTGGAGCTTCCTCTGGTGCTTTTTCTGGTTCTGCCTCTGGTTCTGCCTTTGGAGCTTCCTCTGGTGCTTTTTCTGGTTCTGCCTCTGGAGCTTCCTCTGGTGCTTTTTCTGGTTCTGCCTTTGGAGCTGCCTCTGATGCTTTTTCTGGTTCTGCCTCTGGTTATGCCTTTGGAGCTGCCTCTGGTGCTTTTTCTGCTTCTGCCTCTGATGTTGCAACTGATGCAGCCTCTGGTGCCTTTCCTGGTACAGCCTCTTGCACTGCTTATGGCTTTGCCTCTGGTTTTGCTTTATTCAGGGCAATCATTTTATTTATTACTCCATGTTAAGGATAACAACCATGGAGGTCACACAGATCTCACCACTGCCACCAATTTGTCAGAGGATACAACTCTGCTGTCTCCAATCTTCAGAAGAATTACGCTATTGAGTGACGAATGATTGACGAGGAAGCTGCTGCTTCCTCTACTAGGCCGGCTATTGGGAAACTCACAGTGAGCGTACGGTATATACACCTCCAATTCCAGCTCATGGTATATATATATATATATATACCCCGGTACAGTCATTGCCAGCTCCACAATAACAAAAGGAACTACTGGCTGCCACAGGACCGATTTTACACTGGTTACAGACAGTGTATGGATTCAGGGGTGCGGTTTTCAGAGCAAGAGGAACACAGCTATTACATTTTATATAGTTAATCCAGAAACGTAGACAATGTTTACAAAACATATACAAAGATGATACAAATGGGAACAAAACAATACAATATGTACAATTGCATAAGATAATAAGGAATAATGAAAGAGAATTACTAAACCTGATGTCAGAGATTAGAGGAGGGAGGTACTCCTTAGGAAAAAGAGACAGAACCCATAGCATGCTGTACATTTCAAGGACTAATAAATGACCAAAGCCAAACTGCCGCTTTTTATTAGCTCAAAGTTATGCCCGCATACCTCCCCTTGATGAGCTTATGTGGGGGCTGCTTGTGGGAAGCGCTAGGTCTGATAGAATTTTATGAGATTCCCAACTTACAGGATATCTTCGCTCTTGGAGATCCTAGTCGAGAGATATTGTCGTCATGTTCATTATCACAAATTTATTTTTTTATAGAGATGAAAGACGACATGTATAGCACAATTCTTTGGACCGTTATTAAGTTGGAGGGACTCTGCCGGCCTTGCGGTGTTGTGAGTGAATGCATTCTGTTTATCCCTTTGCTACGAGGTTGAAAATATGTCTCTTATAAACATTGGTTTGTTGCAAAACCCCAATATTCATCACTGACCACCGCCGTACCCTCTAGCTGCAATTGTCCAGATTCCTTTGATCATAGGAAGCTCATTCCTTGGGAAGTAATCTTCTCCTCCTATAGGCAAACAAATCTCAGTCTCATTGTCTTTTTCCCCAGACAATCTCCCGTTTAATTACCTGGACACTGCAAGGGGCCTCTGTTTCAATGGAGCTGAACGTATCAGCTTTCTAATCGCCCTTGTTTTAATTAACAAAATGTAACAAATTTTTGCTTATGTCGCCATTTTCTGAGCTCCATAATGTTTTGAATTTAATAAAATAAAATGTAATAAAAATAAGAACAAAAGAATATTCCGCTTTGTGTTTGGATCATTAACTTTGAATTTTATGTATCAAACGTGTATTTTTTTAATTTTTAAATTGAGATAAACGGGTCTGATTTGACTTTTTAAGCTTTTTTATGTTTTTCGTATTAAAATTTATTCTCACTTTATCTTTTTTCCTCCTAGGGGACATGAATCTACTACACTTTGTTGTTAAATTTTTCGGGACATAGTAACATTTATATGGCTTCAAAGTATGGCGGGGGGCCAGAGCATCCCATTGGCAGCCAGCGATCACATCATGGACATCTCAGAGGATTAACTATTGCGATTGGAGCTTGATACAACAAGAAGTCACAGTCCGATGCCGACTGTGTGGCACAGCTGGCACCTGCACTGCACGGAGCAGCTCCTAAACTCACTCCATATAGTGAGGCCACACGGCACCGAAGAGTTAATACTGTACAGTGTATATTTCCAATAATTTTTTTTTTCCATTAATATCTTAATGATTGAAGCTGATTTGAAAAAAAAAATTGTATAAAAAGATAAAAAGTTTCTTCTGGGATACAACAGAAATGGAAAAGAGGAAGTTAATCTATTTTAATGATCTTTTACATTTGTTGCTTTGTTTCGGCGCGCTGCGCATTATTATTATAACTTTCCGCGTGATTCTTTGTATCATTCTGTGTCTTGTCTTGGATTGAAGTTTGTTTTCACATAGGTACTGCAAATATTATTGTAAAAAAAGGATAAGTAAATAAAAAAAAAAAGTAATATAAAAAAGTTTTAGCTTTCCAATACATGGCTGATACAAGTTTGCTTCTGTGAGATGCAGAAATGTAGCGGACGGCGCGGCGGAGATGTAGCAAAGCTGAGTCATTTCTGTATCACTATGTAGAAGTGAAACAATTCAGTTCTGCTACATGTGTAACTTTTCTTAGCAATTTACACACACAAAAATGAAGAAAAAAGGAAGCAATAGAATTGTGAGCGGAGGCAACTGTTATCTCTTCAGAGGCGGTCAGCTAGGATGTTGATGTGGTTGGATCTCTTTCTATAGAGGGTCTCTTTCTATAGATCGTCTCTTTCTATAGAAGGTCTCTTTCTATAGATCGTCTCTTTCTATAGGGGGTCTCTTTCTATAGAAGGTCTCTTTCTATAGATCGTCTCTTTCTATAGGGGGTCTCTTTCTATAGAGGGTCTCTTTCTATAGATCGTCTCTTTCTATAGGGGGTCTCTTTCTATAGAGGGTCCCTTTCTATAGAGGGTTTCTTTCTATAGAGGGTCTCTTTCTATAAAATGGACTAAGCTGGGTCCTGTAGGTTCACGGACCCCATATCTATACAGTCGGCCGCCTTTATCTAACCCCGGAGCTTCATCACACTTTGAAGAAGATCTTAAGTGTCAGTGACCAGCAGAGAACTCCTAACATACTCTAAGTATAAGGATCACATCCCCCTTCACCATGAGCAATAGGAAGCCTCTCGGAGACCACCCTCACAGTTCCAAATTAGTAGCCAAACATGACACATGGTGACGTGTGCCAGAAGCAAATACAAAATACCTAATGTCCTTGTGGTATAAGACTATAAAGGTGTGAATACTAAGATCCCTGGTGGCCCAGGGCAGTTAAGGGATAAATGGCAGCTTGGTTGGCAGTTTTGGCATCATTTGCCTATTCTATTGAAGTAGTCCGTGCCAAAAACCTTGGTGGTCAAGCATAGTGAGGAAGTTATTGTCAGCGTCCCTGGTGGTCTAGGGTAGTGAGATAGTTATTGTCAGCTTCCCTGGTGGTCTAGGGTAGTGAGATAGTTATTGTCAGCTTCCCTGGTGGTCTAGCATAGTGAGGAAGATATTGTCAACATTCCTGGTGGTCTAGGTGGTCTAGGGTAGTCAGGAAGTTATTGCCAGCATCACTGGTGGTCTAACATAGTGAGGAAGCTTTGTCAGCATCACTGGTGGTCTAGGGTAGTGAGGAAGTTAATGTCAGTATCCCTGGTGGTCTAGGGTAGTGAGGAAGTTAATGTCAGTATCCCTGGTGGTCTAGGGTAGTGAGGAATTTATTGCCAGCATCCCTGGTGGTCTAGCATAGTGAGGAAGTTAATGTCAGCGTTCCTGGTGGTCTAGGGTAGTGAGGAAGTTATTGTCAGCTTCCCTGGTAGCCTAACTTGGTGAGGTAGTTATTGCCAGCATCCCTGGTGGTCTAGGGTAGTGAGGTGGTTAATGTCAGCATCCCTGGTGGTCTAGCATAGTGAGGTAGTTATTTTCAGCATCCCTGGTGGTCTTGCATAGTGAGGTAGTTATTGTCAGCATCCCTGGTGGTCTTGGGTAGTGAGGTGGTTAATGTCAGCATCCCTGGTGGTCTTGCATAGTGAGGTAGTTATTGTCAGCATCCCTGGTGGTCTTGCAAAGTGAGGTAGTTATTGTCAGCTTTCCTGGTGGTCGAGCAAAGTGAGGTAGTTATTGTCATCTTCCCTGGTGGTCTAGCATAGTGAGGTAGTTATTGTCATCTTCCCTGGTGGTCTAGCATAATGAGGTAGTTATTGTCAGCTTTCTTGGTGGTCTAGCATAGTGAGGTAGTTATTGTCATCTTCCCTGGTGGTCTAGCATAGTGAGGTAGTTATTGTCATCTTCCCTGGTGGTCTAGCATAGTGAGGTAGTTATTGTCAGCTTTCCTGGTGGTCTAGCATAGTGAGGTAGTTATTGTCAGCTTCCCTGGTGGTCTAGCATAGTGAGGTAGTTATTGTCAGCTTTCCTGGTGGTCTAGCATAGTGAGGTAGTTATTGTCAGCTTTCCTGGTGGTCTAGCATAGTGAGGTAGTTATTGTCAGCTTTCCTGGTGGTCTAGGATAGTGAGGAAGTTACCATCAGCATCCGTGATGGTCTAGCATAGTGAAGTAGTAATTGCCAGCATTACTTGTGGTCTAGGGTATCGAACGGTTAATATAATCATTCTTGGTGGTCTGGGGTAAGGAAAAGGTAATATAGTTATCCCTGGTGGTCTAGGGTATTGTCAGCATCCCCAGAAGTCTAACATAGTGAGGTAGTTATTGTCAGGATCTCTAGTGGTCTAGGGTAGGGAAAGGTAATATAATCATTCCTGGTGGTCTAGAGTATTTTCAGCATCCATGGTGGTCTATCTTAGTGAGGTAGCTTTTGTCAGCATCCCTGGTGGTCTTGGATAGTGATATGTTAATATAATCATTCCTGGGGGTCTAGGGTATTGTCAGCATCCCTGCTGGTCTATCATAGTGAAGTACTAATTGTCAACAGCTCGGGTGGTCTAGGGAATGGATGGGTTTATATAATCGTCTCTGGGGGTGTAGGGACGTATGGAGAGAAGTATGGGGTTGTCTATCTGTCCTGGCAGATTATAGAATTTGTCCAATCATTGTGGGGATTAAGTCCCTTATGACTAATGAAAATGTAATATCAGAATCTGTCGTCAATTATATCTGTCAGAACGGTTCGTTACTGGCAACCCTAATATCAAGGATCAGTCGGGGGTGCACAGTCACAGTCTCTGCTGTAAGGGATGAAAGTATAAACTGTAAAAAAAGGGAACACAATTTAATTATTCCATTGGGGCCTCTGTAGTCTACCCCGACCATCATAACTCCTCAGTCTGTACACGAGAAATGATATGGATGCCTTTATAAAAAATTATGGAAATAATGAAGTCAAAGAAGGAGAGAACGTTACCTTAGTCTTCAGTGATAGAAACTGAAGATTCTGCTGAAGACTTTATGAAAGTAAAACATGAAACCTGAGGTTGGAGGGCGGACAGTTCTGAGAAATCCCCTGCCTCGAAATCAAGATGAAGAGGATATCTACAGAGGTTTCTGTAAAAAGCAATTCAAGTTTTCTGATATATACTATATAGAGTACAGTTGACCTGTCCGAGAGACAACCATCTTGGGAAGGCCACCTCCTTATCCATACTGATCTCCTGTAATGTATTTCCAGGTCCATCACATATTATAGGTGAATGGTGATGCAGCCAGTAAGTGGTGGCCATGGGCTTTGATGAGACAACATCATGAGAAGTAATTTGGATTGTGAACCCTTTGTGGTTTGAGACAGCTAGCTAGTAAGAATGTGGCTTCAATTGACAGACTTGCAGAGGGTGTGTGCCTTTAATATGTGCAGTTATTGGGCACTGTTTTTTGGCAGCAGACATCACTTTTCGGACTAATTAAAATACTTCACCAATTAATTGCATAACTTTTCAAGATCAGCGCCACCATCAACTGATGCAACCACCAAGCTCAGCTCCATTGTCAAGGAACCAATAAGTACATCACCACTGTCATGTGATGGAACCCCTAAACTCAACAGCACTGTCAGGTGATGCCACCACCAAGCACAGCACCACTGTCTGGTGATGTAATCACCAATCACAGCACCACTGTCTGGTGATGTTACCACCAAGCACAGCAACACTGTCTGGTGATGTAACCACCAAGCACAGCACCACTGTCTGGTGATGTAACCACCAAGCACAGCACCACTGTCTGGTGATGTTACCGCCAAGCACAGCACCACTGTCTAGTGATGTTACTGCCAAGCACAGCACCACTGTCTGGTGATGTTACCGCCAAGCACAGCACCACTGTCTAGTGATGTTACTGCCAAGCACAGCACCACTGTCAGGTGATGCCACCACCAAGCACAGCACCACTGTCTGGTGATGTTACCGCCAAGCATAGCACCACTGTCTGGTGGTGTAACCACCAAGTACAGCACCACTGTTTGGTAATGTAACCAACAAGCACAGCACCACTGTCTGGTGATGTAACCGCCAAGCACAGCACCACTATCTGGTGATATAACCACCAAACACAGCACCACTCTGGTGATGTTATCACCAAGCACAGCACCACTGTCTGGTGATGTAACCACCAAGCACAGCACCACTGTCTGGTGATGTTACCGCCAAGCACAGCACCACTGTCTGGTGATGTTACCGCCAAGCACAGCACCACTGTCTGGTGGTGTAACCACCAAGCACAGCACCACTGTTTGGTAATGTAACCAACAAGCACAGCACCACTGTCTGGTGATGTAACCGCCAAGCACAGCACCACTATCTGGTGATATAACCACCAAACACAGCACCACTCTGGTGATGTTATCACCAAGCATAGCACCACTGTCTGGTGATGTTACCGCCAAGCACAGCACCACTGTCTGGTGATGTTACCGCCAAGCACAGCACCACTGTCTGGTGGTGTAACCACCAAGCACAGCACCACTGTTTGGTAATGTAACCAACAAGCACAGCACCACTGTCTGGTGATGTAACCGCCAAGCACAGCACCACTATCTGGTGATATAACCACCAAACACAGCACCACTCTGGTGATGTTATCACCAAGCATAGCACCACTGTCTGGTGGTGTTACCACCAAGCACAGCACCACTGTCTGGTGATGTAGCCACCAAGCACAGCACCACTGTCTGGTGATGTAACCACCAAGCACAGCACCACTGTCTGGTGATGTTACCGCCAAGCACAGCACCACTGTCTGGTGGTATAACCACCAAGCACAGCACCACTCTGGTGATGTTATCACCAAACACAGCAACACTGTCTGGTGATGTTACCACCAAGCACAGCACCACTGTCTGGTGATGTAGCCACCAAGCACAGCAACACTGTCTGGTGATGTAACCACCAAGCACAGCACCACTGTCTGGTGATGTAGCCACCAAGCACAGCAACACTGTCTGGTGATGTTACCACCAAGCAGAGCACCACTGTCTGGTGATGTAGCCACCAAGCACAGCACCACTGTCTGGTGATGTTATCACCAAGCACAGCAACACTGTCTGGTGATGTAACCACCAAGCACAGCACCACTGTCTGGTGATGTAACCACCAAGCACAGCACCACTGTCTGGTGATGTTACCGCCAAGCACAGCACCACTGTCTGGTGGTGTAACCACCAAGCACAGCACCACTATCTGGTGATGTAACCACCAAACACAGCACCACTATCTGGTGGTGTAACCACCAAGCACAGCACCACTGTCTGGTGGTTTAACCACCAAGCACAGCACCACTATCTGGTGATGTAACCACCAAACACAGCACCACTCTGGTGATGTTATCACCAAGCATAGCACCACTGTCTGGTGATGTTACCACCAAGCACAGCACCACTGTTTGGTGATGTAGCCACCAAGCACAGCACCACTGTCTGGTGATGTTACCACCAAGCACAGCAACACTGTCTGGTGATGTAACCACCAAACACAGCACCACTCTGGTGATGTTATCACCAAGCATAGCACCACTGTCTGGTGATGTTACCACCAAGCACAGCACCACTGTCTGGTGATGTAGCCACCAAGCACAGCACCACTGTCTGGTGATGTTACCACCAAGCACAGCAACACTGTCTGGTGATGTAATCACCAAGCACAGCACCACTGTCTGGTGATGTAACCACCAAGCACAGCACCACTGTCTGGTGATGTTACCGCCAAGCACAGCACCACTGTCTGGTGGTGTAACCACCAAGCACAGCACCACTATCTGGTGATGTAACCACCAAACACAGCACCACTATCTGGTGGTGTAACCACCAAGCACAGCACCACTGTCTGGTGGTGTAACCACCAAGCACAGCACCACTATCTGGTGATGTAACCACCAAACCAGGCACCACTCTTGTGATGTTATCACCAAGCATAGCACCACTGTCTGGTGATGTTACCACCAAGCACAGCACCACTGTCTGGTGATGTAACCACCAAGCACAGCACCACTGTCTGGTGATGTAGCCACCAAGCACAGAAACACTGTCTGGTGATGTTACCACCAAGCAGAGCACCACTGTTGATGTAGCCACCAAGCACAGCACCACTGTCTGGTGATGTTATCACCAAGCACAGCAACACTGTCTGGTGATGTAACCACCAAGCACAGCACCACTGTCTGGTGATGTAACCACCAAGCACAGCACCACTGTCTGGTGATGTTACCGCCAAGCACAGCACCACTGTCTGGTGGTGTAACCACCAAGCACAGCACCACTATCTGGTGATGTAACCACCAAACACAGCACCACTATCTGGTGGTGTAACCACCAAGCACAGCACCACTGTCTGGTGGTTTAACCACCAAGCACAGCACCACTGTCTGGTGATGTTACCACCAAGCACAGCAACACTGTCTGGTGATGTAACCACCAAACACAGCACCACTCTGGTGATGTTATCACCAAGCATAGCACCACTGTCTGGTGATGTTACCACCAAGCACAGCACCACTGTCTGGTGATGTAGCCACCAAGCACAGCACCACTGTCTGGTGATGTTACCACCAAGCATAGCAACACTGTCTGGTGATGTAATCACCAAGCACAGCACCACTGTCTGGTGATGTAACCACCAAGCACAGCACCACTGTCTGGTGATGTTACCGCCAAGAACAGCACCACTGTCTGGTGGTGTAACCACCAAGCACAGCACCACTATCTGGTGATGTAACCACCAAACACAGCACCACTATCTGGTGGTGTAACCACCAAGCACAGCACCACTGTCTGGTGGTGTAACCACCAAGCACAGCACCACTATCTGGTGATGTAACCACCAAACACAGCACCACTCTGGTGATGTTATCACCAAGCATAGCACCACTGTCTGGTGATGTTACCACCAAGCACAGCACCACTGTCTGGTGATGTTACCACCAAGCACAGCACCACTGTCTGGTGATGTAACCACCAAGCACAGCACCACTGTCTGGTGATGTAGCCACCAAGCACAGCAACACTGTCTGGTGATGTTACCACCAAGCAGAGCACCACTGTCTGGTGATGTAGCCACCAAGCACAGCACCACTGTCTGGTGATGTTATCACCAAGCACAGCAACACTGTCTGGTGATGTAACCACCAAGCACAGCACCACTGTCTGGTGATGTAACCACCAAGCACAGCACCACTGTCTGGTGATGTTACCGCCAAGCACAGCACCACTGTCTGGTGGTGTAACCACCAAGCACAGCACCACTATCTGGTGATGTAACCACCAAACACAGCACCACTATCTGGTGGTGTAACCACCAAGCACAGCACCACTGTCTGGTGGTGTAACCACCAAGCACAGCACCACTATCTGGTGATGTAACCACCAAACACAGCACCACTCTGGTGATGTTATCACCAAGCATAGCACCACTGTCTGGTGATGTTACCACCAAGCACAGCACCACTGTCTGGTGATGTAGCCACCAAGCACAGCACCACTGTCTGGTGATGTTAGCGCCAAGCACAGCACCACTGTCTGGTGGTGTAACCACCAAGCACAGCACCACTATCTGGTGATGTAACCACCAAACACAGCACCACTATCTGGTGGTGTAACCACCAAGCACAGCACCACTGTCTGGTGGTGTAACTACCAAGCACAGCACCATTATCTGGTGATGTAACCACCAAACACAGCACCACTCTGGTGATGTTATCACCAAGCATAGCACCACTGTCTGGTGATGTTACCACCAAGCACAGCACCACTGTCTGGTGATGTTACCACCAAGCACAGCACCACTGTCTGGTGATGTAACCACCAAGCACAGCACCACTGTCTGGTGATGTAATCACCAAGCACAGCACTACTGTCAGCGCAGTGCCTCATGTTGAATTGTAACAATCAAGATTTGTGCCCATGAATTATTCTATAAGAGTTTTACTTATGCTTTCAGATGAGAGACTGCATTCGCCATTATTGCCTGCCTGACTTTAAGTACACCAGTTGTGTGTTTGTCTTTATGGTGCCATCTAAGACATTTCTGGGGCCAGGGGTCAAGAATAGTTCTGATCTGATTACTGATATTCTCTTCTAGCAAACCTTCTTCAGTTAATGAACAACTAAAATAGGGAGTATACTACTTTTTTGAATATTGTCAAGATCACAGCTGAGTGGGTCGCGCTGAACTAATCCTCTTACATTTTTGTCACGAACAGCTCTCTGCTGCCCCCTATCATCGGGACAATTAGGCAATTTACCAGCGATTAACAGAGGAAGCTGCGGCTGTTTCCACTACTTGACTATTTATTGGGAAACTAACAGTGCATGTCTTCATATAAAACCAATTCCAAAGCATGAAACATATATACCTTGGTTCGGTCACTGCCATCTCCACAATAACCCAAGAAAGATTATTAGCTGCCACCACCAATCGTTTACAGGTGTTTCAGGTAACATAAGGATTCGGGTGCGGTTTACAGAACAAAAGGAACAGAACAATTACATTTTATATTTAATCCAGAAAGATGGGAAGTGTTTACAAAAAATAAACAAAAGATGTTAAAAAAGGAGACAAAATAATACAGCATGTAAAATTACATAGAATAATAAAAGACAAATAAAAGAAACTTACTAAACCTGACGTCACTGCAATGGCTTCAGATTTATAGAGGGAGGTACTCCAGAAAGGAATGGACAGAACATCAGTTAGCTGCACCTCCAGGGACTGAGGTCCAAAATGTGCCTTTCATTAGCTTCTAAGTGATGACCTCATATCTCAACTTGATAACTCATAACAAGGCTGGTTATGGGATGTGGCGTCCATTTCTGAAAATTATGAGATTCTCAATTTCCAGGATATCTCCACCCCTGTACATCACAGGTGTGATACGGCAGATATTGCCGTAGTCTTTCTTATTACGATTTTATCTTTACATAGAGACCAAAGATGACAGGTGTAGCCTCATCTATCAGGCAGTTATTGGTCATTGCCCAGCAACGTGAAACCATGCTTTGCATTTGCCACTTGGTAACGTTTCTGAAAATATGACTTTCGCATCTATAAGATCGATGCAGTTCATACAAAGTTCCTTACTTAATTTTCTAATAAGCAGACAAAGATCACAGATATTTACGCTTCTCCAAGTTCTTATCTCAGTCGTTAATCTGCTTCACAACATTCCTGGTGCAATGGTCTAACATCTGTTAGCCATTAGGAGTCTCCTTTATTACTTGAATCAAAAGGAGGGGTCAGCTACAAAGAGTGTTATGTGGAGATAACTTGTAGAGTGCAAGCTCTGTCTCTCATCTCTGTAACGATTTTAATTTCTTCTATAATAAATATTATTAACCATTAGTTATAAATCATTATCATATTTAATTCTCTCTTTCATTTACAAACCCAAAGATGTGCAGTTTTCTCATCTGAATGTGCCCTTTCCTCATAATAATACAAGTTGGGTGTGAGGTCTCCTTATCCAAGATGCAATTTATTCACTTTCAACACATCTGTTTTTATCTTCATGTGCTTCCCTCCCTATCTACAGCCTGTTTTCTCTGTTCTCCCCGAGAACATAGATGCTTTCCCCCTCTCTACAGTATAATTTGCAGTGTAAAACCCACTCACTTCCACTATTGAATGTGCAATTCTTTCTTTCCTTGTCTATGTACAGATCACAATGCCCTCATAGACATAAATTACACTTTTTTTTTTCTGGTCTGGAGACCCTCAGTTGGGTTGGGCTTTGCAGTCCATACACTATGTGTGAAATCCCCTTAAAAATGTTTTGCTTTCATTTGTTCTATTCCCCAATATGAGGGACTGTTTTTATAAACATTGTGTTTATATCTATCTATTTAGAGCTATATTTATTCATATTTATTTGATACTTTTAAATTTATTTTCTATTATTTATATCTTATTTGTTTATATTTATCCTGTTACTTCTTCACCTGCATCATTGTATTTTTCCATTTAGGTCAAGTGGCCAGAAGGGTTAACCACGTACTCTTGATACTTAGTATAGGCGTTTCCTTCACTAACAGGAGACTTTTCTGCGAAAAATCTCATTATGTGGAATATTTTTGTAATTATGTGACGGAGAGTGAGAATAAGGCCGGAGTCACAGTACTGTAGAATATGGCCGAGTGCTATGCGAGAAATCATACAGTACAGACTGGTGACTGTGGAGGCCAGGTCATCTGGCGTAGCCCCCCATCACTCTCCTTGGTCACATAGCCCTTACACAGCCTGGAGGTGTTTGGAGTCATTGTCCTGTTGAAAAATAAATGATGGTCCAACTAAACGCAAACCGGATGGAATAGCATGCCGCTGCAAGATGCTGTGGTTGCCATGCTGGTTCAGTATGCCTTCAATTTTGAATAAATCCCCAACAGTGTCACCAGCAAAGCCCCCCACACCATCACACCTCCTCCTCCATGCTTCACAGCGGGAACCAGGCATGTAGAGTCCATCCGGTCACCTTTTCTGTGTCGCACAAAGACACGGTGGTTGGAACCAAAGATCTCAAATTTGGACTCATCAGACCAAAGCACAGATTTCCACTGGTCTAATGTCCATTCCTTGTGTTCTTTAGCCCAAACAAGTCTCTTCTGCTTGTTTCCTGTCCTTAGCAGTGGTTTCCTAGCAGCTATTTTACCATGAAGGCTGCTGCACAAAGTCTCCTCTTAGCAGTTGTTGTAGAGATGTGTGCTGCTAGAACTCTGTGTGGCATTGACCTGGTCTCTAATCTGAGCTGCTGTTAACCTGTGATTTCTGAGGCTGGTGACTCGGATAAACTTATCCTCAGAAGCAGAGGTGACTCTTGGTCTTCCTTTCCTGGGGCGGTCCTCATGTGAGCCAGTTTCTTTGTAGCGCTTGATGGTTTTTGCAACTGCTCTTGGGGACACTTTCAAAGCTTTCCCAATTTTTCGGACTGACTGACCTTCATTTCTTAAAGTAATGATGGCCACTCGTTTTTCGTTACTTAGCTGCTTTTTTCTTACCATTCTTACCATGATACAAATTCTAACAGTCTATTCAGTAGGACTATCAGCTGTGTATCCACCAGACTTCTGCGCAACACAACTGATGGTCCCAACCCCATTTATAACGCAAGAAATCCCACTTATTAACCCTGACAGGGCACACCTGTGAAGTGAAAACCATTCCCGGTGACTACCTCTTGAATCTCATCAAGAGAATGCCAAGAGTGTGCAAAGCAGTCATCAAAGCAAAAGGTGGCTACTTTGAAGAACCTAGAATATAAGACATAATTTCAGTTGTTTCACACTTTAGTGTGAATTTACAATTTTCATAGTCATGAAAATACAGAAAACTCTTTAAATGAGAAGGTGTGTCCAAGCTTTTGTTCTGTACTGTATATACAGTATATACACACACACCGTATAATGTATATAGTATGACACTAGTGCTTTGATTAGTGGCCACCTGATTTAGGAGTATATAGTGGGTGGGAGGTTGTTTACCATATCTCCACCCCAGTGGGGGGTCTGGGATTTAAATACTCGGCCTTCTGAGACACTCAGTGTTCAGTGTGTCTGGAGAGGTTAACTCCAGAGAGGTGATTGTGTTTTGCTAACCCAAGTGAGCGGATTCCAGCAACAACAAGGTCTGTGCTTTTGTGTTATATTTTTGTTTTTCTTAGGCTAGAAAGTATGTGTTTGTTTTTGCCAACTCTCCACTGGTTTATGCAGTATCCTTAATAAACCAGTGAGAGGTTTAAAGAGACAGCGTTCCTGAGCCGATCTACCACACTATCAATATATTATTTTCTTGATATTATGTATGGTATGGAAATATTTGCTAAGTTACATATCATGAATATGAGTAATGGTGCTTTCCTGGGTTAAAACGATGTATCAAATTTAGTTTTTCATAGAAAAAAACACATTTACATCCTGTTATTGTCTTTATAGTTATGTGACTACCCAGCTGAAATATTAAGAACGACGCCTCCATCACATTAGCAGAATTAGCTTCAAAGCCCCAAGTCTGAGACAAACGTAAGAAGCGTGAGTTTGGATTAGGCCTTTAATTGCAGAGCATCATGCACACAGTAATGTACAGACGGGATTATGACATTTATGTTGAAGCTTTATCTCTGTAGAATGAAAGTTTTATAACTTTTGAGCATACCTATGTTTCATTTACTCATCATTATCAATATTTCTGCTATCTGTCAGTGAATGAGAACACGTTTATATTACAAGGCTGCAAACTGATAAAGCGCTAGTGCTGCTCTCATCTAATAGCAGAATAACAATGTATGAAGTGTAGGCAATATTTAATTTGAGTCCATAGATTCAGTCTAAATCATTGGCAAATTAGGTTCTTGTCAACTTCTTATACCCCTCATGGTTATTCTTATAGAAACCGGGGGCCATTATAACTGACGAAATAGAGGAGAAAGAGGAAAGATCCACACAGTATTCAAATCATTTGTAGAGGAGGCAGTGAAGTCTGTGTCTACCTCTGATCATTATCTTATCATCTACATGTAAAAGGATTCTATATAAAGAGTTAGTCATTCTACACTGTACATATATTACTTCTGTACATATCCTGACTTACATCCTGTATTATGCTCCAGAGCTGCACTCACTATTCTGCTGGTGCAGTCACTGTGTATATACATTACATTACTGATCCTGAGTTACATCCTGTATTATACTCCAGAGCTGCACTCACTATTCTGCTGGTGCAGTCACTGTCTACATACATTACATTACTGATCCTGAGTTACATCCTGTATTATACCCCAGAGCTGCACTCACTATTCTGCTGGTGAAGTCACTGTGTACATACATTACATTACTGATCCCGAGTTACATCCTGTATTATACTCCACAGCTGCACTCGCTATTCTGCTGGTGCAGTCACTGTGTACATACATTACATTACTGACCATGAGTTACATCCTGTATTATACTCCAGAGCTGCACTCACTATTCTGCTGGTGCAGTCACTGTGTACATACATTACATTACTGATCCTGAGTTACATCCTGTATTATACTCCAGAGCTGCACTCACTATTCTGCTGGTGCAGTCACTGTGTACATACATTACATTACTGACCATGAGTTACATCCTGTATTATACTCCAGAGCTGCACTCACTATTCTGCTGGTGCAGTCACTGTGTACATACATTACATTACTGACCATGAGTTACATCCTGTATTATACTCCAGAGCTGCACTCACTATTCTGCTGGTGCAGTCACTGTGTACATACATTACATTACTGACCCTGAGTTACATCCTGTATTATACTCCAGAGCTGCACTCACTATTCTGCTGGTGCAGTCACTGTGTACATACATTACATTACTGACCATGAGTTACATCCTGTATTATACTCCAGAGCTGCACTCACTATTCTGCTGGTGCAGCCACTGTGTACATACATTACATCACTGATCCTGAGTTACATCCTGTATTATACCCCAGAGCTGCACTCACTATTCTGCTGGAGCAGTCACTGTGTACATACATTACATTACTGATCCTGAGTTACATCCTGTATTATACTCCAGAGCTGCACTCACTATTCTGCTGGTGCAGTCACTGTGTACATACATTACATTACTGATCCTGAGTTACATTCTGTATTATACCCCAGAGCTGCACTCACTATTCTGCTGGTGAAGTCACTGTGTACATACATTACATTACTGATCCTGAGTTACATCCTGTATTATACTCCACAGCTGCACTCGCTATTCTGCTGGTGCAGTCACTGTGTACATACATTACATTACTGACCATGAGTTACATCCTGTATTATACTCCAGAGCTGCACTCACTATTCTGCTGGTGCAGTCACTGTGTACATACATTACATTACTGATCCTGAGTTACATCCTGTATTATACTCCAGAGCTGCACTCACTATTCTGCTGGTGCAGTCACTGTGTACATACATTACATTACTGACCATGAGTTACATCCTGTATTATACTCCAGAGCTGCACTCACTATTCTGCTGGTGCAGTCACTGTGTACATACATTACATTACTGACCATGAGTTACATCCTGTATTATACTCCAGAGCTGCACTCACTATTCTGCTGGTGCAGTCACTGTGTACATACATTACATTACTGACCATGAGTTACATCCTGTATTATACTCCAGAGCTGCACTCACTATTCTGCTGGTGCAGTCACTGTGTACATACATTACATTACTGATCCTGAGTTACATCCTGTATTATACTCCAGAGCTGCACTCACTATTCTGCTGGTGCAGTCACTGTGTACATACATTACATTACTGACCATGAGTTACATCCTGTATTATACTCCAGAGCTGCACTCACTATTCTGCTGGTGCAGTCACTGTGTACATACATTACATTACTGATCCTGAGTTACATCCTGTATTATACTCCAGAGCTGCACTCACTATTCTGCTGGTGCAGTCACTGTCTACATACATTACATCACTGATCCTGTATTGATCCTGAGCTACCTCCTGTATTTGTCATGGTATAGTACATGGTTCATGTCCTGCTCTCTCATGGTTAATATTGCTGCCCTCTCTTTGGATCTGGGAGGGGTATTTATAGACACTCCAGACTAGTATTCCCTGTCATCTATACTTTCATTTAGTCTGTGTGTCTGACCCCTGGAGTGTGTGCTCGGTTTGCCTTTGCTTGTGTTTTTCTCCTTGCGCTTGTTTGTTCTGTTGGCTTTCTGACATCTGGCTCCCTTTCTATCCCTCCGTCTCACCCCTCGGTTACCTTGTTATCTCCTGGTTTTGATCTTGGCACGTTTAACTACTCTCGAATGTATATTGTCTCCTCTGTACCCTGGCATCTGGCGCCGCCCTCGACCACCTCCTACTCTGTCACGTGGTTCAGGTCCTGTTTGCTACCCGGTGAGTTCCCCGCTGCTCGGCTCCCTTGCTGTAGCGTGCAGCTTCCCCGTGAGCCGTGACACCCATTCCTGATCAGTAGTTTTCTTCGCTCCAGTCACCGGTGTGGTCTTCATTGGGCCATCTTCTCTTTATTATGCTGCTGTCTCTGCTTATTCAGGACGGGATATTGCGCTGTCTTGCTCTCTCTTTCTAGTGTAAAAATGATTACAGTACAAACTAACGAGGTGGAATCAGCTGCAGTTTATTATCACAGTGAAATCATTGTATTTTTATAAGGATCATTCACTTATAATCACAGGCAGTAATGAGGTTTAATATTATGTTCACACAATGCTTTTTTGCAGCGTTTTTGTTTTCTTTTTATGCATGAAAAATTCAGAATGTTGGCAGGATAGATGCTTCATACATGTTTTGGTACTTTTTTTCATGCATTTTTTATACATTTTATCATGCTTTTAAATCCATTCAAGTGAATTAGTAAAATCCATTCATGTAAATGAGTAAAAAAAACTGCAACAAAGAAGCTGAAAAAAAATTGACATTCTTCCATTATTTTTCTCTTTTTCCACATAGAAAAAAAAGCCACCGAAAAAAAAACGTTGCAAAAAGGCAACGTGTGAACATATCCTAAGGGTTTCAGAGGAGGTTCTTGTACTTCATTTTTAGCAGTGTGATGGGTGGAGGATCTCGTCTGATGTGGTGCTGGGAGACGTCATCATGGAGGGATGATTCACATCTAGGGCTAAGAGAAAATACAAGTCAAAACTTAGACCATATCAGACTGGTCTCACCACCCGAAAATCTGCACTGGACCAGTTTGGGGCGACATTTCTTCACCTATGGATTCAGAATCTTGACTATTAAAGGGTTTATCCATCATCTCTCGCTTCTATATCATGAGCTAAGAGGAGTCTGGTGGGCATCATATATGCATCCCATTCTCTGGAAAACCTCCCGAATGTACTGGTTATGATCCAGACTAGAATGGGTGTGAATTTAATTCTAAGTCCCGTTTCAGTGGCCATAACAGTAGTCTGTGGCCGTTGGAATAGGAGAGGGCCTACTGCTTCTTGCCTGACGGTGTCCATGGACCTTCTTTTGATTTTTTTAGCCTGGCATAACACCATTATTGTGGCATGATGACCATGTGACATCATTCCAGGCCAGCCAATCAAAAGAAGATCTGCGGACACCATCGGTTAAGAGGCGTTACTCCATCTCCCATTCTACCGACCAACGTTCGAATCCATTTGCACCAATTCTAGTCCTGACATAGACATTGAAATTCGAATACAACATTTTAACATTGTCATGATCCAGACTGGGTTTTGAGTCCTGTTTTCCCTTTTTTCTAGTCTGGTAATGTCAAGAGTTAACCTTTCCTAGCCTCAGTCTTGGCTCAGGTTGGCTATTTATTGCCGCTACTTCCTGCAGGCGATGTCAGTTAAAGTTTTTGCATAGGGCTGCTGCAGCTGACTCCGATTGCTCTGATTTGTCCTGCTGCGCTTGTGGTCTGAACCCGTATCTCTGTTTTCCCCTATTCCCATCTTGACTCAATGTTTCCCTTCAGTGTGCGACTCCCTGGTTTTGACTTGGCTTGTACCCTGACCTGCTTCTGTCTTTTGTCTTCTGCCTTATCCTCTCCTGACCGTTACTGGTCCCCTGGCTTGTCTCTGACCGTGAGTTTGCTTATTCTTTAGTACTACGCTACAATCTAGGATTTGACCCGGTTTGTTGGATTATTCTGCTTCCTCTCATTGTAGCCTCGCTGCTGCACTGCAGGCCAGCTCTGTTTATGCTTCCATTCTACTGCAATCTAGTGGAACCTGCACCTACCTGCATTGCAGCAGCATGACAAACATACTCTTTCTGAAAGGGCTTAGTCCATGAATACTAAAACATGACTTTCCTCCAAAAACAGCATGTTACCCATTTACAGATTTTCTCTGGCATTCACTTCAAAGGAGCTGAGCTGCTGTTTTAGGAAGAAAGTGTCGTTGCTATTTTTCTCTTTCCGGAACAATCCTATTAAAGAAGCCAATGATCAATTATTAGATATTACACAGGTTGTCCTCACTGGTCAGCACCTGTATTTATGCCTTATTTAGGGATCTAGACATCTTACAGGAGGTTATATAAACCAGATTGGCCATATTAGCTACTGATTGGATGGGCTAAGGACACGCTATATGGCTGTTCATCGATTGGCGCCATGCAATACTACAGAAGAGGTCACTGTACAGGAAACTACTGGTGGCAGACAACCACCAATCGATCCATCCATCATCCATCATTGGATTGGCTTTTTCTCTTTGGTTTAGTGCCATTCAACCATAACCACCAAGACAATATTACAAAACAAAGCAAAATAAATTACCTGAGAAGGAAGTGAAGGACATTTTTCTCTTTTGATGCATTTTCCATCATACCATACCAAATCTTCGTCTTCACACGTGCAGCCTTGTACACATTCCCTCCCACATTTACTTTCGGGAAAGCAAAAGGATTCGCACGGAGCACAGTAATGCCAACTCTGGCCATCGGGACAGCTGGGAACTAGAATAATGACATTAACGTTATCCCCTTCACGCCTTGGCCATTTTTCAATTTTTCTTCCCCTTCTTCCAAGAGCCATAACTTTATTAGTTTTTACAGCCATATAGCCATATGAGGGCTATGGGTTGGACTTTTGAACGGCACCAATGGTTTTACCATGAAGACACAAAAGAGCATAGTAAAACCACAAACTCTCAGTTTCAAAAAATCACAGTAATCTGCAAGTGCTAGTAAAAAGATCTTAAAAAAAACAGGGTATTTGGTTGATACGCTTTTTGCAAAAAATGTATACTAAGCTGCTCCACGTCAAGGTATACCCATATAGAGCAGTCCTACCTGATGTATTCCTGTTTCCATAATGGTTTTACCATATACGGTACTGGAGAATGGGAACAAAATTTCAAGTGTGTCGAAATTACAAAAAACTGCAAATCCATAATTGTTTTTTATTTACCATATTCACTATATGATAAAACTGACCTGCCATTATGATTCTCCAGGTCGGTATGATTACGTAGATAACACACATGTATATTTTTTTTTACTAAAGTGATGAAACAAAAATAAGGAATGTGTAAGATAAGAAAAATTTCTTTTGTCGCCAATTTCAGTTTTTGGGATCTGGGGCAGGGTGATGGCTTATTTTTCGTGCCCTAAGTTGACGTTTTTACCGATACCATTTCAGGGTAGATACAATGTTATTGCATTTTATAGCAAAGTTGTGGTGAACAAAGAAAGAATTACGGTAATTCTGGCATTCTGATTTTTTTTCATTACACCGCTTACCGAGTGGATTAATTTATTTTATATTTTGATCGATCGGACTTTTACGAATGCATCGATACCAAATATGTTTGTTTTTTTTGTTTGTTTGTTTGTTTTTTATGGGGCAAAAGGGGAGTGAGTTAAAAATTTTGTGTTTTTTTTAAATATTTTTAATTTTTTTTAATTTTTACTTAGCGTGACTTAGCAAGTTAACAGGTGGAAAAAAAGAAAACTAAAATAACAAGAAAAGGAAAAAAAAAAAGTTAAAAAAGAAAAACAGTATAATTCTTACCAAAAGCGAATCTCTGTGGACAGGCAGATTTGTGGATACATCTCCCATAATATAGCAAAAAGTCGCCCTTACAAACACACCCCGTCCTGCACTTCTTTATACACCTTTGTCCTTGAACTGGGCAATAATCTTTACAAACTGAGCAATTTCTCCACACCATGTTACCCGGACATATTTTATCTAAAGAATGAAAGAAAATAGGATTCCGCAGGTCAGTACGAGTGCACAGATACCAAACATGTCTAGTTTATTTTTAATAAAAGCGGTAAAAAAAAAAATCCGAAATTTGTATGAAAAAAAAAGTTTTGCGCTTGTCGCCAATTTCCAAGACCAGTAGCGTCTCGATTATTCGGGATTTGGGGCTGATGAGAGCTTAGTTTTTACGCCCTGAGCTGACATTTGTATTGATACCATTTTGTGGCACATACGATGTTTTGATCACCTGTTGCGAAGGCCAAAAAAACCCATAATTCTTGGGTTTCGATTTTTTCTTGTTACGCCATTATCAGAGCAGATTAATTCTTTTTATAGATCTTTGATAGATTGGACATTATTGATACCAAATATTTTTTTTTCAATGGGGCAAAAGAGTGCTGATTTGAACTTTTGTGGTTTTTTTTAGTTTTTTACCTATTAGGTAATTTTTTTTGTCACTTTATTTAATAGTCCGCACTTGATAACTAATAAAACAGGAATGCAAAAAAAAAACAATAGTTTGTGACACGCACGCTTTGTGTACCTTATGGACACCTGGTCGGTACGCAGTTCCGTGAACCTCGGAACTTTGGTCACTTTTGGTGAAAGGCTAGAAAGCAAGAAATTCTTGGTCGTTACATATCCAAAATATAATGACAATAGGACTAATGTAACAGGTGTCCAAAGTCTCAGTACAATAGTTTGTGACGTACACACTTTGGAAGTCACTGAGCTATTTTTTTCTTTCTGCAATATTGTTGGCTCGTTTCTGCACGAACAATGAAACAAAAATGAATCTCTGAATTATTCTCCTTTCTTCACTTCCCATGCTAATTTTTCTCACCGTTGTAAAACACATACACAAATTCTCTAGTGTTGCGCTTTGAGCTGTTATGTCCTATCATTATACAGATACACAGTAAATGGCTGCTGCATTCCCTGCCTCTACTTTTATACAGGCTACGATGTTTGGTTTTGCGATACTATGTGATGTGATAGATAGATTGAGAAGCTCACTCGACCACGAGTATACACGGATACAATATATATTTTACCGCTGTTGCCATTCTTCCCTTTTCTGAAAACAAATATAATTACATGATTTCTTACCCTTCAGTGGGAGGTACGGGCACTGAGAAAGTGGAAAGCAATTGTCATTATGGAGGAAATATCCGAGAATTTTACATGTGCATCCTTCCTTGCATTCACTGCTACAAATATTTCTTGCAATGGGACATTCTGACCAGCACCCTGTACAGTTATATACTTCAGCGTCAGGAGGGCAGGTTATGGTGGAATCTGGTTACAAAACAATGGTAAATGCAAGGGTTATATCCACTTCAGAAACTAAGCTTTTACTATTACAATGCATCTAAATTAAAAAATGAAGTTTGGAAAGAAAAAACGAAATTAAAAACTAAATAAAATATGAAGTAGTTGGATATGCATAACTAAAGGTGAAGATGAGGTGCCAAAAGAAGTCTACAGGTCATTGGGTGAAGAAGTGATTCCAATGAAGGTCTCAAGTCTTTGGATCAAGGAGTTATGCCAATAAATGTATCCAGGTTCTTGGGTAAAGAAGTGGTGTCAATGAAAGTCTCCAGGTCCTTGGGTAAAGAAGTGGTGTAAACGAAAGTCTCCAGGTCCTTGGGTAAAGAACTGGTGTAAATGAAAGTCTCCAGGTCTTTGGATGATGAATTGGTGTCAACAAAAGTCTCCAGGTACTTAAGGGAATAAGTAATACTAATTAAATTATCCAGGTCCTTGGATGAACAAGGGAATAAGTTATGCCAATGAAAGTCTCCAGGTTAAAAAAAGTAATGCAAATAAAAGTCTTCAGGTCCTTAAGTGAAGAAGTGATGTCAATGGAATTCTCAATGTCCGTGGGAAAACAAGTGATGCCAATAAAAATCTCCAGGATTTTGGATGAAGAAGTGATGCTAATGAAAGTCTCCAGGTACTTGGGTGAATAAGTAAAGCTACTGAAATTCTCCATGCCTGTGGGTAAACAAGTGCTGCCAATAAAAATATCCATGATTTTGGATGAAGAAGTGATGCCAATAAAAGTCTCTCGCTTATTGCGTGAAAAAGTGATGCAAGTAAAAATCTCCAGGTCCTTATGTGAAGAAGTGATGCCAATGAAATTCTCCAGGTCCTTGGGTGAAAAAGTGGTATAAAATGAAAATCTCCAGGTCCTTGGGTGAAGAAGTGGTGTCAAGTAAAGTCTCCAGGTCCTCGAGTGAAGAAATGGTGTCGATGAAAGTCTCCAGGTCCTTGGGTGAAGAAGTGATGCCAATGAAAATCTACAGGTCCTTGGGTGAAGAAGTGGTGTAAAAAAAGTCTACAGGTCTTTGGGTGAATAAGCGGTGTCAATTAAAGTCTCCAGGTCCTTGGGTGAAGAAGTGGTACAAATGAAAATCTCCAGATTATTGGTTGAAGAAGTGGTGTCAATTAAAGTCTCCTGGTCCTTGGGTGAAGAAATGAAAGCATCCAGGTCTTTAGGTAAAAATGTGGTGTTAATGAAAGACTCCAGGTTCTTTGCTTAAGAAGTTTCCAGGTCCTTGGGTGAGTTATTCTAATGAAAGTATCCATGTCCTTGGGTGAGGAAGTGGTGTCAATGAAATTCTCTGGTTCATTGGCTGCAGAAATAATGTGTTTGAAAGTCTCTGCATCTTTGAAAGTTTGAATAAAGCCGTGGTTTCAATGAGTATCTCTGGTTCTTTAGATAAAGCAGTGATGTCGAAGAAAAGCTACGTCTTCTTAGGAGAAGCAGTGGTGTCAATAAAAGTTTCAGGTTTCTTGGGTAAAGGAGTGATGTCCACAAAAGTCTTTTTCTCTTTGGGTGGTGCAGTGATGTCAATGAATGTCAACATTTTTGTCTAAGGCATTGGTTTCAATTATACTCTCTGGTTCCTTGGTCGAAGCAGTGATGTCTAAAGAAGTCTCTGTCTCCTTAGAAAAAGCAGTGATACTAATGAAATTTTCTGGTTCGTTAGGTGAAGTAGTGATGTCAATAAAAGTCTAGGATTTCTTAGGTGAATCGATAGTGTTAATGAAGGTCTTTTGCGTTCTGGGTGAAACAGTGGTGTCACCTGAACTCACAAACATGAGCCATCACCAGTGGAAGCAAGGAGAGAAGCTTTGATCTTGGGCAATGGTCATGGTATAGTGAAGCTATGGGGATAAGTAGGTGAGCATGTGTTATTTGTTTACTCTTAAACCACCCTGGGCTTGATCTTAAAATAAAAAGGGATGACTAAACCTTCGTAAAAGACAGATGTTGGGCTATCACAGAACACAATCCCCCATGGCGCACATAGAAAATAGGTCCGGTGGAGCTCTTTTCCAGTCCCTCTCGGTCACAGTCCATCCTCCTCTACTTCAAAAAGATATGTGGTACAAGAAGCAGAGGCCCGGGTGTACAGTGATTAGGCCGGCCATACTCACTATTATCAGAAGGTGTCTCATTCTGGCCTGTAGTCGGTGCTGGTGTGCTATTCTCCACTGCAGGAAGTAGAAAAAAACAACATAAAACATCATCATTCACTAAGTAGAAAATATAGGATGGGGGAAAAGAGATCGCAAACCCCAAGCCTTAATCCAAACCAACTGCCACCACCTCCCCCACCTACTAAAGGAGTCGCTAATCGACACATTGGCCAAATAGTAATGGTGATTGGTGGATCTACACAGCTTAGGAACCTTTAACGCTGGACTTTCACGTGCCCCAAAAAGACAAAAGAATTGATCAATTTAGTAGAAGAAGATGAAAGAAGACAATAATAATTTCTCAGGCACTAGCCGCTCCCTTGTAACTACAGAAAACCTAGGAACCACACGGCAGTCATAGAATCCAGCAATTATTAACGCTTTATTATAAACAAAAGAAGATCAAACAAAGTATACCAAACAGACAGACACAATGGGGCTAAAAAAAGATGACACAGGACGTCATCAGCATCAAGCCAAGCCCAAGGTCAGGTGTGTCCCGGGAAAGGGTAATAGCATACCGGCGGTCCACAAAATCCAAAGGTGCAAAGTGCGATAATAATAGTTGTCACCGACATATATAGCTTGTGATAACCATGCAAACAATCAAAGGATAATCCAATTCATATATTTCATAGCTATAGTGCCAGCGAATCAAGTACTAACATCAATACATGGATGCTTATTACCTAGTATTGATGGCAGAAACCGCACCCCGACGCGCGTTTCGGTATGGTACCTTCCTCAAGGGGCGCATAGATGCAGAGGGGCATGGAGAATAAATAGAGATGCATGGACAGCATGGTGCAGCCCCGCATTACCTAACGTCCGCCTGGTCCCAGCACGCCGGGCGGCCGAAAGCCGGAAACACGTCGGGCCCCACGTGACCCGGGAGTCGGCGCGCAGCCAATGGGAACCAAGCAGGACGAGGTGCAGCCGGCGCATGCTCCGTAAATGATGAAATATATCGCTGCCATGTTTAACAAGGGCATAGATAATGGCATTGGTGCGGGGAATATCCTACAAAAAAAATAGCAAAAGCCACGCTAGTTATAATAATAATAATTATGACTGAAAACTCATAAATGGCCTAAATATTGTGACCCTTTCCTAAGATCTGTTTTATCTTTAGGTCACAGTTTATGTGCACTGTCAATGATCGGACTCGTCTTCTTCAAGGGGGCAATCGGTTGGAGGAATACAACACACTTCATAAGAAGCCACAAAGACCTCTGTAAGAGCCATCAAGACTTGTGTCAACCAAATCCAACTCAACGCGTGCAGCACTGGTGCAAAGTGCATGAAGACGTAAAAGATAACGTTGTTTGACTGGAAGAGACCGGAGTTGTAGGGAACCAGATAGAGACTTGCGGGAACTAAACAAACGAGTGATGAATTCACCGCACTATTCATTGATTCTCCCGATTATTACAGTACAGAGAGAACACCGACCATGATAAAGCACGTCGGAATCGCGGTGGATACATTTGATTATTATTTCATTTGTTTTCCAAATTCAAGCAAATAATTCTAATTTCAGCTGATTCACTCATGCCAATCCATGGACTAAAAGTACGGTGCTAAATTAGGAAGGTGGTGATGAATCTACCCTCCGAACCGTAAGTGTAAGATAAAGGAGGATCATGCACAGTAACTATAATTAAGTCAGAATTATTGATAGTTATAAGTTTAATTACACTTTGTGTTGGATCTTACGTGAGAGAATGTAAGAAAGGGCACAGGGGAGACCTGAAAGAGAAATCATTGTATATCCATCATTACATTTACAGATAGATAGATAGAAAGATAGATAATAGATAGATAATAGATAGATAGATAGATAACAGATAGATAAACAATAGAAAGATAATAGATAGATGATAGATAGATAATAGATGATAGATAATAGATAGATAGATGATAGATAGATAGATAGATAGATAGATAGATAACAGATAGATAAACAATAGAAAGATAATAGATAGATGATAGATAGATAATAGATATATAGATAATAGACAGGTAGATAATAATAAATAGATAATAGATAGCAATAGATAAATGATAGATAGATAGATAGATAATAGATTGATAATAGATAGAAAATAGATAGATGATAGAAAGATAATAGATAATAGATAGATAATGGATAATAGATAAATAATAGATAATAGATAGATGATAATAATAAATAGATAATAGATAGATAATGGATAGATAATAGATAGATAATAGATAGATAATAGATTGATAGTAGATAGATAGATAGATAGATAGATACCGTAATACATAGATAATTGATAGTTAATAAATAGATAAATAGATATATAATAGATATATAATAGATAAATGATTGATAGATAGATAGATAGATATATAATAGATAAATGATAGATAGATAGATAGATAGATAATAGATATATAATAGATAGATAGATAGATAGATAGATAGATAGATAGATAGATAATAGATATATAATAGATAGATAGATAGATAGATAGATAGATACATAGATAGATAGATAGATAATAGATAGATAGATAGATAGATAATAGATATATAATAGATAGATAGATAGATAGATAGATAGATAGATAGATAGATAGATAGATAGATAGATAATAGAATGATAATAGATAATAGACAGATAATAGATTGATAATAGATAATAGATAGATAGATGATAAATAGATGATAGATGATAGATAAACAAATAATAGATGGATAACAGATAGATAATAGATAGATAGATAGATAGATAATAGATAGATAGATAGATAATAGATATATAATAGATAGATAGATAATAGATAGATAGATAGATAATAGATTGATAATAGACAGATAATAGATTGATAATAGATAGATAGATAATAGATATATAATAGATAGATAGATAATAGATTGATAATAGACAGATAATAGATTGATAATAGATAATAGATAGATAGATGATAAATAGATGATAGATGATAGATAAACAAATAATAGATGGATAACAGATAGATAGATAATAGATAGATGATAGATACAAGATAAATTGATAGATAATAGATAGATAGATTATAGATGAATGGATATTAGATAAATAGATAAAATGTATTTTCCAATGATTATATACCATAGCAGAACATATAGAATATCTCTCTTACCAACAATTACAAGGCAACCAGAGAATATCCATTTCATTGTTACTTTTTCCTACAAATTATAAAGATATTATATCTAAGGAGGAGGCAGTGTTACTTTGCACATATCCATCATTAGTATTAATAATACCAGATAAATCATTCCTATGAAGAGACTATCTTTTCAGTTAGCTATTGAAAGGTATCAACCAAGGCGATCTCTCAGTTGTGATTATTTTAGTGTTATGTTGTTTTTGGCATTTTTTTCTTTAGCCTTTCATTCCCTTCGCCTAACGATTGCTTCAGATGCTAGAAAAGTAATAAATATTGTATTACATTGCAACACAGATTAGACCTGACAAGACGCGACGCAATGCTTGGAAATAATTATGTATCACTGTCATAAGTTATATAATGAATCGAAACACAAGAACACAAAACGAATCTATGGCCCCTGAAACACGTCTATTCAACCATAGCAAAAATTAAAAAAAATGATAAGAAACTAAAAGTGATGTAAAGAATAACGTTGCTGTCATCATTGATAGTTTTTTTCCTAAATACATTTCCAAATAAATCGGAGGATTCCATTAAATGTATCAGTTTATCCCCATTTATTGATCCTGCTTTCCTGCATAGTGGTGGCAGGAGAGACGGGCGAGGACTGCACTTACCTTCAGTAACTTTCTCGGCAGCACTGATTACGATGACGCCTCATTTCAGGTTTATCCGTGAGTTCCTATTACTGATTGCAGGTTAATTTGCCTCTTGTTACATTCTGTATTGTTTGCGAGTTTCATTATTTCTCGCACCTGTTCGAACAATGGAACTTTTAACGGCTCATTTTTTCTGAAACTTTAAAAAGACTTTGACATTTTTTTTTTAATTGAAGATAATGAACCATTATCCAATGTTTGTTAGTGGGACAAGTATGTTAACCCTTCCGAAATGTCGAAAGATTAGACGTAAGCAGATCATGAGACACAGTATTGACTCGGCGCTGTTTTATAGGGAGGAAAGGTCTAAAATTTCTCCAACATGTACCAAAAAGTCTAAGGCGGGTGTGGGAAAAGAATTCTGCAAAGTAAGAAGATCCCAAATATAGAGGTATAAATAGTTTATTTTTATCAATTAAGAAAATGCAAAGTGAACAAAGAAAAGAGAAATGTAAATCAATATATTAATATTTTGTGTGACTGCCCGTCGCCTTCAAAACAGCATCAATTCTTCTAGGTACTTGTACGTTCAAGAGGATTGATATTCACCTTCCATTTACTTTCTGTAACTGCAGATCTATATGGTGGGGCTTTTCCATCCAGGATTGATCTCTCTATGGTGGGGCTTTTCCATCCAGGACTGATCTCTCTATGGTGGGGTTTTTCCATCCAGGATTGATCTCTCTATGGTGGGGCTTTTCCATCCAGGACTGATCTCTCTATGGTGGGGTTTTTCTATCCAGGACTGATCTCTCTATGGTGGGGCTTTTCCATCCAGGACTGATCTCTCTATGGTGGGGCTTTTCCATCCAGGACTGATCTCTCTATGGTGGGGCTTTTCCATCCAGGACTGATCTCTCTATGGTGGGGTTTTTCTATCCAGGACTGATCTCTCTATGGTGGGGCTTTTCCATCCAGGACTGATCTCTCTATGGTGGGGCTTTTCCATCCAGGACTAATCTCTCTATGGTGGGGTTTTTCTATCCAGGACTGATCTCTCTATGGTGGGGCTTTTCCATCCAGGACTGATCTCTCTATGGTGGGGCTTTTCCATCCAGGACTAATCTCTCTATGGTGGGGTTTTTCTATTCAGGACTGATCTCTCTATGGTGGGGCTTTTCCATCCAGGACTGATCTGTCTATGGTGGGGCTTTTCCATCCAGGACTGATCTCTCTATGGTGGGGCTTTTCCATCCAGGACTGATCTCTCTATGGTGGGGCTTTTCCATCCAGGACTGATCTCTCTATGGTGGGGCTTTTCCATCCAGGACTGATCTCTCTATGGTGGGGTTTTTCTATTCAGGACTGATCTTTCTATGGTGGGGCTTTTCCATCCAGGACTGATCTTTCTATGGTGGGGCTTTTCCATCCAGGACTGATCTCTCTATGGTGGGGCTTTTCCATCCAGGACTGATCTCTCTATGGTGGGGCTGTTCCATCCAGGATTGATCTCTCTACAGTGAGGCTTTTCCATCCAGGACTGATCTCTCTATGGTGGGGCTTTTCCATCCAGGACTGATCTGTCTATGGTGGGGCTTTTCCATCCAGGACTGATCTCTCTATGGTGGGGCTTTTCCATCCAGGACTGATCTCTCTATGGTGGGGCTTTTCCATCCAGGACTGATCTCTCTACAGTGAGGCTTTTCCATCCAGGACTGATCTCTCTATGGTGCGGCTTTAACATCCAGGACTGATCTCTCTATGGTGGGGCTTTTCCATCCAGGACTGATCTCTCTATGGTGAGGCTTTTCCATCCAGGACTGATCTGTCTATGGTGGGGCTTTTCCATCCAGGACTGATCTGTCTATGGTGGGGCTTTTCCATCCAGGACTGATCTCTCTATGGTGGGGCTTTCCCATCCAGGACTGATCTCTCTATGGTGGGGCTTTTCCATCCAGGACTGATCTGTCTATGGTGGGGCTTTTCCATCCAGGACTGATCTGTCTATGGTGGGGTTTTTCCATCCATCAGAGACTATGTGTCTATGAAAGATGCTTTGATGAAAACAAAAATTACTTCTGTGCAAACAGACCTCATTTTGGTTTCTGGTTCCCATAGAAAACCTTTTATTACCTGGTCACTGTAGCGGTCCTGGCTTCAAAAGGAACTTGAATTATTAGCTTTACCTATCCTAATTATTTTTCCTTACCTCCTAGCTTTACATCATTTTCCCTCTGCCAAATGTATGTCCTAAGAGGTCTAGTTCAAAGAGTTTATGTAAGCTCTTGTCCCAGATATTCTATGTAAGAGTGACATCCCCAGATGTCTTATGGAATTTAACTTTTCTATGATATTGGGTCTGATCTTTCTATGTTGGGGATTTTCCATCAAGGGCTGATTTTTCTACAGTGAGACTTTTCCGTAAAGGTTGATTTTTCTATGGTGGGGCATTTCTTTCAGAACTGAGCTCTCTGTGTTGGGGCTTTTCCATCCAGGGCTGATCTCTCAATCTAGGGACTTTCCTTCCAAAGCTGATCTTTCTATGGTGAGGCTTTTCTACCCAGTACTAATCTTTCTATTGTGGAGCTTTTCCTTCTAGGGCTGATCTTTCTTGGTTGGAGCTATTGCTTCCAGGGCTGTTATCTTTATGTTAGGGCTTTTCCTTCGAGGGCTGATCTCTCTATGTCAGAGCTTTTCCATCCAGGGTTGATCTCTCTATGGTGAGGCTTTTCCACCCAGGACTGATCTCTCTATGGTGGGGCTTTTCCATCCAGGGTTGATCTCTCTATGGTGAGGCTTTTCCTTTGAGGACTGATCTCTATATGTTAGGCTTTTCCTTCCAGGGCAGATCTACAGTACCTAGGGTGGGGTTTTCTTTCCAGGGCTCACCGCTGTACGGAGAGGCTTTTCTTTCAAGGACGGATCTTTCTATGTTGGGGCTTTTCCTTCCAGGGCTAATCTATCTATATTGGGGCTTTTCTTCCAGTACTGATCTCACTATGATGGGACTTTCCTTCCAGGACTGATATCTCTATGGTGCGGCTTTTCCTTCCAGGACTGATCTCTCTATGGTGGGGCTTTTCCTTCTAGGACTGATCTCTCTATGGTGGGACTTTTCCTTGTAGGACTGATCTCTCTATGGTGGGGCTTTTACTTCCAGGACTGATCTCTCTATGATGGGGCTTTTACTTCCAGGACTGATCTCTCTATGGTGGGACTTTTCCTTCTAGGACTGATCTCTCTATGGTGGGGCTTTTCCATGTAGGACTGATCTCTCTATATTGGGGCTTTTCTTCCAGTACTGATCTCACTATGATGGGACTTTCCTTCCAGGACTGATATCTCTATGGTGCGGCTTGTCCTTCCAGGACTGATCTTTCTATGGTGGGGCTTTTCCTTCTAGGACTGATCTCTCTATGGTGGGACTTTTCCTTCTAGGACTGATCTCTCTATGGTGGGGCTTTTACTTCCAGGACTGATCTCTCTATGATGGGGCTTTTACTTCCAGGACTGATCTCTCTATGGTGGGACTTTTCCTTCTGGGACTGATCTCACTATGGTGGGGCTTTTCCTTCCAGGACTGATCTCTCTATGGTGGGACTTTTCCTTCTAGGACTGATCTCTCTATGGTGGGGCTTTTACTTCCAGGACTGATCTCTCTATGATGGGGCTTTTACTTCCTGGACTGATCTCACTATGATGGGACTTTTCCTTCTGGGACTGATCTCACTATGGTGGGGCTTTTCCTTCCAGGACTGATCTCTCTATGGTGGGCTTTTCCTTCCAGGACTGATCTCTCTATGGTGGGACTTTTCCTTCTAGGACTGATCTCTCTCTGGTGGGATTTTTTCTTCCAGGACTGATCTCTCTATGGTGGGCTTTTCCTTCCAGGACTGATCTCTCTATGGTGGGACTTTTCCTTGTAGGACTGATCTCTCTATGGTGGGGCTTTTACTTCCAGGACTGATCTCTCTATGGTGGGACTTTTCCTTCTAGGACTGATCTCTCTATGGTGAGGCTTTTCCTTGTAGGACTGATCTCTCTATGATGGGGCTTTTCCTTTCAGGACTGATCTCTCTATGGTGGGCTTTTCCTTCCAGGACTGATCTCTCTATGGTGGGACTTTTCCTTCTAGGACAGATCTCTCTATGGTGGGGCTTTTTCTTCCAGGACTGATCTCTCTATGGTGGGCTTTTCCTTCCAGGACTGATCTCTCTATGGTGGGGCTTTTAGTTCCAGGACTGATCTCTCTATGATGGGGCTTTTACTTCCTGGACTGATCTCTCTATGGTGGGGCTTTTCCTTCTAGGACTGATCTCTCTATGGTGAGGCTTTTCCTTCCAGGACTGATCTCTCTCTGGTGGGGCTTTTCCTTCTAGGACTGATCTCTCTCTGGTGGGGCTTTTCCTTCTAGGACTAATCTTTCTATGGTGGGACTTTTCCTTCTACGACTGATCTCTCTATGGTGGGGCTTTTCCTTCCAGGACTGATCTCTCTATGGTGGAGCTTTTTCTTCCAGGACTGATCTCTCTATGGTGGGGCTTTTCCTTACAGGACTGATCTCTCTCTGGTGGGGCTTTTCCTTCTAGGACTAATCTTTCTATGGTGGGACTTTTCCTTCTACGACTGATCTCTCTATGGTGGGGCTTTTCCTTCCAGGACTGATCTCTCTATGGTGGAGCTTTTTCTTCCAGGACTGATCTCTCTATGGTGGGGCTTTTCCTTACAGGACTGATCTCTCTATGGTGGGGCTTTTCCTTCTAGGACTAATCTTTCTAAGGTTGGAACTTTTCCTTCTAGGATGATCTCTCTATGGTGGGGCTTTTCCTTCCAGGACTGATCTCTCTATGGTGGGACTTTTCCTTCTAGGACTGATCTCTCTATGGTGAGGTTTTTCCTTCCATGGCTGATCTCTCTATGGTAAGACTTTTCCTTACAGGACTGATCTCTCTATGGTGAGGTTTTTCCTTCCATGGCTGATCTCTCTATGGGTAGGACTTTCCCATCCCTTATATTGGCTCACAATGCATTTTACCTTAAGTCCTGTACCATCAAAAGCACAAATGTAACGGGACCAACTGGGACTGGCCTCCCTCTCTCCAATGGCCCAGTTAAGCCTTCAGGGATATCACTATGAGATCTATAACACTGTGTCACACACATTAATTTTCATTACTTAATTCATTAGAAGACTCTTTATATCTTTATATAAAGGTTTATTGTTAATTGTCATTTGACCTTTGTAAAACAAATATTACATAAAAAATGAAGGATTTTGAAAATATTCTTCACATTGTAGCTTACAATCTTTTATTAAACGGATGAGGAGGTCTCATAAATTAGAAAGAAAGGGTCTACTCCTTTTCGGAAACAGTGCCACTCGTATACAGAGGCTTGGTCTGGTATTGCAATTCCACTTAATAGTCTATAGATGGGATAGCTGTTGTTTCTTAAAATTCTTTTTCTGGCTGATGAGCAAAATAAATCCTTTTATGACCAGGCAGTGTCATTGGAAAGTAATCTGGGGGCACTTAGTCTTCTTCACACATCGTGGTTCGATTTCATTTGACAGAACATAGTCTGGGATACATACACATCGCGGCATGCATTTTTCACCCTCCTGATATTTGATTCCCAGGGTTTCGCAGGTTTCCTGGGGAGTCTTGGTGCATTCAACAAAAGTCATGTATGGTGGACAGTTGACCTTACAGGAGGATATAGGGACGCAGTTGTCGTAATTTTCAGAATCATAGACATATCCTTCTATACAGTGACACTGAGTGGTGCAGGACTTCTTACAAGATGTAGCATTGAGATTGTCACAAGTGTTGTAGCAGAGGGGTTTGCACTCGTAGATGCTGTTTCTTGGGCATCGAATACCTAGGGGAGTGATAAACCAATAACTGTTTGCAAAACTAAGCCAATGGCAGTAAAAACTGGAGATAAGTAATGGCGAAGAGTTAAAAACATAGGATGGGTCTTGTGAAGTCAACCCATATTTCATCGATCCTATTAGGGCATATGTATGTCATAGATTAGATGCCTCAACTGCTATTCACTGGGGAACATAACCAACTTCTACTCTTGAAAACCAAGCCTATCCAACAAATAACCAACATTTAGCACCAAAGTTCTCCTATAGCGGATATATATGGCTAAGGGCACCTTCACCCGCAAATACCAGTTGGTCACCCAAGTTTCGGAAGCCAAATACAGAGAGATCGTGAGCTGACATCAACTAATCAAGAGTTGAGAAACCCTTAGATATTTACAACCAGAAAATCTTTTATGATATCGAGGATTTCTCCCCGGTTTCTAAACTGGTTTTCCATGATGACTTTGACCCTTGGATAGGTTGTTGCTATCAGAACAAGTCCTGGTTCAGCTTCGATCAGTGGCCACCACAGACCCTTCGATCTAGAGTTGGACCTCCAATAGTTCTTAGCAAATCCCCTATGAGAGTGTTACGGTTTTGTAGAAGAATGATCTGTCCATTATAATGTCAGCATTGCATAAATGATCCAGTTGTCTTATCATTTTCTATAATTGGACAGTTATACGATACTCTCAATACCATGTTTGGCTACAAAATTCTGTCCCGGGCACGTTCAATCTTAGGCTTCATGAGAAGGTGCGGTGGATTACATAGTGATCACTTACTTGTAGCTGTATTCCGCTCAATCAGACACAAAAAACATACTGAAAATAACACGAAAAATAATATTAATGCAAAACAGTAATTCTGATATACACGAGACACAATGAGGGAAGGCTGGGAGGTCACTTAATGGAAATGGTGCATTATTTGGCCATTCTATGACTCACCTGCCACCATCAGCCCCAGGAGGTTCTTGGAAGCCATGTTCTTAAGATTTAGACCAGAAGCTGGAAGGGAAAATACAGAATTTGAAAGCAAAATTAATAAATAAAAAAGGAGGGATAATAAAGAAAAGTAGGAGTGGAAGAACAGGAGAAAAAAGTGGAAAAATAGAAGAATAAAGGGAAACAATGAGAAAAAAGAGGAGGAAAAAAAGAATATAATAGAAAGAGAACAAGAGGAGGGGGAGAAAAATATGGGAATGGAGATGAAAAAGAAGAAGACGAGTAAAAGACAAGAATGAGGAAAAGAAAAGGAAGAAGGAGAGGAGGAGGTAAAAATTAAAGAGTAGATAAAGGGTGGAAGAAGAGGGAGAGGAGGGGAATGAGGATGAGGAAAAGGAAACAAAAATTAAAAATGAGGGTGAAAAAGAGTATTAGAAGAGGAAGAAAAAGAGAAGAATGAAAACATCCTATCTCATCCTCCGGTTGAACTTGATAGACATAAGTCTGTTTGAAAAAAAATGTAATAATGAAAAGCAATAGGAGAAAAAAGAAGAGGAAAAAGTAAAAATGAGAAAAAGGAAAGAGCAAAAAGGGAAGGGAGAAAAAAGAGGGAGGAGAGGAGAAGGAAATAGGGAATCAATGAAGAGAACAAGAAAGAAAAGTAGTGGGGAGAGGAGGAAGAAGAAACAGAAAAGAGGATTAGGAGGTAGGGAAAGTTGAGGAAGAGAAGAAGAGGAAGGAAGAGAAGTGGGTATTAAATGATGACGCAAAAAAGGAAGGAGGAGAAGAAGTACAGGGAGAAGAAGGAAGAGGAGGAAGAAAGAGAAGAAAGGAAAAGGGGAGCTAAGCATAGGTGAAAGAAAGACAGAACGAAACCAGAAAAGTGAAGGAAAAGGAAGAGGATGAAAAAGAAGAAAGGAAAAAGAAGGATGAAATAAAGAAGGATAAAAAGGAAAGGCTGGAGAAAAATAGCAAAAGAGAGAAATCAACGGAAAAGGAAAGGCAGGAGAAAAATAACAAAAGAGAAAAAACAATGGAAAAGGAAAGGCAGGAGAAAAATAACAAAAGAGAGGAAACAATGGAAAAGGAAAGGCAGGAGAAAAATAAAAAAAGAAAGAAAACAATGGAAAAGGAAAGGCAGGAGAAAAATAACAAAAGAGAGAAAGCAATGGAAAAGGAAAGGCAGTAGAAAAATAACAAAAGAGAGAAAACAATGGAAAAGGAAAGGCAGGAGAAAAATAACAAAAGAGAGAAAACGATGGAAAAGGAAAGGCAGGAGAAAAATAACAAAAGAGAAAACAACGGAAAAGGAAAGGCAGGAGAAAAATAACAAAAGAGAAAACAACGGAAAAGGAAAGGCAGGAGAAAAATAACAAAAGAGAGAAAACAATTGAAAAGAAAAGAAGAGAAAAATGATTGGAAGCAGATAGGAAAAGAGAAGAGAAAAATAGAAGAGTTAGCAGGAAAGAAAGAAGAATTAACGGGCACAAAAAAAACAAAGAGAAGAATAAATGAACAAAATAAAATCGAGAAGACGAGGAAAAGGAAAGAGAAGTAGTACCGTAGATAAGAGATGTTTAAAAATGGAAGAAAACAGTGAAAAAGAAGGAGAAAAGGAGAAGGTAAAAAAATAAAGAGCAGGTAGAAAAGCTGAAGCAGAATGAGAAGAATGAAAAAGGGCGACAGTGAAGGAGCAGAGGTGACATTCAGTGCCTGAAAGCTGCAGATCTCAGGGAAAGCAGAGGACAATGTGAGGAGCACAGTCCTACCTGGCAGGAGATGGCTCGGCCGTGGTGAGGAGCCTCTCTGCTTCGTCTTATATAGGAGCCGCTCATAGGGAATTACGGTCACAGATTGCGGTAGAGGAACGTTAGGTGAGGACTTGTTGCTTCATCTGGGAGTTGCGTCATCACAGAGGACAACAATCACACAGTTTACATTGTTTATGTTCTTCTCAATGTTTGCATTAATCCAGAAGCTTCCGGAACAGCAGCAATGTCCATGACGAGTTCTTCCTGTTAGCGGCCGCTCACGGCTCGATGTCGTAATAGAGCTGATGAAGGTCAGCGCATCATCTGCCATTGGGAAACCTTCTTTACTTTGGATTTTAGAGGATTTTTCCAGGTTATAAAATAAGTGAAACAATTTTCCAATATAATTTATGTATCAGTTTATTTGCAGTTTATAAGATCCTTATTTGCTTTCATTAACCCTTTGCATAAACATATTGAGCTACAACCGATCATTTTAGGTCAAATTATAAAAAAAAAAAAATTGGAAATATTAGTTCGGGTATACTGTACATTGTCACTGCAAGGTGAAGGCGTAATGGTAAGTAATGGCACCCGGCGCTCAGATGTGGTAAACTTCAGATAGATAGGATGGCTAATAGCAGTATTTCATGCAGTGTGTGGAATAGAGCTAGAGAGGGCAGCATGGCGGCTCAGTGGTTAGCACAGCACTGTGCATAAGGCAGCTCAGTGGTTAATTCAGTAATATACATAAAGCGGCAATGTGGCTCAGTGGTTAACACAGCACTATACATAAGGCCGCTCAGTGGTTAATTCAGTAATATACATAAAGCAGCAATGTGGCTCAGTGGTTAACACAGCACTATACATAAAGCCGCTCAGTGGTTAGCACAGTAATATACATAAAGCGGCAATGTGGCTCAGTGGTTAACACAGCACTATACATAAAGCCGCTCAGTGGTTAGCACAGTAATATACATAAAGCGGCAATGTGGCTCAGTGGTTAACACAGCACTATACATAAGGCCGCTCAGTGGTTAGCACAGTAATGTACATAAAGCAGCAATGTTGCTCAGTGGTTAACACAGCACTATACATAAGGCAGCTCAGTGGTTAATTCAGTAATATACATAAAGCAGCAATGTGGCTCAGTGGTTAACACAGCACTATACATAAGGCCGCTCAGTGGTTAGCACAGTAATGTACATAAAGCGGCAATGTTGCTCAGTGGTTAACACAGCACTATACATAAGGCCGCTCAGTGGTTAGCACAGTAATATACATAAAGCAGCAATGTGGCTCAGTGGTTAACACAAGCACTATACATAAGGCCGCTCAGTGGTTAGCACAGTAATATACATAAAGCGGCAATGTTGCTCAGTGGTTAACACAGCACTATACATAAGGCCGCTCAGTGGTTAGCACAGTAATATACATAAAGCAGCAATGTGGCTCAGTGGTTAACACAGCACTATACATAAGGCCGCTCAGTGGTTAATTCAGTAATATACATAAAGCAGCAATGTGGCTCAGTGGTTAACACAGCACTATACATAAAGCCGCTCAGTGGTTAGCACAGTAATATACATAAAGCGGCAATGTGGCTCAGTGGTTAACACAGCACTATACATAAAGCCGCTCAGTGGTTAGCACAGTAATATACATAAAGCGGCAATGTGGCTCAGTGGTTAACACAGCACTATACATAAGGCAGCTCAGTGGTTAATTCAGTAATATACATAAAGCAGCAATGTGGCTCAGTGGTTAACACAGCACTATACATAAGGCCGCTCAGTGGTTAGCACAGTAATATACATAAAGCGGCAATGTTGCTCAGTGGTTAACACAGCACTATACATAAGGCCGCTCAGTGGTTAGCACAGTAATATACATAAAGCAGCAATGTGGCTCAGTGGTTAACACAAGCACTATACATAAGGCCGCTCAGTGGTTAGCACAGTAATATACATAAAGCGGCAATGTTGCTCAGTGGTTAACACAGCACTATACATAAGGCCGCTCAGTGGTTAGCACAGTAATATACATAAAGCAGCAATGTGGCTCAGTGGTTAACACAAGCACTATACATAAGGCCGCTCAGTGGTTAGCACAGTAATATACATAAAGCGGCAATGTGGCTCAGTGGTTAACACAGCACTTTACATAAGGCCGCTCAGTGGTTAGCACAGTAATATACATAAAGCGGCAATGTGGCTCAGTGGTTAACACAGCACTATACATAAAGCCGCTCAGTGGTTAGCACAGTAATATACATAAAGCGGCAATGTGGCTCAGTGGTTAACACAGTAATATACATAAAGCGGCAATGTGGCTCAGTGTTAACACAGCACTTTACATAAGGCAGCTCAGTGGTTAATTCAGTAATATACATAAAGCAGCAATGTGGCTCAGTGGTTAACACAGCACTATACATAAGGCCGCTCAGTGGTTAATTCAGTAATATACATAAAGCAGCAATGTGGCTCAGTGGTTAACACAGCACTATACATAAAGCCGCTCAGTGGTTAGCACAGTAATATACATAAAGCGGCAATGTGGCTCAGTGGTTAACACAGCACTATACATAAAGCCGCTCAGTGGTTAGCACAGTAATATACATAAAGCGGCAATGTGGCTCAGTGGTTAACACAGCACTATACATAAGGCAGCTCAGTGGTTAGCACAGTAATATACATAAAGCGGCAATGTTGCTCAGTGGTTAACACAGCACTATACATAAGGCCGCTCAGTGGTTAGCACAGTAATATACATAAAGCAGCAATGTGGCTCAGTGGTTAACACAAGCACTATACATAAGGCCGCTCAGTGGTTAGCACAGTAATATACATAAAGCGGCAATGTTGCTCAGTGGTTAACACAGCACTATACATAAGGCCGCTCAGTGGTTAGCACAGTAATATACATAAAGCAGCAATGTGGCTCAGTGGTTAACACAAGCACTATACATAAGGCCGCTCAGTGGTTAGCACAGTAATATACATAAAGCGGCAATGTGGCTCAGTGGTTAACACAGCACTTTACATAAGGCCGCTCAGTGGTTAGCACAGTAATATACATAAAGCGGCAATGTGGCTCAGTGGTTAACACAGCACTATACATAAAGCCGCTCAGTGGTTAGCACAGTAATATACATAAAGCGGCAATGTGGCTCAGTGGTTAACACAGTAATATACATAAAGCGGCAATGTGGCTCAGTGGTTAACACAGCACATTACATAAGGCAGCTCAGTGGTTAATTCAGTAATATACATAAAGCAGCAATGTGGCTCAGTGGTTAACACAGCACTATACATAAGGCCGCTCAGTGGTTAGCACAGTAATATACATAAAGCGGCAGTGTGGCTCAGTGGTTAACACAGCACTTTACATAAGGCCGCTCAGTGGTTAGCACAGTAATATACATAAAGCGGCAATGTGGCTCAGTGGTTAACACAGCACTATACATAAGGCCGCTCAGTGGTTAGCACAGTAATATACATAAAGTGGCAATGTGGCTCAGTGGTTAACACAGCACTATACATAAAGCCGCTCAGTGGTTAGCACAGTAATATACATAAAGCGGCAATGTGGCTCAGTGGTTAACACAGCGCTATACATAAGGCCGCTCAGTGGTTAGCACAGTAATATACATAAAGCCGCTCAGTGGTTAGCACAGTAATATACATAAAGCGGCAATGTGGCTCAGTGGTTAACACAGCACTATACATAAGGCCGCTCAGTGGTTAACACAGCACTATACATAAGGCCGCTCAGTGGTTAGCACAGTAATATACATAAAGCCGCTCAGTGGTTAGCACAGTAATATACATAAAGCGGCACTGTGGCTCAGTGGTTAACACAGCACTTTACATAAGACCGCTCAGTGGTTAATTCAGTAATATACATAAAGCAGCAATGTGGCTCAGTGGTTAACACAGCACTATACATAAGGAGCGCTCAGTGGTTAGCACAGTAATATGCATAAAGCAGCAATGTGGCTCAGTGGTTAGCACAGTACTATACATAATGCAGCAAAGTGACTCAGTGGTTAACACAGTAATATACATAAAGCAGCAATGTGGCTCAGTGGTTAACACAGCACTATACATAAGGAGCGCTCAGTGGTTAGCACAGTAATATACATAAAGCAGCAATGTGGCTCAGTGGTTAGCACAGTACTATACATAATGCAGCAAAGTGACTCAGTGGTTAACACAGTGTTAGGTGCCAGCTTTCTCCCGCTGTGCTGGATAGATCCCAAGCCTTATCTGCCTCTGCGGTCTCCCATTCTGGTCCTGCTGCTCAGATTGCTGCTCACCATAGACATCATTCCTAGTGTCTTGCTCAGACTCCTGGTATGTGCTTGGTTACTGCTGGCTCTCCAGCCAAACCTATAGTAACCAGTGTTGCGCTGGTGCAGTCTTGTGCTCTGAAGCCTAAGTCAAGAAATCACCGTACTGAGCATGTCCGTGATGTGGCGTCCTCTCATTGGTGGTTGGTCGGATGTCAGCTGACCTGGTGATGTGGCAGTGCCGGATTGGTCCACGGACAGGGTCCTGTCTGTCTGGACATGAGTCTAGTGTATAAAAGGCTCTCAGAACCACACACTGGTGTGCTAGTGTCATTTATGTGTGGTTGTTGCCAGTGGATACTCTACCACTCTGTCTGCATGTGTTGTGTATCTATCTAATGTTGGGACTGTACATGTAGGCAGGAAGCTAGCGTCAGTGGGGGCAATTAGCCGTTGGCTTAGCATCTGGTTCATACATGTGTGTGGTTAGCACAGTAGAGTTCCAGAGCAAGCACAACCCTAGTCAGGGTATTATGCTCAGCATCTATTCCGTTTCTGTGTGCGAGTGACACAGCTCAGTTGCAGAGCATCTCCTTTGTTTCTGTGTGCGAGTGACACAGCTCAGTTGCAGAGCACCTCCTTCATTTCTGTGTGCGAGTGACACAGCTCAGTTGCAGAGCATCTCCTTCGTTTCTGTGTGCGAGTGACACAGCTCAGATGCGGAGCATCTCCTTCATTTCTCTGTGCAAGTGACACAGCTCAGTTGCAGAGCATCTCCTTCGTTTCTGTGAGCAAGTGACACAGCTCAGTTGCAAAGCATCTCCTTCATTTCTGTGTGCAAGTGACACAGCTCCGTTGCAGAGCATCTCCTTCATTTTTGTGTGCGAGTGACACCGCTCAGTTGCAGAGCATCTCCTTCGTTTCTGTGTGCGAGTGACACAGCTCAGTTGCAGAGCATCTTTCGTTTCTGTGTGCAAGTTCAGTTCATATGCTGTTCACACTGAGAGGTGTTCAACTCAGTGTGTATGGGTAATCGCTCGCAGTGTGTTCCGCAATGGTTTACTAGAAGCAGTTTTTTATCTCTGCATAGTGGACTCCAGGTTGCGATTGTGCTTTATTATTTATATTATTTAGCGAAATCTGCCAACCCTAACACACAGTACTATATAGGGCAGACCTGTAACTCAGAGGTTAGTACAGTAATATATATAGGGCAGCATGGTGGCTCAGTGGATAGCACAAAACTATACATAAGGCAGCAAGGTGTCACTGTGGTGGGCATAGTACTATATTTAGGGCACCAATGTGGCTCAGTGGTTAGCACTGTACTAGATATAATGCAGCACAGTTTTCTCAGTGGTTAGCACTTTGCTATATAGGGCAGCATGGTGGGTCAGTGGTTAGTACTGTATTATGCATAGGGCAGCACCGTGACTCAGACGTAAGCAACATATTCTATTTGGGGCAGGATGGTGGCTCAGTGGTTAGCCCAGAACCATACATAAGGCAGTAAGGTGACTTAGTGGTTAGGACAGTACTATTGAAAAGGCAGCAAGGTGGATCAGTGGTTAGCACAGTACTATATATATGGAAGAAAGTCGTCTCAGTAGTTAGGACAGTACTATATATAGGGCAGCAATGTGGCTCAGTGGTTAGCACAGTACTATATATTTGGGGCAGCTTGGTGGTTCAGTGGTTAGCCCAGTACTATACATAAGGCAGAAAGGTGACTTAGTGTTTAGGACGGTGCTATAGAAAAGGCAGCAAGGTGGATAAGTGGTTAGCGCAGTACTATATATGGTAGAAAGTTGTCTCGGTGGTTAGCACAGTACTATATTTAGGGCAGCAATGTGGCTCAGTGGTTAGCACTGTACTAGATATAATGCAGCACAGTTTGCTCAGTGGTTAACACTGTGCTATATAGGGCAGCATGGTGGGTCAGTGGTTAGTACTGTATTATACATAGGGCAGCACGGTGGCTCAGAAGTTAGCAATGTATTATATTTGGGGCAGGATGGTGGCTCAGTGATCAGCATTCTACTATATATAAGGCAGCATGGTAGCTCATAGCTTAGTGGTTAGCACAGTACTATATATAGGGCAGCACGGTGGCTCAGGGATTAGCACTGTACTATATATAGGACAGCATAGTGTCTCAGTCGTTAGCACTATACTATGTATAGAGCAGGATCGTGGCTCATTGTTTACAGCTTTACTGTATATAAGGTAGCATAATGGCTCAGTGGTTAGCACTGTAGTATACAGGGTAGCACAATGGCTCAGTGGTTAGCACTGAACTATATATAGGGCAGCATGGTGGCTCAGTGGTTAGCACTGTATTATATATAGGACAGCATAATGTCTCAGTCGTTAGCACTATACTATATATAGAGCAGAATCGTGGCTCATTGGTTATAGCTTTACTGTATATAAGGTAGCACAGTGGCTCAGTGGTTAGCACTGCAGTATACAGGGTAGCACGATGGCTCAGTGGTTAGCACTGAACTATATATAGGGCAGCATGGTGGCTCAGTGGTTATCTATGCATCTTTGCAGCGGGGAGTTCTGAATTCAAATCCCTCCAAGGACAATGATATATCAGGACCAAGACAGGTTACCACACTTGGGGTAAGTCATTTTAGAAGAATAAAGTCTGAGGGATGATGTTACTACATTGCGCAAATATATGAGGGCACAAGCAGTTAGACTGAGGGTTCTTTACTATACAAGCAGTGTGACTATGGGTTTCTTACTTTACGGCCAGTGTGACTATGGATTCTTTACTATACAAGCAGTGTGACTATGGGTTTCTTACTTTACAGCCAGTGTGACTATGGATTCTTTACTATTGAAGCAGTGTGACTATAGATTCTTTACTATACAAGCATTGTGACTATGGATTCTTTACTATACAAGCAGTGTGACTATGGATTTCTTACTTTACGGGCAGTGTGACTATGGATTCTTTACTATTGAAGCAGTGTGACTATAGATTCTTTACTATACAAGCAGTGTGACTATGGATTTATTACTTTACGGCCAGTGTGACTATGGATTCTTTACTATACAAGCAGTGTGACTATGGATTTCTTACTTTACGGTCAGTGTGACTATGGATTCTTTACTATTGAAGCAGTGTGACTATAGATTCTTTACTATACAAGCAGTGTGACTATGGATTTATTACTTTACGGCCAGTGTGACTATGGATTCTTTACTATTGAAGCAGTGTGACTATAGATTCTTTACTATACAAGCAGTGTGACTATGGATTTATTACTTTACGGCCAATGTGACTATAGATTCTTTACTATTGAAGCAGTGTGACTATAGATTCTTTACTATACAAGCAGTGTGACTATGGATTTCTTACTATACAACCAGTGTGACTATGGATTCTTTACTATTGAAGCAGTGTGACTATAGATTCTTTACTATACAAGCAGTGTGACTATGGATTTCTTACTTTACAACCAGTGTGACTATGGATTCTTTACTACTCAAGCAGTATGACTATGGATTTTTTACTTTACAACCAGTGTGACCATGGATTCTTTACTATTCAAGCAGTGTTACTATGGATTTTTTACTTTACGACCGGTGTGACTATGGATTCTTTACTACACAAGCAGTGTGACAATGGATTCTTTACTATTCAAGCAGTATGACTATGGATAGCTTACTGTACAAGCAATGAGACAATGGATTCTTTACTACACAAGCAGTGTGGATTTCTTACTGTAAGAGCAGTGAAACTATGTCACTCTGCCATGCAATGTTGTAATGATTGATTCACTACAAAAGTTCATGGATGCCTTTCCTGATAAATATAACATTACAGATTATTTCTGTGATCCGATGTCAGAACTCATCTGATTTTCGTTTGTTGAATCAGGAAGGATTTTTTCCCCTAATATGGGGCAATTATTGTTTACCTCATGGGGTTTTTGCCTTCCTCTGGATCAATATGTCAGGCTATAGGACTCGCCCATATTTTTCGAGCACGCCGAAGACACTCGGTTAGCACCCGAGCATGCTCGAATAACGCCTTATAACGCCTTATCCGAGCATGTTCGCTCATCACTATTGAATTCACTCGTCTCAACCTAGGAAAAGTTACTAAAGGAGAACCTTAAAAAATAATTGCCACATAATGAAATATATTTAATGCGGCTGCAGAAGACCCCTTCATAGAAAATCATTACATTTTGAACGTTACCCAATAATTCAGTTTTCTGTGTTGTGTCTTGCACAGGAACAATTGAAAATGGATGCAGTGACTGTTTCTGCCACAAGATGGTGCTCATTTACTAGTCTTTTGCCATCAGCATCACATTCATTCATGGACATAATAACATTTGCTGTAAGCATCCTCTATTTGTACCGACCGGAGGAAAAACAAAAAGAAGATTTAAAAATCAGATAATATTGAGTATGGATTGTTTGAAGAAAGTATCTCACATCTTCTTGGGTGTTTCTTCATGAATACTCATCACTGACTTCAGGTTAACTTGTTGTTTGGAAGACATTGTGTGTGTTTTTTTGTGTAAATCTATGATACCATAAACCTATATATTTTTTATCATAGAGGTATAGTCGTTAAGATTCTATGGTTTTACATGAGACTTCCTATATCATTGCCATGGATCATTTCATGTTAATTAGTGATGAGCGAATATACTCGTTACTCGAGATTTCTCGAACACGCTCGGGGGTCCCTCGAATATTTTTTAGCGCTCGGAGATTTCGTTTTTATTGCGGCAGCTGAATGAATTACATCTGTTAGCCAGCATAAGTACATGTGGGGGTTGCCAGGGAACCCCCACATGTACTTATGCTGGCTGACAGATGTAAATCATTCAGCTGCGGCAAGAAAAAATAAATCTCCGAGCAATAAAAAATACTCGGAGGACCTCCGAGCGTGCTCGAGAAATCTCGAGTAACGAGTATATTCGCTCATCACTAATGTTAATGTAATCTTCACACAGGGAATCTTACATGGGTCTTATGTGTTGGATTTGGTGACGTATATGCCGTATTTTGCGTCTTATAAGATGCACCCCAAATTTTGTGGCAGAAAATAGGAAAAACATTTTTTAATAAAATAATGGTGCGTCTTATGCGCCGCTTTTACGGTAGCTTGCCTGGGGTGGGGCTGCAGTGGAGCAGGGACCTAGGAGGCACGGCCGCTGTTGCAGTAGTGGGGTGAAGCTGAGCGCCCTGGGCTGGAAGGATGGGGTGTTAGGTGGGCTCTGGGTTTTCTTAAAATGTTGTCGGAGTACCCGCGCTTCCCATAGTTTTCACTGTGGCGGACTTCAGGAAAATGGCCGCCGGTGGAGGTACATGCGCAGGTTGAGATCTCAGGACCCAGTTTCCTGAAGTCAACCACAGTGAAAATGATGGGTGGTGCTAGGACTCTGATGACATTTTATGAAAGCCCGGGGCCTGCTGAAGTCTCGAACCACCGAACACCTTCTCCTACCAGCTAAAGACCCACTCCAGCAGCGACCTTGCCTCCTGGGACCCTGCTCTACCGCAACCGCCCTCCAGTAAGCTATTACTGTATATTCAGGTTATAAGACTCATCCCCATTTTCTCCCCAAGCTTTGGGGGGGATAAAGTGAGTCTTACAATCTGAAAAATGCGGTACTTTTGAGGGATTTCATTTATGTTATTATGTGATGTGCAATAAAATTCTAATTTTTCATCGATTTTAGCTAAAAATGCTCCTTTTTACATATAGGATTTGCGTAAGGATGAGAAAAACAACAAACATTTATTAAAAAACAGCCAGGCATGTTAAAATCGATCTGAGTTCTTCCTAAGACTATCATACAAAGACGTATATAGATATATAAAGCAAATTATAAAAGAAGTGACTGATTCAAGGAAATTCTACTTCCCACCCAAAGGTGAGCATCAAAACCCAGATTTAAAAAAATAATAAAGATTTTATAATCTTAATACAAATATAAAAAAATAAATGTTATATAATCTCTAGATTAAGAAAAAGCTAATTATTGTGAAAAAAAGAGGAAAAAAATCTTAAACATAAAAAAGAAAAAAATTCAAAAAAAAAAATCCCAAGTCCCTGGCTATGGTCACCCAGTTGGATCTTCTAACCATTTGTCTTCTGTAGCTCGAGAATGTTTCGAAGAAAAATATATCAGCCTGGTTCTGATCCAGTTTTTGGACCATGAATCGACTCAAAAGTTCCCTTTCAGGTTATAAAGTAAACTCATTGTGAGAACAGGTGCGATGATGAAATATTTGTTCTCACGTACAATACAGAATGTAACAAGAGACAAATTAACCTGGAATCGCAACGTTTCCGTGAATAAACATCAGTAAGATTTCAGATATTTTCTTTAACCTTCAGCTAAATTGAAGCTCAAAATTACCCAGATATTGATTTTTTTTCCTCCCCAGATTTTGAATCAGATTTCTCTGATAAGATTTATCACAAAGTTTCTTATATTCACTTGTACAATTGATATAAGCAAAGTTTGTTTATCGTTTAAGAATAGTCTTTGTAGCCGGTCCCTGCTCCCGGCTAATTGGGCTAGTGCCAAACTTTTGGAGCTGTAAAGATACAATGCTCCATAATTATAAATCATCCAACTCTTTCATGTTTTCTCAGGGTTGATTGTTTCCAGATTAGAGGGATTTCATAGGATGGGTCGGTCGGCCACGGGTTTCAGAGCCGCATCTTGAATATTTTAAAGAATATTGAAGTTCAAGGTCGGTCGTTTTTGACCGAAGACAACAGCAGGGTCAAAGTTCCAAGCACAGTAGAATGCAAATAAAAAAAATTGAGATAATATTTAGGATTGACATTTTTATTGGTAACCTGCGGATATACATGGAGATATTCTTAGGAAACCAAAAAAAGGAGAATACCGAATGGAGGTTACAAAATATGGGCAGCAAGGAATAGAGATATTCTTGGGTAAAAGAAAGCACAGAACAAAAAAAAAAGTTAAACAATTGTTAGAATCATTGGAGCTATAGAAATAAAACAATCCTTTATATAAACTGAGTATAATATATGGAAAGATTCCTGCGTGATATGAAAGCTCAAGATATTTCTGGTAACATACAAATAACGATCTACTGAAATTCAATTTGGGCGAAAAGAGGAAACTCAATTTGCATCGGAAAATTGGATGCAAGTTGAAACGGTCAAGAATATAGAATTAATCTTATACTCATTCCTCTTTGGCTCTCACGGTACCGGTCACACTGTTTCCAATCCTCCAATCAACTCTTCTATCTGTTTTCTTCGATCTTTTTTTTGGCCAGGTCTTCCCGTAGGTCTCACCTTTTTTTGCATGCGTGGCGATACGCAACACTGATATATAGGTTGTAATGTGAGTTGTGCCCCTTGTCATCACGTGAGTTGCGCCTCACGTTACCGCCAAAGTCCTAAGACATGGAACACCAGACTTGAAGGAAAGTGAAATAAGAAGTTAGAAAATATCAGACAGACCCAAAGACAGAATATAGAAGAGCCAATCGAAGGACCAGCAGCAGGATAGGTACCAAGAAGGCTGAGGAAAGATGAGTAAAAGATTTGTTTTAGCTCCTTGACAGCCCTTGTCGAAAGCAAATTGAAAACTTTAAAAAAAAAATGCAATTCAAGTCAAATTTAATTCACTTCTAGCATTGATGTTTTCCTTATATTTTTTTTTGTAAATTTGATTAATATGGGACACTCAATGCCCCTTCTTTACCCTAAGCTCACTGACCTTGAGCTGAAGACTTGAGGCATCACTAGCTGCTAGCGGTTCGATGTCTTAAAAATTCTATGGAAAAGACAGTGGATGTTCAAAAGGAATAACAGAAGGTTAGCCTGCAATTTTTCGGGAGCCTAGGGTGCTCCATGGAGACATGTTCTCCATCAGATTTGAGTGGGTTTAATCTTTGAAAATATATGGAAATTACATATCGGCATAGCTAGAAGCTTCATTGTCAAGCTTTAAAAGATCTTGACAATAGACGTACATTGCAAAATAATGAGCTTAGGTTCTTTTTATATGTACCTATAAAACACATATGCAATCTACTTGATCTGAAGTTGTTGTTCTGGATTAGAAAAACATTTCTGTTTTTTTCCGAAACGAGTGTCTATAAATGGGTTGTGTCTACCACATCTCTTCTAAAGTTAATGGGGCTGGTTTTGGAAGAAAGTAACAATGTTCTACCTAATCTTAAAGGGAACCTGTCACCCCCCAAAATCGAAGATAAGCTACGCCCATGGGCATCCTGGGCTTATCTACAGCAGTCAGTAATGCTGTAGATAAGTCCCCGATGTATCCTGAAAGCTGAGAAAAAGAGGTTATATTATACTCACCCAGGGGCGGTCCCACTGCGGTCCGGTCCGATGGGTGTCTTGGTCAGGTCCGGGACCTCCTATCTTCATAGGATGATGTCCACTTCTTGACTTCACGCTGCGGCTCCGGCGCAGGCGTACTTTCCCCTGTTGAGGGCAGAGTAAAGTACTGCAATGTGCAGGCGCCGGGCCTCTCTGACCTTTCCGGACACCTGCGCACTGCAGTACTTTGCTCTGCCCTCAACAGGGCAAAGTACTCCTGCCCCGGAGCCGCAGCGTGAAGACAAAAAGAGGACGTCATCGTAAGAAGATGGGAGGCCCCATACCGGACCGCGACGCCCATCAGATCGGACCGCCCCTGGGTGAGTATAATCTAACGGGGCTTATCTATCGGGGCTTATCTACAGCAATCCAGAATGCTGTAGATAAGCTTCTGATACCGGTGGGCTTAGCTGATCTTCGATTTTGGGGGTGACAAGTTTCCTTTAATCAAACATTTTAAGATTACTATGCCCATGACTAAGGATGGCCATAAGCATTAGATGGCTGTCATCCAAACCATACTTCAGCCAATCGGTCGGCTGACAGCCATCTCAGCCGACACTCCCATACACAGGAGAACTCGCTAGTCTGAGCACTCCTGTGTTCTCTAAGAGGATGCTGGTGAATGACACTTTGGCTGGTGGCTCTTTTCAGGGAGAAAAATGTGATCATCAGTCAGAATTCGGACATGTGTGATCAACAACTCTTACAACCACCAGTTTGCCATCGACAGTAGATCGAAGGCCAAACCCGTCCATATTGGCAGGTTCAACCAACATTAGTCTAATATGTATGGGGGCCCTAACATTAAAACTCCAAGCCCTTTGCAACCTTCTCTTGTATACTATGACTGTTTGAAGTCAGTTAGGGACAGCTGCTATCCTTTATACATACTGGGTCACGATCATCTGACAACACATACATAGGTTCACAAACACAACGTGGCATGCAGTTTGTTTGCTCTGTTTTTCTGAAAGAGCAAGTTGGTCGGTATGATGTACTGCAGGGAACAAAGTGACTGTTTGGTTGGCAAGCCACCATACAACTTGAGATGAGGGTGCAGACTTTAGAGGTTGCTGACTGGTAAACATAACCATCTATGCAGTCACATCCAATTGCCTTAGGCTTTTGATCGTTTTCTGTAGTGCCGTTGAGGTTGTCACAATTGTTGTAGGAAGTACGCTTAAAACGTATGCTTTCGTTTTCATCTTCGCAGTCTGTAAGTTCAAAAAATGGGAAATATGTTGCTAGGATAAGAAGGGTTTACAAATATTCAGATAATATTAATACCCTAAATCTTTTTACCCATTATTGTCAAATATATTCACATGACAAGTCCCAGTAATCATTTATTCCATGTCCTAATACTAGTGGAAGTCTGTAGTCAGTGGAGACTGGGGCAAAAATTTAAAAGATGCACCTCAACTCAAAGGAGTTGGAAACTGGCTAGGGTCACATTGCGTTATGTGACTCCGTTTAACGGACTACGTTACACCGCGGCATAACGCAGATCGGGGATGCACTAAACGGACTGCCCTAACGCAATGTGACCCTAGCCTAAGATGTGTGCCTCTTTGCTGCTGCCCTCCTCCACTGTCCAGTTGTTTGCCAGGACCTTTGTGTCTACATCGGCAACCACAGTGTATCCTCTGTATGTATTGTCTAATAGAAGTGGAAGTAGAGGAGAAATGATGACGGTGCACAGCGCCAAAGCTGGCCGTACTTACCCTGATCCGGCTTTTTCCTGATGTATTCAGGTTCACGAATGATTGCTCTTCTCCTCAGGGCCTTTAGTAACGAACTTCTCAAGGAATTGATATCTAGGGTAGGGGAAATAATGCAATGGTAGCACCCTTAGATGTGAGGAAAGTGCAAGAGAGGCATCCAATCATCAACCAGAACCGTATAATAAACTCCGACCAAACATCAAACCTCAAAATTAATTCAGCCTCCAGATTAGAGAAATTCATGTGCTACCAAAACTCTATTCAAACCTCTTCACTTCCAGGTTCTTTGTCATGATAGGAGAAAAAGACGCGGCAGCATCCTTGTATCTTATCATATTGCATGTTTCAAACATCAAATAATATGCAGAGAAAAATAGTTACGGCGCCACAAATAACGCAACCACCAATACATCAAGAGTACTCATGATCTGCATATAAATTAAAACATTTTAAAAAAGTCATGCCACGGAGAAATAATGGTTCTACTTAACGAAACCATGAAGTCTTTGTTCTCCAAGAGAGATCAATAGTAAAAATAATAATAGTCACATGTACGAAGAAGTCATAGGTTATGGTCACCTACAGTAGATAGGTATAATCATGTATGCAGCCACGGGTCAAAGTCATATATATTGTCATAGACTATGTTCATGTATGAGTGTATACATAAAATATTTTTTAACTTTCATTACATCTGTGGCTTTATTTTTTTTAATTGTTGCTTATCATGTATGTAGTCATAGGATATGGTTGTTTATAAAGTCATCGGTTTATTTATGTACCTGGCCTTAGGTTATGATACTGTTATGGCTATGCTATTGATAATGTATTGTATATAGTCATTGGTATATGATCAAGAGTTGGTCATGGTTATGGTTCTAAGCCAAAACCTTAGGTTCTAATCATGTACATTTTTTCACATCACTTACTTTTTTGAGAAGACTCAACTTCCACGATTGTTGAGAGATAAACTGTAAAATATATATGTACGAGTACTATATCATGCATTAAATTAATTAATAAATGTAAAGGTAATTTACACTAAACAGATCACATTCTACAAGATTCATATAGAAGGAATACGTACCAAGAATCCCAAGCTGCAGAAAGAAAAGACTTTTCCAAATGGCCATGTTTGGCTTCCACCTGCGAAATCCGCATAGAATAAATTACAACATTCAATGCAATTCACATTTAAGTTAAAGCAAAACAAAGTTGATTTTCTTCTAGACCTTTATGCAAACAATTAAAATAGAAAATTACGAAATACAAAATGATATCAAACTAGAAAGGCAAAGTAAGTGACCCTTAACTTTCTATGATATGTATGTAGAAAACAATAATGCGAAAATACCGTAAAGTTACTTTAAAGTAACAATAAGAATGTACTAGTGTAAAAATCATTATAGATGACAATAATTAAATATATATATATTTTTTAACTTAAATTAAAACTAGTTATATGTAGTATGTAGATATTGGACGTACCTGTTATGTTTTCTTGAGATTTACTAATCCGTTCTGGTCAGCTACAGTTTATATATTAACCAGAAAAGCAAAAATGGAGGAGGAAATCTAAATCTGTATAATAAAGCAGGTTGATAAAGAAATCCCTCCTATATCATTGGGTATTCATCTCTGATAAGTCGTTACTGATTTCAGGTTAATTTGCCTCCCGTTGCGTTCTGTATTGTGTGCGAGATTAATTTGGCCTCGTACCTGTTCTCACAATGGGACATTTAAAAGCTCATTTATTCTAAATCATTAAGAATAATCAATAAAAGAGAAAAAGCTTAAACTTATTCTTTACCTTTCGGCCAACTTTCTGTGCTCATTTATTTCCAATTATGCCTTTATCTCGTTTTTTTCATCTGAGACATCTTCATTGCATGAACAAAGATCTACATCACCAACCGCTAGGCACATCTCACAGAAAACAGATTATTGCGTATGGGAAAATCATTACTACTAGGAAAGGTTACATTTTTCTTATTTCAGGTATAAAAATTGACACTTTTAATGTGCGGTGCACTCAGTGTCAGACTGGGTTGGCAAAGGCCCACCAGTAACATTGATTCTTGGCCCCACTGTTCAGCTACACGCCAAAATACCCTGACCCTACTACCCAAATTTACTGTTGCTTCTATGTAATATTAGGTTGGCTATCTTGTTTAATGAATGATTAGCTTATACCTTTTTCTGCAAATTGTGATTTAAGTCCAAGAGCACTACTCATTAGCACGCCTTCACAGAGGCCTACGGAGAATTCTCCTGTTCTCCCATATGCCAGTCCGTGACTTGGTGCACTACTACTGTCTGTTTGGCTCTATTATTTTTACGAATATTATCTATCCTGCACAATTGTTGGCAAGGACTGCATCCTCATAGCACTCTTTTGAGGTAATAATAATAATGACGGAGATAAGATGAGCAGATCTGGGGAGATTCGAATTCGCAAGATCGCACAAAATTTCCCATAAATTTTGAAAACCAGCAAAGTTTTCCTCCGCAAATGGAATGTTCCTTATTATACTCTGGCGTCTCTCCAGACCTCAGAGCGTAATAAACATTAAAAGTAAAGAAACAAAGTCTAATGCTCACCTCACCACTCACCTCTCCGACTGACCGCCGTCCAGTCCTCAGGGCCTCTTCTTTACATGGTCGCTTGTACCTCATCCAAGCCTTGGATATCTCTGTGTGATGCACCTACAAATTTCGGGGTCCATCCAGCAAATTCTTTTGTAATACATTTTAAAATTTGCTATCAACAACTTTAATAAACCAATTATATTTTATTAAGCAGAACAAAAATTAAGGTAATCAAACTTCATTGTAACATAGATAATGTAATTAACAAGGGTGTATATACTCATGGTCTTTGTATGCTACTGCATACCTTTAGAAATTCATCTGTGTTCCTGAAGCTTCTACTCATTAATATTCTATGATGATCTATAGTCGGTAAGAACTTGCGGCCACTTAACCCTTCTCTACTCACACTCCCCGTTCTGGCTAGCAGGGCCGGCGTCAGCACCCGGCGTAGCCAGGCAAGTGCCGGGGCCCTGGCGAGACAGGGGGGCCCATTCAGGGCCGGCGTTAGGGGCAGGCAGCTGACAGTGCCTAGGGCCCCCGCTCCCCCAGGGGCCCTCAGCTAGCTGCAAATCACGCAGCTGCTATGGGGCCCCTGTGAGGCATGGGGGGTGCCTGTCGCAAACGCCAACTCCCCCGCCGCCGATTTGAACTTAACCGGCGTCTGCCGGTAAAGTTCAAAGCAAATGATGGAGGAGAGAGCGTCACCTGATGCTTCCTCTCCCATCATTCCCCATTCTGCCTCTGACACTGCCGCTGCGGGTGCGCGATGACGTCATCGCGCACTCGCTGTGTGTCAAGCAGTGCAGCGGCAGCCGCCGAGACCGGAGCAGGGAGGGAGCAGCACGGCACGGGAACGTTGAGAGGTGAGGATTTTTTTTTTCTGTAACTAACAGTGAGTACTGGACTATGGGGCCATTCTTGAGGGGAAGGGGGCTGTGCTGTATACTACATGTCTGTGCTATATACTACATGGCTGTTCTATATACTACATGGCTGTTCTATATACTACGTGGGCCATGTTATATACTACATGGGCTGGTATATGCTACGTGGGCTGTGCTATATACTACATGGCTGTTCTATAAACTACGTGGGCCGTGTTATATACTATGTGGCTGTGCTATATACTATATTGGCTGTTATATGCTACGTGGGCTGTGCTATATACTACGTGGCTGTGTTATATGCTACGTTGCTGTGCAATATACTAAGTGGGCTGTGTTATATACTACATGACCGTGTTTATATGCGAACATGAATCGTGGTATGTGTTAAAGGGGGGCCCACTGAGACGCTTTCGCCCTGAGCCCTCAAAAACCTGGAGCCGGCCCTGCTGGCTAGTCACAGAGTTGCCACATCTGATCACATGAATGCCCCTTTTTACTTGTTAATTCTCAAATATATCCAAGAAGAGCTGAACCTAAATTTTGCTGCTTCCAGCTGGAATGTTCAGATCGGAGCTCCGTTGGCCTAGTTGGCCTCCAATGTGAGCCAGCCGAGCCGGCACTTTGATTGTAAATTTCTATTAATATCACTACTATTTTTCATCTGTTGCACGGGACCCATAGTCTGATGCCTATTATGCCTACTTGGTAACCTGGCAGTGCAAGTGCAGAGTAATGATGCCGGATGGAGCATAAGACAAAATGATGATCCATGGCAGCGGTGGAACAGGGAAGCAAAAATGTTGGTCAACTGACACGTTGCTAATTTACTACATTCTTCCTAAGTGAATTGCAAAAAATTTGATTCAGGAAATTTGAGCTTTTTTCAGCAGATTGCCTTTTACCTTGAAAAAATTGTGCTTATTTCTATATAGGGGTAAAATGTGATGTAAATTCTCCAGGTAGAAGTCAAGAAGACATCGTCATGTTGGTCGAAAAAGGTCCATCCAGAGAGAAGTACAACTTCTTCAGATCTGGTTTATACGACTGTATGGTCAATGTATGGGGTTGATATTGGTCTTTATACACTGTGCTTTATTCCATAAAATTTTGGTAAACTATTTGCTTTGTAGTGGGTAACGTCATTGGTCAAGGAGTAGCAGTATTGGTGGAATACAATTTATCTTAGACTTTCCATTTAATTAGCCAAACGCACCTTCATAACCTCCCAAAAATGTATGTGTAACATTCCCATCTCTTAATACTCTATGTAATAATGATGCCACAAGTGAATTTTATAGTATAAACTTGGAGTAGCGTTTTCTTTAATTCACACATCAATTTGGTAACTTTTCAAGTTTTCCCGGGCATATAATAGTGAAACAATTTATAAAAGTACGCCTTCAAGCCTGCCATGTACTGTAATATACTTTAATTAGGCTAAGGACGTGTTCACACTGAGTTTTTGGAGCAGAAACTCTCCAAATCCTCCTCCTAAACTCAAGACTCATCAAAAACTTTTAGTTATTGAGGAGTATTTGGAGAGTTTCTGCTCTAAAAACTTTGTATGAACAGTGTCTTTTTTTTATTGTTTTAGATTTTTTAAAGCCAATCGATTTTTCTTTGAGAAGTCATTTGCATGTTCTTCTTCTTTTACTCAGTTGAAAGAATAAATAAATGATTATGAGCATAACATTTATTGATAAGTTGCTTTTATTACTAGTCTGCATATATACAGTACGCAAAGAAATAGTTCGGTAAGTGAAATCACAGAACATACCAGTGAAAAACCAAACAATCGTTGGAACAAATGAAGATTTGTGCAATAGCAGAATACGTTGCAAATATGATAATTGTAGTTGGTGGTGCAAAAATGCTAGGAAAATACTAGGAAATGTATGCTTTTAACCCTGCTGTTGTCTTCGGTCAAAAACGACCGACCTTGAACTTCAATGTTCTTTAAAATATTCAAGATGCGGCTCTGAAACCCGTGGCCGACCGACCCATCCTCATTTAAGTCAATCAACCACAAGTTTCAGAACCACATCTTGAACACCCCAAAAAATACCAAAGTTCAAAATCGGTCTCCCCAGACCAAAGACAACAGCAGGGTTAAGAGGGCTTGTCAGTTGGCATAAATAAGTTATTTTTTATGACTGATGTAATTCCCGCTCTTCTCCTGAATCTGGAAATGTTTTTCTTTTTCTCCTGCACCTCTCTATTCCTGAGATATTGCCCCTTCTTTGTTTTATGCAAATGTTGTTTTACTGCTAAGTGGGCGTGGTCAACAGCTGTTCTCTCGGTGCTTTCATGAGGGCCACACCCACTTAGATGAAAAGACTTGATTTATATACAGAGAAGAAGGACCTATATCTCGGGAATAGAGAGGCACAGGAATAAAAGAAAAATATCGCCGGAATCAGGAAAACAGCGGCATTTACACTAGGTAAAAAATAATTTTGGGGGGGGTAAATGCCAAATGCTCCACTAAATGATTATTCCCTTCTTAATACATGAGTATCATGCTTCTAAATACAAACAATATTTCCCTTTACAGTTTGATAACATTTTCAGCCATTCTTGAGAGATTAACACTTTCCTTTTCGTTTACAAATCATTGTCTTGGAAACCGACCACCGCTGCGAAACAATAAAACATCTGCAGTGATTACAAGCTTGTGAGCACTGTTTTGAAGCTGATCAGGATGGCTGGAGAGCGTTGCTACTATCAGTCTGCAGCCAGTTTTGATGTTGTGCCTATAAGCCAGACTACAATGGTGGTCGGTCTCCTAGGCAATGAACGCTAAGTAAAAGAAATGTGTTGATATTTCAAGAACGGCTGCACATTTTAATAAGCGGTAAATTGCAAAAATATCTGACAATATCCAGTTCTGAAGATGGGAATAACTCTTTACAGTGATTTGAGCGACCATTCACTATTTTTTACATGGACAGATGAGGTCCTCATTTTTACGGAAAGCAGCCATGCTTTCAAACAGGTATCATCGGTGTCATGCAGTCTTCCGGAATCCGTAGAAGCAAATTTGTGATAATCAATTTTGCATTTTTAAGTTACTTCCTTGTCCTGGTACATTACGATTTTGATGTCCTTGCCCATAAGTCAAATTTTTGACCGTCAACACTGTTATGTAGTTTTCATAACCTTAGGACCAACATATAATCGGTGGGGCACCACCTGTGAACACGACTCCATTGCCATGTCAGAACTTGGCTAAGTACATAGACATAGGGACCGAAACATCAAAGCTTTCAAGCTTTCCTAAAACACTTTGATAGTTGCAAAATTGTTTGCACAATGTGGAGTTGCGAAAACACTTAGTAACTTTTGGCATTATCACCATAGTGTCAAGCAACTGGGTCAAAACGTGCAGAAGAAGGAGAACCAGCATGGGTCGGGACATGTCTATGCCTACCCATCAAATTAAGGGAAAGTGGTGGTGTTTATTAAGATGTAAAGAAGCGTAAGCCAAGGAGAAGATGCCACAAATTCATTAAGTGGTCTGCTCCTCTTAATGAATTTGGTGCCTCTTATACCTGCATGCCCCGCATTAATATCCGAATACAAAGCGCCAGTCTTGATGAATCGGAGCCAATGTGTATAAACGTATCACAATCTTTTCCAGACCTGTATACTTGTGTACTGATACTGGTTTATATACCTGTCTCCAAATCCCTATCATTTGTAATGTCACCCATACCCTATAAAGAAGAAAAATATTAAACAAAATCGATAATTTTGTAAGGTTACAGCAAAAAAAAAAAAAGAAAAAAGCAGCGAATCAATGCCACCATCAACTATTGAGCTGATCTAAAATATCTTCTTAGTTTCTTGATATTTGCCCATCAGATGCCTTTACCGGACCAAACACAAAGCACTTCCATTTCTTTATACATACTGGGACTGGGCCATCAGATAGTATGTATCCCTTATTGCAAGCACAACGTGGCAGGCAGCCTTTAACCTTCACTGGCGGTTTGTTCCATGTGGCACAGGTCTTCCGATAAGCTTTAAGACAGGGTTCGAAATGCATATTTGGAGGGCAATTAATTGTGCAACATAACAGAGGGACGCAGACATTGGAGGTTGATGATTGGTAGACATAACCATCTATGCAGTCACATCCATACCACAAAGGCTTTATACAGGCTTCCGTCGTACTGTTCATGTTGTCACAGTTGTTGTAACAAATACTCAGAGGACGGAAAGTTTTGTATGGATCAAGACAATCAACTGTAGGAACAAAAATAGGAAAGGTGTTAGGTGAGGGATTTAAAAAATCCACTTAATTCCATAAATGTTTTACTCATTTTGGCCAAATAGGTTCCTGTAGTTGATTACAGATGTCTCCCCCCCTTATCCTTTTTTTAGATTTTGTTAAAGGAGTTTTTCCCTTTAAAAAAAAAACTCGATCACCGGCTTCATGTTGTTATAAAGAGACAAAAAACTGTACTCAACATCTCCGGCACCACCAGTGAGTATCATCACTACTTCCGATGTCTGGAATTGGCTACGGCAACCAATCAATGAGCTCAACGGTTCCGAGCAGGGCGTTCCATCTACACAGGTAAAGCCGTTGAGCTCATTGATTGGCTGCCGTGCTGTCGGCGTGACATCAGCGCCATAGCCAATTCCGAACAGAGGAAGCAGCGTCTGAGGCTAAGCACTGGACCCGAGGATGGCGAGTAAAGAACGGTTTGTATGAAGAGCTGCAGAAGTGGAGCAAGATTTGCTAACCTTAAAAAGGTTGGGAATTTCTTTTTTAGTGACGTCCTACCCTCAAGATAGGCCATCAATATCTGATCGGCGTTACCGGTGGCGGTGGCAGTCAGAAGTTCTCAAAGGCTGCCAGAACACAGCAGCTCCATCATTTCTATAGTGGCCAGGGCTGGGTACTGCAGATCCACCCCCTAAACGAAGAGCAGTAGATCTGCAGTACCTGGCCGAAACCACCATAGTTTTGCTGAAACTGCTGTTTCCCTTGAATTTCGGACCACTTCTCAGGCCAGAATCAACTGATCAGCGAGGGTTCGGGATATCGCACCCCACCACCAATATTGATAATTAATAGGCCATCAATAAACAAAAAGATAGACAATTTGTTGATGCAAATAGTATTCCCTTTCTAAATTTTACTGATTATGTTTCAAGTAGTCTTGTATCTCCAAATATAGTGGCAAGCGTTTGGTCAGCGGTGGATCACCAGTCAGGACAATGGAAGGTGATTTAGAGGTATTTCGATAGGCTACAAAAGACCTCCATAAAGAATCAGACTGGAAGTCACATATCCGAACATCCAGCCACTTTTCATTCCTTTGTACGCTTTATAATTATAATGACATTTGTCAGCATATTTACATTTACTGTTCGAGAACATTTATTAACCGTTTGTGACGGAATTTAGAACCATCTGTGCCGTACACATCAGTTTGCATGGACTGGGGTGAAAAATGGGCATTAGCTAGGATTTAGGTCCATGCATGAATGCTACTTTAATAAAAGATTCTGTCAGGACTCAAACTCAGCAGCTCTTGTGTACCAAGTGGCAGCTTTGAGCTAGTCAACTTGCTGGACAGTTCCTTGCTAATCCGGATATTAGTACCTGTGTTATTTCTGATTGTCTCCACCCTGAGTCCCTGATTGTCTCCACCCTGTAATCTCCTGATTGAACACCCTACTTTAACCTGGCTTTGCACTTCCTTCTTTGCGAGATTATTGAGCTACCAGCCTTTCGTTAAGCTTCCTTCACTTGCTGCTTCATTCCAAGATTATACTGCTGCTCTGTGTACCGACCCCTTGCTACTCCTGACTATGCTACCTGCTGATCCTTTACCTACATTGCTGCTCCATGTACCCAACCCTGGCTACTGCTGACTACGCTACCTGCTGATCCTTTACCTACATTGCTGCTCCATGTACCCAACCCTGGCTACTGCTGACTATGCTACCTGCTGATCCTTTACCTACATTGCTGCTCCATGTACCCAACCTTGGCTACTGCTGACTATGCTACCTGCTGATCCTTTACCTACATTGCTGCTCCATGTACCCAACCCTGGCTACTGCTGACTATGCTACCTGCTGATCCTTTACCTACATTGCTGCTCCATGTACCCAACCCTGGCTACTGCTGACTACGCTACCTGCTGATCCTTTAACTACATTGCTGCTCCTGTGTACCAACCCCTGGCTATTCCTGACTATGATACCTTCTGATCCTTTACCTACATTGCTGCTCCATGTACCCAACCCTGGCTACTCCTAACTATGATACCTTCTGATCCTTTACCTACATTGCTGCTCCATGTACCCAACCCTGGCTACTGCTGACTACGCTACCTGCTGATTCTTTAACTACATTGCTGCTCCATGTACCCAACCCTGGCTACTCCTGACTATGCTACCTGCTGATCCTTTACCTACATTGCTGCTCCATGTACCCAACCCTGGCTACTCCTGACTATGCTACCTGCTGATCCTTTACCTACATTGCTGCTCCATGTACCCAACCCTGGCTACTGCTGACTACGCTACCTGCTGATCCTTTACCTACATTGCTGCTCCTGTGTACCAACCCCTGGCTATTCCTGACTATGCTACCTCCTGATGCTGCCCCAATGGTTGCAAAACCACTACACCAGCCTAGGTCAGTCTATAACAGTATGATAGCCCTACCCAACTACCAATATCTGTGTGTTGTTTATCGATCCTGTACGTTTTGGGCATTAGATCCACATTTGTCCTGGAAATTCCCAACTTTTTGCCAGTGCAGTAAACATGTCTGTTTTGTAAAGTAACTGTGTTTTTTTTATAACTTACAGTGGTGAGGAATAGGAATCATTTGATCTTCTTGTGCTGTTGATAAACAGACTGTAAAAACAACGCAAAAAAAAGTATCAGTCGAGATGAGAGATTTGATTCTAATTGAATTGTATCAAAATTTTAGCAGTTCCCTGAACCCAAAAAAATTCAATCAAAAATGCAATTTGGTTCACTCGAAACTCCTAAAATTGCCAAGAACAGTTTATACATTGCAGATGATTTTGTCAGCCAGAATAGGATTACTTGACCTAGGGAACTTCTCCACAATGTCTTGCTGTTAACACATCCTATAGCATAGATTAGGGAATCAATAGTAACTGTTATAGGCTCTATAAAAGCAGAAGCAGGAAATGCAGCAGCCTTTTGCAGTGAATCTGCAATGTAGCCATATATGTGGGGAGAGAATAAACTGTAAAGATTTTGGGTGACAGTACTGCTATGAAGAAGGTTAATGAAAAAACAGATAACTTTCCGACAGCCTCACAAATTGAGAGTGTCACGGACATTAATGGTTTTTGCACACTTGTTTTATTGGTCTAATTTGATGTACATACACAGCGACACCAATACTGCTGCCTTCAGCGTAATATTTGGTGGATAATGTTTGGGATGGGGCCATTGTGTTAGAGGAATATACAAAAGAGAAATAAAAGAATAAAGTCATTTAACTCTTTACTCTCCTCGTACTCTTCTCCATAAATAAGCACAAGAAGAATGATGGTGGCATACTGTTACTTAGCTACATGTTCTATTCTGATTTTTCTTACATTTGCACATTGTGTTCGTAACACAATGGTGTCGAGACGAGACGACCTATTTGTTTTCACACCTGTTATTTATACTCTCGGAGCCTTTCACGTTCACGCACTTACAATATCTGTGCATCGTGGCGATCAATGCCGATCGTCTTCTTTGTCAATAATATCTTCAGATGTTAAAGGCCTTAACCAGAACCCCTTAACTACATCCTTATTATTGATTCCATTGACCCCTTCACATTCCATGATGTGTGAAAATCAGCTTGAGACTAAATAAAATCCCTCCAAAGTCTACAAAAAATTCAGATTCACCTATATCAGATTTTGTTCTATGATTCCCTTTGTGCAAATTCAGCAAAAAGTTCAGCCGGACATTACATTTTTGGTAATTTGTAGAGGACCAGGAAAGAGATTGAAAAAAAAATAATAATGTCTAACCGTCCAACTGTTCTGACGCCACTGCCTTCTGTCTGGTTCTCCGTGAAGCTCTCCTCTTCCTTCGGGACATAACTTTAGACTTCTTCACTCTAAGTTGGGTCTTCTGGCTCCAAGTAGGCAGATCAAGATGTCATGACTTCATGATATAAATTGCCTGTTACCTGCTCAGCATCTTGTGACACCCATCGTCCTAGTCCAATATGCCGTGATGTCAAACATTAACTTAGCACCGGAAGCTCCATTCAGAGTGAAGATGCCGGATGTTGCGCAACTTAGCAAAAAAGAGACACCAAGGAGCTTTGCAAAGGACCAATGAGTGCAGAGATGAGAAATATTAATTTTATCCTACAATTATTATGCTCCTCTGTAATGTGGAGAGAGATTATATCCGACTACCGCATTTACAGGCATCTGCTGCGTATGAAGCAGGCTCAAATCCTGAGCCTGCCCCATACTGCCCAAACCTGTACATCACAGGTCGCTAAGTTTGTGACGCACCTTTAAATGATGCTATCAGTCTCTGACAGCAGCATTTGAATGGAAACTTGCCAGTATGTGTGGCTATGTCAATGTTAAAAAGAATATATATATTTTTTTTAACGTTACGACTCTTGGAAGAAGGGGTGGGAAAATGAAAGCGTAAAAACTAAAAATTGTCCAGCATTGATAGGGGAATTCATATATCCACTACCCACTATCTGATAAGTTGGATTTCACACAGTTGATTTAACATTTATCCTATTGTTGAGAACTTTTTTTTTTTAATAGTATACTACTTCTCTTAACCATTTACTGGCTATCAAAGCCTGAGACAGTTAACAGAATCTCCAGAAGACTGAACGTATGCACAGCAATTTGTTTTGATATTGGTGTATATTATTTTCATTCTTTGTAGGGTATTTTATGGATTTTTCAAACAGAATACAGGTGGAATCAAGCTTGAGAAAGGAGTGTGTCCCGAAACATGTCTACAGCTGAGGTTGCTTACACTGACTTCAGAGTCTCTGCAAACTCTTGCGGAGAAAAGAACATTCTGTGATGCTAGGCACAACTCATGCATAAGCCATGAGGCAGGGTAGTCAAGAAGTTCAAGGTCAAAAGGTCATACAATTAGGTTCTGTAGAAGGACGTAGATCTGGGGATTTATTATGATGGAATATAGGCTGAACTGGATGGACAAATGTCTTTTTTCAGCCTTACTAACTATGTTACTATGTTACTATGTAAAAGAAAAGAGAGTACGTCATAGACACAGGGGTGAGACGAAGGTGTAGTCAAGAAACAGTTCCAGCTCAATATTCCGAGAAGGTAGTGAATCACACCAAAAAGGCCTAGGCCAACGGATGGTCAAGACAAATACTAGGTTGAGCAGCAAAGATCAGAATACTAGACTATGAGCACAGAGAAAACACACACAACATGAGCAAAGCTACAATGGGCAGCAATTTAAGGCAGAGAGCTGGTTAAATAGATAAATACTCTGGACAAGAGACGCGTGAATGAAGCCCCGTCACACCCTGGTCCTGATTAGATGGCTAAACTGTCACTCCAGACATTGACTGCTCAGCATACGCCAGCATCTGATTGGATGGTTGAGCTGTCCATCACCATACTGACAACTCAGAATGCCTCATTCCTAGATTGGACGGCAGAACTGTCATTCTCTGTGTCCAGGGAAAACAAAGGACGGAGTGGTCTTTAGGAGCACTGAGGCAAAAAAGGGTAAAATAGTTAAAATTAAAAGGAAGAAACCTTTGTTAAAAATATATTGTACTCCACTTAGTCCTTAAGGAATTGTCCAGTGCGGCTACAATAGAGGCAGAGTCCGAGATCACATCGCCGTCTCTTCTTAACGACCCGAGAGCTGGCAGCTTTGATTTCCATTGGTTCCGCCTCAGGCAAATGGATGGACTCAGGAAGAATGACCAAAACCACCTTTGACTCATCATGTCTCTCCCGAACTCTTCGATCCATTTGAATGTAATGAGTAACGGCCTCCCCTAAGGAGGAGTATGCAGAGACACACTTAAAACTATCAGAAAGACCTCTGCGGAACTGACACCTTAGAGCCACATCATTCCACACAACTTCAGAGGACCATTGCCAGAACTTTGAACTATAGTCCACAGTGATCCAGCCACCCTATGTCAGGTTTATGATCTTTGCCTCTGCAACCTGGAGCCTCTCAGGTTCATTATACATCATCCCTAAGGCATAAAAAAAAGTGTCAAGAGAAGACCATTCTTGGGCAAGTGTCCCCTCACAGTAGGGACATGACTATTTCCACCCGCTGGGACTCATGCCCTGAAGACTAGGGTCGTAAAGTAAAAAAATAGTCTACAGCTCTCCTTAATAACCTAAACTGGTCTTTCTTCCCCAAAAATTTATCAGGAAGTGCCACTACTAGTTCAGTAGAGACCAGCTGCACATCTGAAGAACACAGTCAGTTACTGAGAGCTTTGGGAACAACCATACTAGAAAACTGACCCAGCAGCTGGGACTGTGAAGATTCTAGCTTCTGATGCTAACTGACCAGATCCTGGACCATTTGGGTCAGATTTGCCACCAGATCACAGAGTGTATGAACTGGATCCATTTGTAAAAATTTAAATATATTGGCAATCGTAAATTGACGCTAGTCACGACTCACGGATAAGCCATGACGCAGGGTAGACAAATGTTCAGGGATCAGATACTAAGAGAGCACATAGTAAACAAAAGGGAAAAGACAAAGGCAGAGTCAGGTAACGGTCCGATGTCAGAATAACAGGAAGATAGTCGACCAGAGTAAAGGGGCTAGGCAAATGGATGGTCAGAAAGATGTCCCTGGTCAGGCAGCATTAGATCAACAAACAGAGCACAGGAATAAAAGGCAAAGCACCATTGAACAAATGCTACAATTCGCAAATATCTGATTCTGGTAGCTGGGTAATCATGTAGAAGAGGGAACACCGGAAGAAAGCTCTGCACCTAAAGGCTCCCAGTCTCAGACTGGACAGCTGAGCTGTCCACCAAATTACCGACAGCTCAGCACACCCCTGCACTAGATTGAACGATTAAGCTGCCAGTCACTGCATCTAAAACACACTTAGCGAAAGTATTGTAGCAGTTAAACTGTTATAAAAACATATCATCAAAACTTAATTAACTTGCAGACAAATGACATTAGACTGGGAAAACCTTAAGAGTTATTTACAGGAACTCTGAAAAAAGAAACGCGTTAACAAAAATTTGGAACAATTTTGTTTGCCCAATTCTTTCATCTCTACCACTCCCTTTGTGTAATAAACAGGGATGGGATTGAGAGTTTAGTCGTTATTGGTTGTGAAGGGGGTGGAGATTTTGGATTGGATTTTTCTTTTATTTTTCTGATCTAATTTTGTACTTAATGATAAAATAACAAAGAAAAAGATGAAATAATTTACATTTACAGACCCCAAGGACAATGGAATTTTTTGTTGTTGTTAAAAGTTGAACTATTTACCAAGAATCCCGAGCTGCAGAAATGCAAGTTGTCTCCATACGGCCATGTTTGGTTTATACCTGCAATATCAGTATGCAAGAAATCTAGAAATTAAATACAAAAGACATCAAATGTAAAATTTAGTTACCGTATTTTTGGACTATAAGACGCACTGGACCATAAGACACATGTAAGTTTTAGAGGAGGAAAACAAGGGGGAAAACTATTTGAAACAAAAAAATGTAACGTTTTTAATACTATGTCTGCTGCCACTGTTATAGGGAGATCTGCTGCTTATGCACTGTTATGGGGGGAGATCTGCTGACACTGTTATAGGGGAGTTCTGCTGACACTGTTATGGGGGAGTTCTGCTGACACTTATGGGGAGAGATCAGCTGCTGGAGGTTCACAGGCTATGCAACGGTCTTGTATGAGGACATCAATTTTGCACAACCTGTGTGGGTCTGCACCTTTTTGAAAAAATACTTAGTTTGGATCTTATCTAATTCACTTTAGATGTTTTGCTGCAATAGACTCTTTCTGCATCGTGGCGGGACTGTGGATAGGGTCTTCGGTTCTGCCGTGGCCTCTCTGCATTCCTTTGAACCTCCTTTTTTAGATTTCACGCTAGCTGTGGGTGATGCTTGGAAACATTGATGTTCCAAAATGACCCCAGGGGTGGCACATGTTCAGATTAATCTCCAATCTTCTCTAATAAAATGGCACGGTGGTTGAGCATACGCAGATTTGGATCTCAGTTCAATGATGAGACGAAATCTCGATCTGCGCATGCGCCGCCATTTGCACTATTTTGCCGGAGACCTTTAGAGGAGTCTTGTTTCTGCCTGTTGTGACCCAGCTCCACCGCCGTCACCCACCCCCCCTACTGTGAACCAAGTAAGCTACATTCAGATTACGAGAAGCACCTCCATTTTTTTGGAAAAAAAAAATGCGTCCTATAATCCAAAAAATGTGGTAATTGGATTTTCTTCATGGAAATTATTAAAATAGAAAAATAGAAAATACAAAATGCTATTATACTAGAAATGAAAATGAAACCTTACACAGTACAACTGAAAAATCACAACGTAAAAATATTTTGAAAAGAAATTTCCCAAATGATCAAGTAAAAACTAATAATAAATATCAGGAATATGACACATGATAAAAAAAATTATAGGTGCGTAAATAAATATGGCAGAATATTGATAAAATAATTTGAAATAATTATAATTTTATAGATTTTTTTTTAATTAAAATTATTTTTTTCCCACCATATGTTCAAGGTACGGTAAGAATATTAACAATATTAAAATGAAATGATAATGCCAATACTGAACCGCTAAAATATCACAATGGTTCATCATAAGCAATCACAGCTAAACACAAACAGCAAAAACTATAAATGAAAAAGACACCAATAATAACAACTAATGCTAACAACATTATTCACTGATTCCTAGACTTAAGAATCAAAGAAAGAAAGAAAACTAAAAAGAAAACTATAAAAAATAAACTTAGTCAATAGTAATTTCCAATGGTAGCAAGTCTAGAAACCCACTGAGTATCACTAACGTCCAAGAGATGGGAACCTGGTTCCTCCTGAAGTCAGATTTTCTCTAAGGATGCCGTTTTCCTTCCTTGGGATTTCTTCCTCCTTGGTGACCCATAACTGGATATTTTATATCTCGTTTCATTATTTGCACAACAATCAGATCACAATGGGTTGAGTTGAGCTGACCTGCTATTACCACCTGCTCTCGGGAGTATTTCATATGTGAGTGATCAGAAAAATGCACCTGTGCATGCTAACTAATGATGTTGAAGACTTTTCTCTCAATTATATTTCTAGAAGACCTTGACGAGAACAATTGACCCAGGAGTTATAATTATGAAATGTCAGTCCTCTATTCTGCTGATTAGAATAGAGGTGAAGTGAATTGACACCCTGCTTGGCATCAGATTTTCTCATTGTTGCCAATATATCCCTCGAATTCAGGTCTAAGTGATATCACAAATCTTGACGGATAATCCACTGGAGTTCACGGTCAACAATCCATGTCCTGACTGTGGACCAAGAGCTGCATCCAGTGACCTCCTAAAAAAAACTTCAACTCTTCCAAACACTTCCCAGGCTTGCGTGCCAAGTCCAACTTGAGGCAGATATGACAATTTCTCCAGTGGTCCCGGTAGAGGGGACGATGAGAAAGAAACCTCGCTGGGAAGAGTTTCCAGTACCCACCTACAAAACACAACATTGTCATATCAGACCCAAATGCAGGCAACATGATTTCTGAAACTCTCAACTAAGAAACAGTCCAAGGCTCACTGCAATGTGATCTATCCTCACATAATGGTCCGAGTCTTCTATTCATGAGTTTGACACCATGGTGGACCATAAAGGAAGGCACGCAAGCCTCAATGAACTAGAGCAGAGGCGGGAATCTTTTCTCTACGAAGGGCCATTTGGATATTTATACCATCCTTCCAGAGGCCATACAAACTCTGCCCAAAAAGTGCATCATGACTCTGGCACTGGTTTCAGGACGTAATCTTTCCTTGCATGCCCTTCAGTGTTCAGTAGTGAACACTGCATGTGCGTGCTAACAGAGCAAGAAGAAATTAATGAGCTGGTTGTCATCAAAAGACACCTCCCTGCCCAAGAATGCGGTCCCTGAGAATCTGCCCGAGGGCCTGATAAAAGGTCATCGAGGTCCGTCAATGACCCTGGAGCCTGAGGTTCCCCACCCCTGAACTAGAGAATGCCCAATATTTGCTCAAATAGGAATAAGAGGCCATAAAGAGAAAGATGGACAACATTGAGGACTGTGCGAAGAAGGAGCAATTTTCAGTTCTAAGGCATCTCCGAACATGACAGATTGTGAGCCTAAATCCTATCTCCATCTCTTATTCAAATCATATTACTGGAGACCCAGATGCAGAAGTTAATCATTGACAGGACACAGGTGCGGACTGGGGCTGAAATTCAGTCCTGGCATTTGCAATCACACAGGCCCATGTTGTCCCCGTCCCCAAGCACCAGGTGGGATATATTACTAATATTACCCTGGATGGAGGAAAGGAAGATTTTCTACAAGACCAATATTTCTAATGATACCTGTGGGGTAAGTGACGGAGTCAGCGACTTTGTGCTCCATCACAACTCTTAACAGTATGGGTATCTTGAGAACAGAGATTCTGTTAACAACATAGCAGACAAGGCAGCCCATGACCAGACAGGCCCTTCTGGCATTTTCCAGAATTGCCAAATGGCCAGTCCGGCCCTGACAGGACATCTCCCAAACAACGCTTTAGCCAAGAAAAAAAAACTCCCTTCTTCCCCTTCCCTTTGTTAATGTTTGCTCTTGTTCTAGTTTATACTATATAAACCCAATTTGAAGTCTTCAAGATTTTTTCCTTATGTAATTTCATTAACATCGGGGAAAAAATGTTTTTTTTGTTGTTGTTGTTAATCCAGTCTTTTTGGCATTATCATAGTAACCACTTATAGACCCTTCGGTGTGTCTGATCATGGTGCTAAATTAATGTCCTGGACTTCGTTAATAAGGACACTCTTTGTAGCCATTCTCCATGTTAGGGTTGGTGGAACGCACCAAATAAAATATAATAGTAAGGTGCGTTCACAACCCGGGGTCCACCGTGCAGAGATGGAACCTGCTGCTAAGCAATGGCGGAACAAGATGGCGAGTGAGCACCGAAAACACACGGGTTAAATGTCACCCAGCGTGAACAGCTGCGAACTCTGTTACACCACAGGGCTGCGGTAACAACTTATAAGGACGCAGTTCCTTGTTAACTGACACAGGGCACAGCAGATTTGGGGCAAGTGAGGTCTCTAGGCTCTGCCCCTAGAATGCTGGGGTTAGAGCCTGATTGGACCCACAAGGCGCACGGCATCCCACAAGCGATGCCACTACTTGGCGCTGACTCTATCACCTATTTCCCTAAAGCACATGCACAACCAGAGGGAAGGGGATCATTGGGAGCTTTAATAATCTTTATTTTTATATAGCGCTAACATATTCCGCAGCGCTTTACCGTTTGGACATATTATATGAAGCTTTCACCAGAGTCATTCATACATGCACACACATCACATGTCATGGTCTATACTAGCACACGGCCGTGAGATCCTTTTATAGATCCCAGTCTGCCAGGACCTTGCTAGTGGACCAATCTGGACTCGCTTGAGGACCTAAGCACCTGACTGCCGACCACCAATGAGTGGTCGTCTCACGAACATGCTCAGAAGGGCAAATCCTAGACTTAGTCCCAGGAACGTCTGCTCGCTGCTCTAATGCTAGTTGCTATAGCTGAACCTGGAGAGGCAGCAGCAACCAAACGCACAGCTTGAGTCTGATCAAGATGCTGAGACTGATGTCTCCTCTGAGCAGGATCCACTGCGGCCAAGACCGAATGGGAGACCACAGAAGACATGGCTTGGGATTCATCCTGTGCAAAGGGAGATGCTGATGCACATCAACGGAGACCCTCATTCTCTTCTTAGAGGTCCGGATGGCATCCTGCATGTGGTCTGAAATGTCACGAGCCTCCACCGCCCAGTCTGCCACCCTAGAGTTGGTGGATGACACAGACTTTGGCACAGGAACACGCGGATGCTGGCCGTAATTGAGGAGAAAAGGAGTATGCCCTGTGGAATCCACAACGGCATTATTAAGCACAAACTCAGCCCATGGTATTAAGGATGCCCAGTCATCCTGCCTTTCGGAGACAAAATGTCGCAGATATGTGACCAGGGTCTGGTTGGCCCTCTCTACCAACCCGTTTGTCTCAGGATGATAAGCTGAAGAGAGATTTAACTCAATACTGAGCAAACAACAAAGCTCTCTCCAAAACCGAGAAGCGAACTGAGGACCCCGGTCACTGACAATTTTGTCAGGCATACCATGCAAGCAAAAGACGTGCTTAATAAAAAGCGCCGTCAAAGCCTGTGCTGATGTTACCTGTCATGATCCCAATGGCAGGGGATCACTAAAGGACAAGCACAGATACAAACAAGCTCTAGGGCGATGGAACCTGAGCTGACCGCGACCCTGAACCTAACACACAAATAAAAGTAGCCGGGGAACGTGCCTACGATGATCCTAGACGTCTCGCTCCAGCCGAAGATCTAACTTCCCCTATTAGAAGAAACACAGACCTCTCTTGCCTCCAGAGAAATACCCCACAGAAATAGCAGCCCCCCACATATAATGACGGTGAAATGAGAGGAAAGCACATACGCAGTATGAAAACAGTTTCAGCAAAATGAGGCCCGCTAAAGCTAGATAGCAGAGGATACAAAAGTGAACTGCACGGTCAGCGAAAAACCCTTCAAAAAACCATCCTGAAATTACTTGAACTCATGTGCCAACTCATGGCACATGAGGAGCAATTTCAGCCCACTAGAGCAACCAGCAGCAATAATCACATATCTGCAGGCTGGACTAAAAACCAAATAAAGCAATACACCAAAACAGGAAAATCCAAACTTAGCTTGACCAGAAGATTCTAGGAGCAGGGAGCAGAGGTAACAAGACACACTGGATACATTGATAACCGGCGAGGAAATGCCAGCAAAGCCAGGTTAAATAGGAAACTCCCATATCCTGATGGAACAGGTGGAACCCAGAGACCCAGGAAAGACAAGTCACCCAGTACCATCAGTAACCACCAGAGGGAGCCCAAAAACAGAACTCACAACAGTACCCCCCCCTTGAGGAGGGGTCACCGAACCCTCACGAGAACCACCAGGGCGACCAGGATGAGCCCTATGAAAAGTGCGAACCAAATCATCAGCATGAACATCCGAGGCAACCACCCAAGAATTATCCTCCTGACCATAACCCTTCCACTTGACCAAATACTGGAGTTTCCGTCTGGAAACACGAGAATCCAAGATCTCCACAACATACTCCAATTCTCCCTCCACCAGCACTGGAGCAGGAGGCTCAAGCGAAGGAACAACAGGTACCTCATACTTCCGCAACAACGACCGATGGAATACATTATGAATAGCAAACGATGCCGGGAGATCCAAACGAAACGACACAGGGTTAAGAATTTCCAAGATCCTATAGGGACCGATGAACCGAGGCTTGAACTTAGGAGAAGAGACCTTCATAGGAACAAAACGAGAAGACAACCACACCAAGTCCCCAACAAGAAGTCGAGGACCCACGCGGCGACGGCGATTAGCAAACTGCTGAGCCTTCTCCTGGGACAACTTCAAATTGTCCACCACATGACTCCAAATCCGATGCAACCTATCCACCACCATGTCCACTCCAGGACAATCAGAAGGTTCCACCTGACCAGAGGAAAAACGAGGATGAAACCCCGAATTACAAAAGAAAGGAGAAACCAAGGTAGCAGAACTAGCCCGATTATTAAGGGCAAACTCGGCCAGCGGCAAAAAGGTAACCCAGTCATCCTGATCAGCAGAAACAAAACACCTTAAATAAGTTTCCAAGGTCTGATTAGTTCGTTCAGTCTGGCCATTCGTCTGAGGATGGAATGCAGACGAAAAGGACAAATCAATGGCCATCTTAGCACAGAACGTCCGCCAAAATCTAGACACAAACTGGGATCCCCTGTCAGAAACGATGTTCTCAGGAATCCCATGCAAACGAACCACATTCTGAAAAAACAGAGGGACCAACTCAGAGGAGGTAGGTAACTTAGGCAAGGGTACCAGATGAACCATTTTAGAAAAGCGATCACACACAACCCAGATGACGGACATTTTTTGAGAGACAGGGAGATCCGAAATAAAGTCCATGGAAATGTGCGTCCAAGGCCTCTTCGGGATAGGCAAAGGTGACAACAATCCACTGGCCCGAGAACAGCAAGGCTTAGCCCGAGCACAAACCTCACAAGACTGCACAAAAGAATGTACATCCCTCGACAAGGAAGGCCACCAAAAAGACCTGGCCACCAAGTCTCTTGTACCAAATATTCCAGGATGACCTGCCAACGCAGAAGAATGGACCTCGGAGATGACTCTACTGGTCCAATTATCCGGAACAAACAGTCTCTCAGGCGGACAACGATCAGGTTTACCCGCCTGAAACTCCTGCAAAGCACGTCGCAAGTCTGGGGAGACAGCAGACAAAATCACCCCATCCCTAAGGATACCAGAGGGCTCAGAATTTCCAAGGGAGTCAGGCACAAAACTCCTAGAAAGAGCATCCGCCTTCACATTCTTTGAACCTGGCAGGTATGAAACCACAAAATTGAAACGAGAGAAAAACAGTGACCAACGAGCCTGTCTAGGATTCAGACGCCTGGCAGACTCAAGGTAAATCAAATTTTTGTGATCAGTCAAGACCACCACACGATGTATAGCACCCTCTAGCCAATGACGCCACTCCTCAAATGCCCACTTCATGGCCAAAAGTTCCCGATTACCAACATCATAATTCCGCTCAGCCGGCGAAAACTTTCTAGAAAAAAACGCGCATGGCTTCATCACTGAGCCATCGGAGCTTCTCTGTGACAAAACCGCCCCCGCTCCAATCTCGGAAGCATCAACCTCAACCTGAAAAGGGAGCGAAACATCTGGCTGACGCAACACAGGAGCAGAAGAAAACCGGCGCTTAAGTTCCTGAAAGGCCTCCACAGCCGCAGGAGACCAATTAGCAACATCAGCACCCTTCTTAGTCAAATCCGTCAAAGGCTTAACAACACTAGAAAAATTAGTTATAAAACGACGATAGAAATTAGCAAAGCCCAAGAACTTCTGTAGACTCTTAAGAGATGTAGGCTGCGTCCAGTCACAAATAGCCTGAACCTTGACGGGATCCATCTCAATAGTAGAAGGGGAAAAAATATACCCCAAGAAAGAAATCTTCTGGACTCCAAAGAGACACTTTGAGCCTTTTACAAACAAGGAATTGGCCCGCAGGACCTGAAACACCTTCCTGACCTGCTGAACATGAGACTCCCAGTCATCAGAAAAAACCAAAATATCATCCAAATACACAATCATAAATTTATCCAGATATTCACGGAAAATATCGTGCATAAAGGACTGGAAGACTGAAGGAGCATTAGAAAGTCCGAAAGGCATTACCAAATACTCAAAATGGCCCTCAGGCGTATTAAATGCGGTTTTCCACTCATCACCTTGCTTTATTCGTATAAGATTATACGCAACCCTGAAGATCAATCTTAGTGAACCATTTAGCCCCCTTAATGCGAGCAAACAAATCAGTCAACAATGGCAAAGGATACTGATATTTTACGGTAATCTTATTCAAAAGACGATAATCTATACAAGGCCTCAAGGAACCATCTTTTTTGGCCACGAAAAAAAAACCTGCTCCCAAAGGGGACAAAGATGGACGGATATGTCCCTTTTCCAAGGACTCCTTAACATAATCCCGCATAGCAGTATGCTCTGGCACTGACAGATTGAACAAACGACCTTTAGGAAATTTACTGCCTGGAATTAAATTTATAGCACAATCGCAATCCCTGTGAGGAGGAAGCGAACTGAGCTTAGGCTCCTCAAAAACATCCCGATAGTCAGACAAAAACACAGGAATCTCAGAAGGAGTAGATGAAGCGATAGAAATCGGAGGTGCATCATCATGAACCCCCTGACAACCCCAGCTTAACACAGACATCGATTTCCAGTCAAGGACTGGATTATGAGTTTGTAACCATGGCAGACCAAGCACTAGGACATCATGCAAATTATACAGTACCAGGAAGCGAATCACCTCCTGATGAACAGGAGTCATACGCATGGTCACTTGTGTCCAGTACTGAGGTTTATTCATAGCCAAAGGTGTAGAGTCAATTCCCTTCAAAGGAATAGGGACTTCCAGAGGCTCCAGACTAAACCCACAGCGATTGGCAAATGACCAATCCATAAGACTCAGGGCAGCGCCTGAATCCACATAGGCATCGACGGAAATGGATGATAATGAACAAATCAGAGTCACAGACAGAATGAACTTAGACTGTAAAGTACTAATGGCAACAGACTTATCAACCTTTTTTGTGCGTTTAGAGCATGCTGATATAACATGAGCTGAATCACCACAATAAAAGCACAACCTTTTTTTCCGCCTATAATTTTGCCGTTCACTTCTGGACTGAATTTTATCACATTGCATTATCTCAGGTGACGGTTCAGACGACACCGCCAAATGGTGCACAGGTTTGCGCTCCCGTAAACGCCGATCAATCTGAATAGCCATAGTCATAGACTCATTCAGACCAGTAGGCGCAGGGAACCCAACCATAACATCTTTAATGGCCTCAGAAAGGCCATCTCTGAACCTTGCAGCCAGGGCGCACTCATTCCACTGAGTAAGCACCGACCACTTCCGAAATTTTTGACAATAAATTTCTGCTTCATCTTGCCCCTGAGAGAGGGCCAACAAAGCTTTTTCAGCCTGAATCTCTTGGTTAGGTTCCTCATAGAGCAAACCCAATGCCAGAAAAAACGCATCCGCATTAAGCAACGCAGGGTCCCCTGGTGCCAATGCAAATGCCCAATCCTGAGGGTCACCCCGCAGGAAAGATATAATAATCTTGACTTGCTGAGCAGGGTCTCCAGAGGAGCGAGATTTCAAAGAAAGAAACAACTTGCAATTGTTCCTAAAATTCAGAAAACGAGATCTATCTCCAGAAAAAAACTCTGGGACAGGAATTCTAGGTTCAGACATAGGAGCATGTACAACAAAATCCTGTATATTTTGAACCTTAGCGGCAAGATTATTCAGGCTGGAAGCCAAACTCTGGACGTCCATGATAAACAGCTGGGATCAGAGCCATTCAAAGATTAAGAGGAGGAAGAAGTAGCCAGGCTGCAATAAGGCTAGGCAGCAAACTCTGAGGGAAAAAAAAAAAAAAAAAAACTTCCTCAGACTACTTATCCTCCTACTTCAGCCAATACAATTAACACTTTGTGGGCCGGTTATACTGTCATGATCCCAATGGCAGGGGATCACTAAAGGACAAGCACAGATACAAACAAGCTCTAGGGCGATGGAACCTGAGCTGACCGTGACCCTGAACCTAACACACAAATAAAAGTAGCCGGGGAACGTGCCTACGATGATCCTAGACGTCTCGCTCCAGCCGAAGATCTAACTTCCCCTATTAGAAGAAACACAGACCTCTCTTGCCTCCAGAGAAATACCCCACAGAAATAGCAGCCCCCCACATATAATGACGGTGAAATGAGAGGAAAGCACATACGCAGTATGAAAACAGTTTCAGCAAAATGAGGCCCGCTAAAGCTAGATAGCAGAGGATACAAAAGTGAACTGCGCGGTCAGCGAAAAACCCTTCAAAAAACCATCCTGAAATTACTTGAACTCATGTGCCAACTCATGGCACATGAGGAGCAATTTCAGCCCACTAGAGCAACCAGCAGCAATAATCACATATCTGCAGGCTGGACTAAAAACCAAATAAAGCAAAACACCAAAACAGGAAAATCCAAACTTAGCTTGACCAGAAGATTCTAGGAGCAGGGAGCAGAGGTAACAAGACACACTGGATACATTGATAACCGGCGAGGAAATGCCAGCAAAGCCAGGTTAAATAGGAAACTCCCATATCCTGATGGAACAGGTGGAACCCAGAGACCCAGGAAAGACAAGTCACCCAGTACCATCAGTAACCACCAGAGGGAGCCCAAAAACAGAACTCACAACAGTTACCTGCGAAAGAGGCACCAAGTGCACCATTTTGGAGAAATGGTCAGTGACTACCCAAATAACTGTATTGTTATGGGATTTGGGTAAACCCACAACAAAGTTCATCCCAACCATCTCCCAGGGCCTATCCGCTACCGGCATGGGTAACAATAAGCCCATGAGCATCTGCCGGGAAAACCGATTTGTGGTGCAAGAGACACATGCCTGAACGTAGTCCCTATTATCATGCGCCATATGTGGCCACCAATAAGACCTCACCAGGAGCTCAGATGTCCTCTTGATCCCGAAATGTCCACCCACCCTAGACGAATGAGCCCAGGAGAGAACCTACGGTCACAGATTAGGTGGAGCTAAAATCTTGTCCAGAGGCACAGGCTCTAGCGAAACTGGAGCTATGGTTCTCAAACTCTCCAATGGAACAATAAGCTGAGGCTCCTCTCCCTCCTCAGATGAGACAATGGAAAGAGAGAGAGCGTCGGCACGTGAGTTCTTCTCCCCGGAGAGAAAATGGAGGGTGAAATTAAACCGGAAGAGGAATAGGGATCATCTGGCCTGGCGAGAGTTCAACCACTGGGCCATCTGCAAATATAGCAGATTATTGTGGTTGGTGAACACTTGGAAGGGGTACCGGGCCCCCTCTAGGAGATGTCTCCACTCCGAAAAGGCCAGCTTCATAGCTAGCAACTTCCTGTCCCTGATGGAATAATTCCTCTCCGCCGGTGTGAAGGTCTTAGAAAAGAAAAAACAGGGATGTTTTCAACCTTGAGCATCCTTATGAGAGAGGACGGCTCCAGCACCGACGGAAAAGGCATTCACCTCCATTATGAATGGTTTATCAACATTGGGACAATATAAAATGGGAGCACAAGCAAAGTGAGACTTTATGGAGATAAAGGCCTTGGAGACCTCCTCCAACCACAACTTGGGATTAGCTCCTCTCTTGGACAGGGCTGCCAGAGGAGCTACTAAAGTACAGAAGGGGGGAATGAACTGGCGATAGTACTTAATAAACCCCATGAAGCACTGCTTTAAGGGAACGGGGTTCTTGCCAGTTCATCACGGACTCTAGTTTGGCAGGATCCATGGCCAAACCCTTAGCCAAGATGATATAGCCCAGGAAAGGCAAGGACTCCTGCTCAACACACACACTTCTCAAGCTTAGCATACAGGGAATTAGCCCGTAGGAGTTCGAAGACCAGACATCTCTCCGGTGGGAATCTATATCTGGAGAGTAGGTGAAAATATCATCCAGATAGACTATGAACGAGGTGGATAACAGTTCCCAAAAGATGTCATTCACAAAGTATTGGAAGATGGCTGGGGCATTACAAAGCCGAAGGGCATCCCCAGATATTCATAGTGACTGTCCCTAGAGTTAAATGCCGTCTTCCATTCGTCCCCATCACAGATCCATATCAGGTTATATGTGCCCGCAGATCTAGTTTGGTTAAAACCCTGGCTCCTTGCAGCTTATCAAACATCTCAGAAATAAGGCGTAGAGAGTATTTGTTCTTAATGGTTATTGCATTAAGACCCCTGTAGTCAATGCATGGACATAGTTCCCCGTTCTTCTTCTGTATAAACAAGAAGCCAGCCCCTGCAAGAGACACTGACTTCCTAATGAACCCTCTCCCCAAATTCTCTTTAATATAATAACGGATAGACTCAACGTTGGGGAGGCTCTGCACCTGGCAAGAGATCAACAGGACAGTCATAGGGGCGGTGAGATGGAAGAGTCCCCGCAACTTTCTTGGAAGATACGTCAGCGTAAGACCAGTAGTGTTTGGGGAGAGAGGTTAGATCTGTGGGCACCCCAGTAGTAGCCACCTGAACGCACACCCTCTGACATCTACCCTCACAAGAATCGCTCCATCCCAATATTCTCCCAGAGGACCAATCTATATGGGGCGAATGATGATGCAGCCATGGTACCCCAAGCAAGACCTCATCAATACCCTCAAGTATGACTAACAGGGAAATTGTCTCCTGATGTGCTGGAGACATGGTGAATGGGAGGGGCATGGTCTGATGAGTGATCTGTGAGGGCAAAGTTGACCCATTTACCACCCGGATGATAACTGGCTTGGTGAGCATCACCAGGGGTATTGCGTGAGATTAGGTGAAGGAAGAAGACATGAAATTGCTCTCCACCCCAGAATCCACACAAACCTCTACAGCATGGGTGGATGGGCCAGTGGCGAGTGTTCACTTAAAGGTCAATTTGGAGGAAACCCGCTGTGTCTAGTGAGCCTTCTACAGCCACTCGATGAGGTAATTTCCCAACCACTGAGGACATCTGTTGGCATAATGTCCCAGCTGCCGACAGACAAGACAGACCAGGGGTGCTTGAGCAGACTGAAACTTAGATCCTGCTCCAGAAACCTCCTTGGCCTCCTGAGGCTCTGACGCCTTGACCGGAGATTCCAGAGGCTTGGCGAAGTTAGGAGCCAGCTGAAAGCTCTGCCGACACAGGGCTTGCTCCAACCTTCGCTTGGAGTACCGAAGGTCGATGCGTGTGGAGACAGATATTAGCTCCTCTGGTGTAGCAAAAATCTCCCTAGTGGCCAAAACGTCCTTCACATGGTCAGCCAGTCCTCTCCAAAAGACCAGGATGAGAACTTTATCTGGCCACTTCAGCTCAGATGCAAGAGTCTGCAAGTGGACGGCAAAATGGCTGACCATAGAAGAGCCCTGAGTCAATGCCAGCAGCTGGAGCACAGTATCGTGGGTGATCTGAGGTCCTACAAAGACCCACTTCAGAGCACTCAGGAACTGCGAGACACTCTGCACCTTCAGATCATTGCACTCCCACAGCACCATAGCCCACTCCAACTCCCTGTCCGACAAGAGTGAGATCATGAACCCCACACTAGCCTGCTCTGAGGGGAAACGTGCAGCCAGCAGCTCTAGCTGTATCGCACACTGGTTCACGAATCCCCAACACGACTTGCTATCGCCTGTAAACTTATCAGGCAGTGGGAGATGGGATAAAGTCGGAACAGGGGTGGCAGCGGACATACGAGATGCAGCTTCACTAGCTGCCTGAGCCACCACTGCAGTAACATCCACAGCGGAGGTCGTGCGCTCAAGAGAGGACAACCGGCCCTCTAGCTGATGGACGTAATGCTGCAGACGCTGCTCTTCCGCCATTACTAGCCAGACCCTGGCGCTAGTATAATGTTAGGGTTGGTGGAACACACCAAATAAAATATAATAGTAAGGTCTGTTCGCAACCCGGCGTCCACCATGCAGAGATGGAACCTGCTGCTAAGCAATGGCGGAACAAGATGGCGAGTGAGCACAGAAAACACGCAGGTTAAATATCACCAGGTGTGAACAGCGGTGAACTCTGTTACACCACAGAGCCACAGAAACAATGTAAAAAAAGGACGCAGTTCCCTGTTAACTGACACAGGGCACAGCAGGTTTGGGGCGAGTGAGTTCCCTAGGCTCTGCCCCTAGAATGCTGGGGTTAGAGCCTGATCGGACCCACAATGCGCACGGCGTCGCAAAAGCGATGCCACTACTTGGCGCTGACTCTATCTCCTATCTCCCTAGAGCACATGCACAACCAGAGGGTAGGGGAACATTAGGAGCTTTCACTAGAGTCATTCATACATCCACACACATCACATGTCATGGTCTATACTCACGCACGGCCGTGAGATCCTTTAATAGATTGCAGTCTGCCAGGACCTGACTGACGACCACCAATGAGTGGTCGTCTTACGAGCATGCTCAGAAGGGCTAATCCTGGACTTAGTCCCAGGAGCGTCTGCTCGCCACTGTCTAATGCTGGTTGCTATAGCTGAACCTGGGGAGGCAGCAGCAACCAAACGCACAGCTCGAGTCTGAGCAAGACGCTAAGACCGACGTCTCCGCTGAGCAGGATCCACTGCGGCCGAGACCGAATGGAAGACCGCAGGAGAAGACATGGCTTGTGATTCCTCCTGTGCAGGGGTAGAATCCCGACGCCTATCACTCTGCTCCAGCTAATTAAGCTGAAGATATTTGGAATCGATTAAGGACCCGATACATCGTTTGGATTGTTGTAAATCACTTTTCTTTTTTGATTTGTGTTTGCTTCTGACTTTTTTAAGCACCAAAGTAATAAAAATGGCGCAAACAAGTCACAAATTTTGCGCAAAGCTCAAAATAGTCCTTTTTTCCTGTATTTAACTGGTTTTAGTTGGAAAAGTCAAACATTTGGCAAAATGTTGCAAAATAACTGGTCGTCGTTGGCTGTTGGGCATACATGAATTGCCAATTTGTGCGCTAAGATTCTTAAATATACTTTATAAAATTCCAATTCCATATATTCCATGTTTGCATACTATAGCGTTACAGAGTGCAGCTTTAATTTAATTTTTTATTTTTTTTTTAAAAAGGAGCAATTCACGAAGGTGTCAAAAACATAAAGAAAAGGACACATTGATGTAAAATCGGAAAAGTAACGAAATAGCAAAAGACAACTTTAAAATAAAGAAGTACAAATCTATTGAATTTGTCATGAATAAAGGCGTCATTAATTAAGAGGTATTAACGCAATAAAAGTGGCAGAAATGCAATGACTTAATGGGCCCGTAGCGTTGATAGTTTTCACTTCACTGGCGCACTGGTCTACTTTCTTAGTAGGCAACAGTCATGAATTCTTCATGTGGAGGAACGTGTAGGTGATCCTTTGTGTTGATCTTAACACATAAATGACACATACTGCCCCTGTAATTAGCTAGTTAGTCAAATACCCCCATGATTTTCCATAAGTTCATATGTACTAGGGAAGGATGAGCCTATAAATTCCAAAATAATCTAAATCGTTTACAATTTCCAAAAATTCACAAATGCTGGCAATCTAAGTTTTTGGGTACTCAGTTAGCATGAGCTGGCCATCATTTTTCTTGATTCATATGGACCAGAAGTAGTTAAAGGGTTTAGGCCTTGACCCATGCGGACAAGTGTGGTGGTAAATGTCAGCGCCTCCGCAGGTTGGAGACTAGAAAGACAGCAGAGTATTGGAAGCTGCTGCCGGCAAAACCATGGATAAGAGCAGTGCTGTTTTGGAAAAAATCAAAACTTTAGGAGAGCTATTTTCTAATTTTTCTAATCTAGGACCATCCCGATTAGGTACACCTTGACGTTGGCGTGATGGCTTTGACGCTTTTTTTTAATCAAACATAGTGTTTTCTAAGTCCTCTATGTTGTTTATATGCACTATTAATGTTTACTTTTTTACTTACAGCAGGGAATAGGCGCATTTCATTTCCATCTTGGGTTTTGTAATTTCTCTAATCTAAGACAACCTCTTTACACCCTTGTTCTTTTTATAATTTTCACACGGCCATATTGACGGAAAAAAATAAAAAAGTTATAGCTCTGAGAAGAACGGGAGCGAAAAAAACGAAAATGCAAAACCGAAAAAAAAAAAACAGCGGGGGTTAAGGGGTTAAAGGGGTTGACTAAATTTAGAAAAATAGGTCTATCCAAATATGATCGAAATGTAATAAGGGCACTACTTTTCTTCATAAATTTGGTTCACCGTTTCATAGAATTTGGTCCAATACTAAAACGATTGAGATTATTAATGTATCGGTTCTTCTACATGTGTTGAAAAGACCAGACGCTAAGAAGATTGTGTTCAGATCGGAGTTTATTGAGGAAGTTCAGCAAATTTTATATCATAATCAATCACAACATAGAAATACTTTGGAGTCCAATCACAATCTTGAAAACACTCCTTTGGATATGTTGATTAGCCAAAAATATTTGAGTGATACAGTTTTAAGAAATAGTATCATATTGTTTTTAAAAAAAAATCAAACTAACGTATTAATCCTACATTTTCCAAATATAATAATAATTATTATTATTATGTATCATAATAATTATATATAATGTATATATATATATATATATATATATATATATATATATAAAACATTGTTAATTATTATTCATATTATTATTAATTATTGGTATAATGATTAATTATATAGTATATTATATATAATATATCATGTATTATTATTAATTATTATTATTATTATTATTTTTATTGAATTATTGTAGACATTCACTTCCTGTAAAAAAACATGATGGACACATGTTTAGCTGGTCTCTGTTTCAAAATGAAGCATCAAAGTAGGTAACCAAAATTTTGCAAAATAGCTAAAAACGGGACATAATTCCGTAAGACTTTCTAATCTCAATCAATGGTTCTTCACACGGTTGCTTTAGCTCTCGAATCCAATTTGCAAGCCATTTTGAACAAAGTCTAACAGATTGAACTCTTCACCTTAAAAACAGCTCTGAGGTCAATTTATCAATTAGAGATCCAGATAATAACGTACAAAATAGTGATTGCATGATAAATGTCGCTGACACACGTTGCCCAAGAGCGCTACAGATGAAGCTCCAGTCTTGATAAACTCCCGCCCATAGTCCAAAATTCAATTGCTTCATCTACTTCCCAAAAATGAATACAATCCATAAGATCACGCCTGTATCCGAGTTACCACAAATTTGTTTTATTTTCCTTCGATATAGAAAAAGGTGTCATCAAGAACATCGTCGATAAACTGGAAAAATAAGACTAGTCATGCTTGGTAGCCTTTTTTCGGGACAATGTCTTCTTTTCTTTATTCAGCAACTTGCAGTCCATGATATGAACAATGACATGACCAGTCTTTTTCCAATCCTGGTTTATGTGATGCGAGACCAGAATTCAAAAAAGACACAACATGTCAGTGTGAATACTACAACTTTCAAGAAAATAGGATAAGGCTTCCAAGCATGAGTAGTCTTATTTTTCAAGTTTGTGGATTTTGTTCCCGATGATGTGTGTTTGAAAAATTTCTCCCATATTCCAAAAACATGTACCAATGCTTCTCAGTAGGGATGAGCAGACCCGTAGAAGTTCGGATTCTGGTACAAGACGTGAAGTTTAGTCCAAACTTTGGATTTGGCACCAGAACTGTATCTGACCTCGAAGCAGAACTGGAACCCAATTTTGGAGGAGGAAAAGTTCTCTCTCTCTCTGCAACCGACTTTCCCTGGAACTCCGAACATTGTAATGGACTTTCGAGAGAAGTCTGTGTTCGAATTTTAGCACTTTAGTACGAACTCCGAACTTTTAAGTTCACGTTTGCTCATCTCTACTTCTCAGGTTGGCAGATTACTGTTTTATATACATGTCTCCGATCCAGTAGCTGCCACAGTATATCAATAGGAAAAATGTTATGCAGGATTGATAATTTTGTGCCATAAGAAGAAAAACATCTAAGCCTCGAACTGTCGGCTGACCTGATATATTAACCCTGACCTAATATTGTCTTATTAGCTTTCTTGCCTGCAATGACCTGTAAGCACTTAATAATCCGTATACACACTGGGACCGGATCATTGGACAGAATATATCCAGAATTACAAACGCAACGTACCTGTATGCTAAAAAATGACTTTGGTGGTTTGCCCATTGTCAAGCAGGTTTTCCTGTGTTGTGTGAGCTCGTGATTTAAATGCATGTTAGGTGGGCAGATTATTGTGCAGCATGACAAAGGGACGCAGACATTAGAGTTTGCGGACTGGAAGACATAACCATCTATGCAGTCACATCCAACCATTGGAGGTATCGGACAGAGTTCTGTTGTGCTGTTCATGTTGTCGCAGTTGTTGTAGCACATACGCTTCGTGGGTGGAATTGTGTATGGATCAGGACAGACGACTATAAGATCAAAAATAGGAAATATGTTACAAAAAAAGAAAACACACATACGCACAATAATAATATACCGTATATACTCGTGTATAAGCCACGTTTTTAAGCACATTTTTTTGCGCTGAAGACACGGCCGTCGGCTTATATACGAGTCATTGGCCCAGAAGAAGGTGGGGAGGGGGAGCGGTGGTGCAGTGACGCCTGTGGCTAAAGCCTGTACCCGCTGCTAAAGATGAATATTCACTGCACTGGCAATGAATATTCATTTCTCTTATACTGTGCACAGTTACAGCAGAAGCCGCCGGCTTCCAGCTGCTGCCGGGCTATCATGGGTGCCTGCTCATTAAGGTAATGAATATTCACCTCTCTCCACTTCTATAGGCGTGGAGAGAGGTGAAAATGAATTCCCTTAATGAGTGGGGACACGTGATCGCTTGGCAGGAAGAGCTGCTGGCACCAGAACAAGATGCAGCGAGGGCGCGTAGGGAAGGTAAGCAGGATTTTTTTTTATGCAAGGATGGGAATAAGGAGCCATGCAGACAATGATGGGAATAAGGAGTCATGCAGACAAGGATAGGAATAAGGAGCCATGCAGACAAGGATGGGAATATGGAGCCATGCATAGAAGGATGGGAATAAGGAGCCACGCATGCAAGGATGGGAATAAGGAGCCATGCATACAAGGATGGGAATAAGGAGCCATGCAGACAAGGATGGGGATAAGGAGCCATGCAGACAAGGATGGGAATAAGGAGCCATGCAGACAAGGATGGGGATAAGGAGCCATACAAACAAGGATGGGGATAAGGAGCCATACATACAAGGATGGGAATAAGGAGCCATGCAGACAAGGATGGGGATAAGGAGCCATGCAGACAAGGATGGGGATAAGGAGCCATGCAGACAAGGATGGGGATAAGGAGCCATACAAACAAGGATGGGGATAAGGAGCCATACAGACAAGGATGGGAATAAGGAGCCATGCAGACAAGGATGGGGATAAGGAGCCATGCAGACAAGGATGGGAATAAGGAGCCATGGATACAAGGATGGGAATAAGGAGCCATGCAGACAAGGATGGGGATAAGGAGCCATGCAGACAAGGATGGGAATAAGGAGCCATGGATACAAGGATGGGAATAAGGAGCCATGCATACACGGATGGGGATAAGGAGCCATGCTTACAAGGATGGGAATAAGGAGCCATGCATACAATGATGGGGATAAGGAGCTTGGCAGGCAAGGATGGGGATAAGGAGCCATGCAGACAAGGATGGGGATAAGGAGCCATGCAGACAAGGATGGGGATAAGGAGCCATGCATACAAGGATGGGAATAAGGAGTCATGCAGACAAGGATGGGAATAAGGAGCCATGCATACAAGGATGGGAATAAGGAGCCATGCATACAAGGATGGGGATAAGGAGCCATGCATACAAGGATGGGAATAAGGAGCCATGCAGACAAGGATGGGGATAAGGAGCCATGCATACAAGGATGGGAATAAGGAGTCATGCAGACAAGGATGGGAATAAGGAGCTTGGCAGACAAGGATGGGGATAAAGAGCCATGCAGACAAGGATGGAAATAAGGAGCCATGCATACAAGGATGGGAATAAGGAGCCATGCAGACAAGGATGGGGATAAAGAGCCATGCAGACAAGGATGGAAATAAGGAGCCATGCAGACATGGATGGGAATAAGGAGCCATGCTTACAAACAGGATCATGGGGTGCATTAAAAGAGGTCTGGATACACATGATGAGAGCATTATACTGCCTCTGTACAAATCCCTAGTTAGACCGCACATGGAGTACTGTGTCCAGTTTTGGGCACCGGTGCTCAGGAAGGATATAATGGAACTAGAGAGAGTACAAAGGAGGGCAACAAAATTAATAAAGGGGATGGGAGAACTACAATACCCAGATAGATTAGCGAAATTAGGATTATTTAGTCTAGAAAAAAGACGACTGAGGGGCGATCTAATAACCATGTATAAGTATATAAGGGGACAATACAAATATCTCGCTGAGGATCTGTTTATACCAAGGAAGGTGACGGGCACAAGGGGGCATTCTTTGCGTCTGGAGGAGAGAAGGTTTTTCCACCAACATAGAAGAGGATTCTTTACTGTTAGGGCAGTGAGAATCTGGAATTGCTTGCCTGAGGAGGTGGTGATGGCGAACTCAGTCGAGGGGTTCAAGAGAGGCCTGGATGTCTTCCTGGAGCAGAACAATATTGTATCATACAATTATTAGGTTCTGTAGAAGGACGTAGATCTGGGTATTTATTATGATGGAATATAGGCTGAACTGGATGGACAAATGTATTTTTTCGGCCTTACTAACTATGTTACTATGTTACTATGTTACAAGGATGGGAATGAGGAGCCATGCAGACAAGGATGGGAATAAGGAGCCATGCATACAAGGATGGGGATAAGGAGCCATGCATACAAGGATGGGAATAAGGAGCCATGCAGACAAGGATGGGAATAAGGAGCCATGCATACAAGGATGGGAATAAAGAGCCATGCAGACAAGGATGGGGATAAGGAGCCATGCAGACAAGGATGGGGATAAGGAGCCATGCAGACAAGGATGGGAATAAGGAGCCATGCAGACATGGATGGGAATAAGGAGCCATGCTTACAAGGATGGGAATGAGGAGCCATGCAGACAAGGATGGGAATAAGGAGCCATGCAGACAAGGATGGGGATAAGGAGCCATGCAGACAAGGATGGGAATAAGGAGCTTGGCAGACAAGGATGGGGATAAGGAGCCATGCATACAAGGATGGGAATAAAGAGCCATGCATACAAGGATGGGAATAAGGAGCCATGCAGACATGGATGGGAATAAGGAGCCATGCTTACAAGGATGGGAATGAGGAGCCATGCAGACAAGGATGGGAATAAGGAGCCATGCTTACAAGGATGGGAATAAGGAGCCATGCAGACAAGGATGGGAATAAGGAGCCATGCAGACAAGGATGGGAATAAGGAGCCATGTAGACAAGGATGGGAATAAGGAGTCATGCTTACAAGAATGGGAATAAGGAGCCATACATACAAGGATGGGGATAAGGAGCCATGCTTACAAGGATGGGAATAAAGAGCCATGCAGACAAGGATGGGAATAAGGAGCCATGCAGACAAGGATGGGAATAAGGAGCCATGCAGACAAGGATGGGGATAAGGAGCCATGCATACAAGGATGGGAATAAGGAGCCATGCAGACAAGGATGGAAATAAGGAGCCATGCATACAAGGATGGGAATAAGGAGCCATGCAGACATGGATGGGAATAAGGAGCCATGTAGACAAGGATGGGAATAAGGAGCCATGCAGACAAGGATGGGAATAAGGAGCCATGTAGACAAGGATGGGAATAAGGAGCCATGTAGACAAGGATGGGAATAAGGAGTCATGCTTACAAGAATGGGAATAAGGAGCCATACATACAAGGATGGGGATAAGGAGCCATGCTTACAAGGATGGGAATAAAGAGCCATGCAGACAAGGATGGGAATAAGGAGCCATGCAGACAAGGATGGGAATAAGGAGCCATGCAGACAAGGATGGGAATAAGGAGCCATGCAGACAAGGATGGGGATAAGAAGCCATGCAGACAAGGATGGGAATAAGGAGCTTGGCAGACAAGGATGGGAATAAGGAGCCATGCAGACAAGGATGGGGATAAGGAGCCATGCATACAAGGATGGGAATAAGGAGCCCATGCACACAAGGATGGGGATAAGGAGCCATGCAGACAAGGATGGGGATAAGGAGCCATGCATACACGGATGGGGATAAGGAGCCATGCAGACAAGGATGGGGTTAAGGAGCCATGCAGACAAGGATGGGGTTAAGGAGCCATGCAGACAAGGATGGGAATAAGGAGTCATGCAGACAAGGATGGGAATAAGGAGCCATGCAGACAAGGATGGGAATAAGGAGCCATACAGACAAGGATGGGAATAAGGAGCCATGCAGACAAGGATGGGGATAAAGAGCCATGCATACAAGGATGGGGATAAGGAGCTTGGCAGACAAGGATGGGAATAAAGAGCCATGCATACACGGATGGGGATAAGGAGCCATGCAGACAAGGATGGGAATAAAGAGCCATGCAGACAAGGATGGGGATAAGGAGCCATGCAGACAAGGATGGGAATAAGGAGCCATGCATACAAGGATGGGAATAAGGAGCCATGCAGACAAGGATGGGAATAAGGAGCCATGCATACAAGGATGGGGATAAGGAGCCATGCAGACAAGGATGGGGATAAGGAGCCATGCAGACAAGGATGGGAATAAGGAGCCATGCATACAAGGATGGGAATAAGGAGCCATGCAGACAAGGATGGGAATAAGGAGCCATGTAGACAAGGATGGGAATAAGGAGCCATACAGACAAGGATGGGGATAAGGAGCCATGCAGACAAGGATGGGAATAAGGAGCCATGCATACAAGGATGGGAATAAGGAGCCATGCAGACAAGGATGGGAATAAGGAGCCATGTAGACAAGGATGAGAATAAGGAGCCATGCAGACAAGGATGGGGATAAAGAGCCATGCATACAAGGATGGGGATAAGGAGCTTGGCAGACAAGGATGGGGATAAGGAGCCATGCATACAAGGATGGGAATAAGGAGCCATGCAGACAAGGATGGGGATAAGGAGCCATGCAGACAAGGATGGGGATAAGGAGCCATGCAGACAAGGATGGGAATAAGGAGCCATGCAGACAAGGATGGGAATAAGGAGCCATGTAGACAAGGATGGGAATAAGGAGCCATACAGACAAGGATGGGAATAAGGAGCCATGTAGACAAGGATGGGAATAAAGAGCCATGCAGACAAGGATGGGAATAAGGAGCCATGCAGACAAGAATGGGAATAAGGAGCCATACATACAAGGATGGGGATAAGGAGCCATGCTTACAAGGATGGGAATAAAGAGCCATGCAGACAAGGATGGGAATAAGGAGCCATGCAGACAAGGATGGGAATAAGGAGCCATGCAGACAAGGATGGGAATAAGGAGCCATGCAGACAAGGATGGGGATAAGAAGCCATGCAGACAAGGATGGGAATAAGGAGCTTGGCAGACAAGGATGGGAATAAGGAGCCATGCAGACAAGGATGGGGATAAGGAGCCATGCATACAAGGATGGGAATAAGGAGCCCATGCACACAAGGATGGGGATAAGGAGCTATGCAGACAAGGATGGGGATAAGGAGCCATGCATACACGGATGGGGATAAGGAGCCATGCAGACAAGGATGGGGTTAAGGAGCCATGCAGACAAGGATGGGAATAAGGAGTCATGCAGACAAGGATGGGAATAAGGAGCCATGCAGACATGGATGGGAATAAGGAGCCATGCTTACAAACAGGATCATGGGGTGCATTAAAAGAGGTCTGGATACACATGATGAGAGCATTATACTGCCTCTGTACAAATCCCTAGTTAGACCGCACATGGAGTACTGTGTCCAGTTTTGGGCACCGGTGCTCAGGAAGGATATAATGGAACTAGAGAGAGTACAAAGGAGGGCAACAAAATTAATAAAGGGGATGGGAGAACTACAATACCCAGATAGATTAGCGAAATTAGGATTATTTAGTCTAGAAAAAAGACGACTGAGGGGCGATCTAATAACCATGTATAAGTATATAAGGGGACAATACAAATATCTCGCTGAGGATCTGTTTATACCAAGGAAGGTGACGGGCACAAGGGGGCATTCTTTGCGTCTGGAGGAGAGAAGGTTTTTCCACCAACATAGAAGAGGATTCTTTACTGTTAGGGCAGTGAGAATCTGGAATTGCTTGCCTGAGGAGGTGGTGATGGCGAACTCAGTCGAGGGGTTCAAGAGAGGCCTGGATGTCTTCCTGGAGCAGAACAATA